>NW_005363938.1:6395632-6404642 GCF_000412655.1 Myotis brandtii
TGGCGGACGGGCCTGGCGGGAACTGCACCTCCCCGAGCCCTCCCTGCAGTTGCGGCTTCCAATATTGCGCTGCGGCAGGGGAAGGCCACGAGGCCCATAGCTTGGGGTTGAATGGCAGCTAGGCCAGCCACATCCGCACAGCGCAAGCTCTCTAGGCAAGAAAGTGATGAGTGTGAAACACGTGGCACATAGTAGGTGCTCAATCCAAAATATTACGTACGTTGTTGAAAATGGAGGGGGGGGGTGTGTGTCAGAGTCTAGCATGAGAACAAAAAGGTCTTAATCTAACCTCATCCCCATCATGATCAAAGTCTGAATGCAGTTTGTTAGGTCTTAAGGATAATTGAGCGCATGAACTGGCCATTTACAAAGCCTTCCCCAACCCCCATTCTTCAAATCCACTAACAAAGTGAAGCCAATTGGTTCCCCTGGCATCCACCAGATGTAGGGAAAGGAATAAAGCAAAGCCACAGCCTCACTACAGGGGCAGCAATTACCATTTTCCTAACATTTGTCATCATTGTGTTCTTAGTGTAGGGCCTGCAAAGGGGGAGAGGGCGCTCACTGACCACAAACTGTTGGATTTCCCCAGAAATCCCACTACTGCCCAGAGCATACCCAGCCCCCTCTGTCCAGCCTGGGGGCCCCCCCACAGGCTCTGGCCTCCTTTACTCACTGTTCCAACCACAGAGGCCCCTGGGCCATATGGGGATGAGGAGATCCTCTGCTGACAACAGTGGCTGTGGTTTTTCCAGCACAAGGGAAAGAGGAGGAGGCCCAGAGAGCAACAACTGGGCACACCAGGGAGCAGTGAGGGGAGAGGGAAGCCGCGGTTCCTGATGTCCCTGCCAGGCCACCTTTACCTGGAGTGCAGCTGAGATGAGAGGAAAGGAGCTGGCTGGGGAGAGGTGCACACCACATACCAATGACATGGAGACTGGCTTAAAGCATAAGGCCCGCTCCTCGCCTCTTTGAAGTTGAACATCTGTCGCTGTTTGATTTCATGGCTCTCCCAAAACATATCTCAAGGAGGAAAATAGGGGTGCTTGCTGCACGGCACACTTCTTTCTCCTGAACCTCCAACTACAATTAATTTGGGAAATAGGAGGGTCTCGCCTGATGCCTTCCCCAACTGGTAGCCTCTCCATGGTGTTTCTAAAAACAACTTTTTTCAAAGACAGACAGTAGAGAGAGATTTTTCTCTGACCCCCGAGAAGTCAGAAGACAAGGGGCCTCGGCAGGTGTAAGTCTGGGGTTGGGTTTTCCTATTGCTTATAAGATGTCACAGAAGCCAGCTGAGGCCCTCCGGCCCGGGGCATTCATTCTGAAGCTGTTTCTGCAATACCCAGATAGCTCAAAGGCAGACATTAAATTTTCAAGAAAAAACATTAAAATGTTGTTTCTTTTGGAGCAATCAGAATGGGATGGTTTTCTTGTCTTGTTGCTCTAATAAAATCAATATTACAGGGAAGAAATTGCCAGAGCTCCTGCCAGGTCCCCCTCGGGGTACACGGAAATGCACAAAAGGATGGGGAACTTAGCCGACCACTCAGACCTCTGAAGTGCTTTTCTCAGGCAGCATTTCTGACACTTAGCATGCCCTGCATTAGATTGTCATCTCTGATTATTAGGGATTAGACCACAGATGAAAGCCTGGGACCGATCTGCATGTGTCCCTGTATTCTGATTATCTGCAATCAGGAGGAAGGCAGAAACGCCAATAGCCAAGCCTCTAGAGAACCCTCAGAATGCGGCTTCTGCGGCCTCCCCCCTGCCCTGCACTGTCACTCTGCTTCATTCTCAGCCTCTCACCAGCTATGTGAATGAATGAGTCCATTCTGATTGGTTTCCAGCTTGCCCTGTTCCCTCTCCTTTCTGGAAGGGAGGGCATCAGTGTCAAAATTGGAAAGGGACAGGTGCAGGACAGCATTAGAAATACCGAGAAGGAAGACAGAAAAAACACATTAAAAAGGATACTCCACACACTGGGAGACACAAAATCCTAGTCCAAGATCTGACTTTCTGACTTTCAAGAATCAAGAAGATGTATTATTCTTTTTCCTTGAGAAACTTATCTTCCCTTTATTGGAATTTTAATCCAAAGATTATAAAGCCAAATGTCAGTAACATTCAGAAGGTTGAACATACCAGCACTAATGGCTTAATGTCACCTCCTGTTTCTGAACCAGATTTAAGGAGATCAAGTCTTACAAAGTGGGGACCTCAACAAGAAGTAGACGCAAGAATACGGGCTCGGTGGCCTTCTCCGTTAGGTCAGTTACTTCAGAAACAAAAACACTTTCTGATATACGACCAAAGACCTCCGCCAAGTTTATGATTAACTAGCGAAAAGGTAAAACAAACATGCCATCTTCCTTAAATCTCAAAATATATCTAAAGATAAAGAGAAACCAGGTTTGATAACTACTGGAAGTCCTTCTAAACCCACCTAAAATGGCAAAGTTTTAAAGCTTAAAATGTGAGATTTGATTCAATTTACATCATAAATTACCACACAGAGACTAAACATTTTCCGGTAAAATGTTTCTTACCAATGCTGGTCTTCTATTGAGCATCATAGAGAGAAAAAGTTCACTATAAATACAATGTACTTCAGGCATTCCCTAGCAGAACACGTTGGGGGATTCCTGGGATAATTTAAAAGGAGAGGAAGTCTTAGCAAAACTCCTCCAGCCTTTCTATTTTAAGTTGTGTAGTTTGCAAAGACCAGGAAAGGGGATCGACAGCACGTGAGTTCTCTCTCAAAGGAGCCCCGGGGAAGCTGTCACCCCACCTGGGTTATTTCTGTGTCTCCAGGAGGCTCGATCTTCTCAAATGCTAAAACTCCTCAAAGTTTGAAAAGACACATTTCTACCTGTTCTTTGGCTAGAGGTTAAGAGCCAGCATCTGGCTGACATCATGGCCCTGTCATTTCTGAGCCAGGGGATCTTGGGAACATCTCTTCGCCCTCCATGCTTCAGGTTCCTCACCTGTGAAATGAGACGGCAACTGTATGCACCTCCTAGGGTTGCTGCCAGCACGTAGGTGTGTGATGAGAGAGGAAGAATAGATGGCTGGGGCCCCTGACAGGTGTCTGGGTAGCTGATAAAATGAGGGGAGATTCAGGGCCAAAGACACATGGCACAGAGTGAGTGGGATATAGGTGTTGGCTACTCTGATGAAAGAGGGCACTCTTATTTGGATTTCTGTGGAGAACAACAAAACAAAAGGATATTCTGGTACGGCAGCAGTGTGCACAGCGATGCCTTCTGCTGGGTTCTGTCAATGCGGACCACCATGGTGACAACGAAAGGAACCACATGGACATCAAAACAACACCAACCCCCAAAAGTGGGGACAGTGGTTTGCACCAGCTGTACTGGAAAGCCCCACCTTCACACAGGCCTTACTGCAAGCAATTCCTCCAGGTGGGGTCGGAACCTGGATAATAGCGAGTCTGGGTTGCGTGATAAAGCCGGGGGGATGGGAGTAACATGGATCTTCTTGATAGATATAAAGTCCAGTCCTGAGTGAGGCAAAATGTTATGAGAGTTCACCAGGCTTTAAGATGTCCTCAGCCTCTTAACAGCAAGGGCTTCAACTTCTTAAAACATAAAGCAGCATGCATCCCACTGATGGCGTTGGGACACGTTACGTTGTGATCGCCAGTTTAAAAGGCCTACAGATTTGCTATGATTAAAAATGGTTTCTTACCGATGCAGAAGCATGTTTTCCTTTTTGTTCCTTTTCTGTGTGGGGTACCTGCCACCTCAGTTTGGTTTTAAATCCATCTGTCTGAGTACTATGTCTTTATTCATGCCACAACACAGCAGCAGTACCAGGAACAGAGACAGGTGCCTGGACGAGGACTATGTCTTGCGTGTTTTTATTCACGCCACACCACAGCAGCAGTACCAGGAACAGAGACAGGTGCCTGGAGACGGAGCCCGGCACTTCACACCCACGTGTGAGGATACAATGCCCGCCTGTTCCCTGAGGCATGGACCTAGCTTCTTGTGGGTCTAGTTCACATCTTGGAAAGTGTTCATGTCGTGCACACAGCTCAGTATTGGCAGACCTACCGCATAGATGCATGATGAGGGAGGATGAATGGATGGATGGCTGAGATTTTCCCAGTCTGCCAGGGAGGGAAACTGATACACGTGTCTGGGTAACTGATAAAATGAAGGGAGACTCGGGGCTGAAGACAGCTGCCGAGAAGCCCAGAGGGACCGGCAGAGTGGGATCCTCATGCCTGCTGCTCCCGGCGCACACGGGCGACCAGGAGTCCTCGCCTGGAGGACTGAAGTCAACAGGTTGCGCACCCCTAGGGAGCAGGAAACCCCGCTGCCAAGGCTGTCCAGCCTCCCACCTCTGCTAATTCATGACTCAGTGCCTTCCAGGCTGTCCAGCCCAGGAGATGACAACCTTTCATCATTGGCCCCAGGGATTTCTCCTGTGGAGGCCAATCCATTTTACACTACAGGCCACCATCTCCTCCCTCTAGCGGTGCATGGCTAGCCAACCTAGGGTGGCCCAGCCCCTCAACTCCGTGCCTCCCACCCCTGAATGAGGCGGTTTTACAGGAAGGTCCGTTAGTTATCCCTCTGAAAGGGCTGCAATAGTTCTCGCTCTCACTGTGGTAAACAAGAGTCCCCACCATTGTGTGCCTGGGTTGCTACAATTGATCATGGGGCTGCAACGAGCGGGAAGTAAATAAACCGAACTGGGTTAGTTTATGATGCATACTATTGAGACGCAGGGAGAAATAAATATTTTCCAAGTGTAGAAGTCAAGAAAAAAGAATTTTACTTTCAAACTTCAGTGTACTATAAACCACAAAGAAGAAGTACTAAAAAAACCCCATAAAATATATCTTACTTAACCTCCAAATCTACATTAAGATATTAATATTCAGAATCTGACAGTCCCACAAGAAAGGCGATGCCAGATAAACAGACATTCAGTCTCTGCCCGTGTTGCCCAATGGCACCTCACTTTTCCCAGAAGTAGATCCGATCGGGACTCTGAGTGTCTTCCGGGTGTTGTCTGGGCACCCGATCTCCGACACCACTTAGCGCTGATGGGGTTTGTAACTCGGGGTCTAGAGGCCTGCATTTGATATCAGGTCTGTCTTGCTGAGGACAGGTACTCACCTGCTCACATCTTCAATACTGGACCCTCTCCCTAGTTCTACATGGAAAGGGAGTGGGATAGGGGCCAGGGGTGATTACAGTGCCAAATGTGAACAATGCCTGCAGGAGCCGACAGGAGGGCGGAACGAAATGTGCACGTCAGTGGAGATGATAAACTTAGAAAAGTGATGTGTTAAACCGAAAAGAAGCTGCTTTTGGTAAGGCATTTCCTTGAGCTATCTTTTCGTACATATCCCAGAACCTGGTTTTTAAGCAGGCTTCCTGGATGTTGTAACTCATGGTCCCTGGCCTGATGGTTAGGAGTGTGGGCTGGGAGTTAGAAGGACGTATCTCTGAATCCAGTCTCTATCAAGATAAATGATTCATCCTGAGTCGTGACTTAACTTTTCCTAAGCCTCACATTCCTCATCTGCAAAGTGGAGCTAGGACTATAAGTCAACTCTCACAGTGTTGTTTCGAGCATTAAATAAAATCAGGCATCAGCGCAATTTGCTGCCCGGCTCCCCATGCGGGGTGACTCGTTACACTGCTGCCAGCCATTTTTCCGGGGCAACTGAGAGAGGGCTGGTCTCATGGTTAAAAGCATAGCTACTCACAACAAACTGCTGGGTTCAACTCCCGGCTCCTCCTTCACTCCCACTTAGCAGCTTTGTAACGTGAAAAGACTGCTTCCCACCTCTGTGCCTCGTTTTCCTCATCCATGCAATAGGGCAGTAGCAGTACCTCCTGTTACTACAGCAACTGCTGGGAGGGTTCAATAAATTAATGCGTGGAGAGCACTTGGAGCAGTCCCTGGTCTCGCCAGCCACAAGCCATCTGGGAGCAGATGTTCCTAGTTTTGACCAATAGTTTTTCACTCCCCCCTTCCTTGGTTCATAAGGGTGCTGCCGCGCATGCCTAGAGCAACCTGTTTTTCAAAAATGTTTACAATTATGATGTCATCTGCCCTCGCAGCAATACTGTGCAGTAAACGGAATACCTGCTAGTCTCCTCCACATTTCAGACGAGGCAACTGATAGTGAGAGCACAAGAGCACCTCTTGGAAGCGGGGGTCAGGGTGACAGCTCCGTTCTGAAGGACCCACCCCTTCTTCGCATCCCACATCCCACCACCCACATGATTGGTGGGTCTCCATTTCTCACTCCCTGGGCCGAACCTGAAATTCCGGCAGACTCTCAAGGCTGAAATAGGTCAGTTCTAGGTCTTAGTCAAAACAGAGCCTGATAGTAGAGACTAGTGAAGTTTCAAGAGCCAAAGCGCCGTGGTCAAGCTGCCTTTAAGCGGTGGGGATACGAGGGCATGTGACTAGGTTACCGTCACAGGTTTTTTTGTTTGGGAGATTACTGACATCCCTGTTAAGGTCATTTGCAAAAGTAACGTGACCAGTGGTGTCCAAATGAACGTCAGCACATCTTTCCCTCCAAGGGTTTGCTCTCTTGTCCTGGAAACACGTTACCTGTGAATATGAATATTACTTAGGGTCCTGGAAATTCTACCCCTCCATCCATACTCATACAAAGGATTTCGTGCTTTCATTTTAGCTTTATTATGGAGTATTCAGACTGTCCGAATATTTACTTGCAGAAATTCTCGCCAGCAAGAATGGATCATTTGCTTCTACTGTTTTGGTTAGTAGTACAGTTGCCGGGGTACTAGGTGGGCAGCGAGAATGTCAAATAATTCCCTTGGTTTAGCCTCCCTGAAAGCATTTTATTGGCCAATGTTTCTGATTTCCCACTGTATGCTGGTCTTAGTTTTTCTCCCTGTCCCTTCCACACTAGCAGAATGGAATTACAACCGCTCCCGTCTCGGTGGCTTCATGGAACCCAATGAGTGTACTTTGTACAGGGTCACCTGCTATACACACGCCCACTGCTCTGATCGCTTCCTGCTGGTACCTAGGGAGAGGGTGAGCCTGCATACCCACAAAGCCCTGCCCGCTCCTCGCTGGTCCTGCATAATCTCCTTTTACAGAGCTTGGCTGCAAATTAAACCAGCAATTTCTCCTGCTGCTCCAAACACAGTTTCTCTTGAAGATTTCCTTAGGGAAATATATCCAAGAAAGTGTCTCACATGTATTACCTGTTTCTTGGCTCGCTTTCTGGACACTGTCATTCCTTTAGGGGCATACATTTCCTTAGTGGGAATAAGACATTGCTTTGGCGAGCTAAGATTCAGGAGGGCCAGGACCGTGCCCTTACGTCCCCCAACCCCTAACACCATCCTTCCCCTGAACACCGAGTACAGTACTCTCGGGCCTCATATGCAGTAGATGGTCAGTAGTGGTCCATCAATGAGTTAACGGACACACGACCATATCCCTGCCAGCTAAACAGAAGAGAATGAAGACACGGTCTGAAAAAATAAATTAAACTGTAAAGTCCTTTCCACAAACTGCCACCAGATTAGGATTTCACAGAATGTAGAAACCCATCGTCATAAGGCTAACAGAGTACATATAAGTTCTCCTGAAAACGGATTAATAATTAAATCACTGCACCGACCACTGCGGTAGCTGCTCTCTAACTATGGCCTCTGGGCATTCTGTAGGTGCCTGCCACGCTGTGAGGAAGCCCAAGCAGCCCACTGGGAGGAGACACAGGCCTCGGGACCCAAGCCTCCCTCAGTTCCTCGCCCAGTTCCTCGCTCACAGCCAATAGCGACGTGCAGCCATGTGAAGGAGCGTCTTGGGTGTGTCCTTCCTGCCCAGCTGAGCTGGCCTTGGCTGATGCCATGTGGAACGCAGAGAAACTGTCTCTGCAAAGCCCTGACCAAAATGCAAAATTGTGAGCAAATAAAGAACTGTTGTGTTTTAGGCTATTAAATGTGCAGCCTGTTACATAGCAATAGGCAACACCCACCTCAATTACCCCCAACATTCAGAAACAGAAGGTGAGCGCATGCCAGGATGAGGCTCCCTGGACATCCCCTGGGTTCTGGCCTTCGCAAGGGAATGACAAGGACCCTGAGGCTAGAGAAAGAACTGAAACCAATGAAATAGAGATTAAACAACAAGAATCCTGAAATAAGAACATTCTTTGCCAAAATAAGGGAAAGTTTTCTTTTGATAACTCAGACGAAAACGTAACATGACAATGTTAATGAAAGCATACATCTGATCTCCCCTTTCCTTTTGGAGGCTGTCAGTGTTTGCAAAACTAAAAAAAGTCGTTAGTAATCTCTTCTTTTATCTAAAACAGATTGCTGTTTTAAGCACAGACGCATGGAACTACAGGTTCAAAGGAACCTGAAACCGAATTAGCATAAAATCTGGAATTCTCATCTCCACCAAATGCACAGCTGCCATGTGACAGCTCCTCTGTGACTCTGGTTTCAAATAGAAACTGAAAGTAGCTGAGGTGGCGTGGGCCCGGCTCCATGCTTTCAAGGCTCACTCCCTTCCACAGACTCATACATCCGAGAGAGTCTGAGAGGCTTACCTAAAGCTCTGCTAATGGATCCCCTGGGTGCCAACCTGCCCCACAAAACTAATGGGGTGAGGGTGGGGGACCCAAAGCGGGATGGGTTACAAGTAAGGAGGGTTGGGGGTTGTCCGTATGGTATGAACACTCTGCTACTACTTTTAGGAATATTAGATATTTTAAAGTAAAATCACACACACACACACACACACACACACACACACACACACGAAACTGCTGGGACTACGTTGGGAGGGAGGTAGAGCACCCTTTCCCAGTTTCTCCGTTAGGAATGCCAAGAACCCCAAACTCCATACACTGAAATTTAAACAGGTATGTCATTCTCTTTCGTGATTCATTTAACACTCTCGGCTTTCTCTTTAGGTAATGACAACTCTAAGCATCTACATTGAATTCTGGACCATGAAAGGG
>NW_005363938.1:6404665-6406573 GCF_000412655.1 Myotis brandtii
GCTGTAACACCATCACCTCTGGGACACAAAGGCACACTTCTTTGTATGGGGAAAGGCAAAAGAAAGGTACATGTATGTGATCCCCGAGGAGTAACATGCTGGAGGGGGACGTTCCCACCCCAGGAGAGAGGGTGGGTTTGCCCAGAGCCATCCCAAACTTCCTCCTCTGGTCCCCAGATGATCAACTGCATTAATTAAGTGACAGCTGGTGGGGGCCGCAGCAATAGCACATGAAAAGCAGGTTGTGGCCGCGCAGGGAGCTGAGGCATGGCCTTCTCCTCCCCTTTTCACATCCCTCCTGCCAGGCCTGCCGGATCCTCCCTGTCCACCACGCCCCACTCAGAGCCATCTGCTCCTGGTGTTAACTTAACATCCACCAGCACAGTGCGGCCGGAGACGGGGAAGGGCCCGTGTGGGCCAGGAGTGGCGGGCGGGCGGGCAGAGAAATTCACAGGGACGTGAGTGTGGACCTTTGGGGGCTCCTTCCACCCAGGTTCTTGCCTCCTTTGAAGTCCCTCTATGTCAGGTTACAATTTTCCATATTCTCCAGGAGAAAAAGACTGAGTGAGCATCTGGTATTTATACAGACTCTTAGAGGGAGTTGACGGATTTAATTACAAGTGTTAATAAAACAGGGACATTGCAACCAGGCTTTCAAATAGCCACTCGCCTATAAGTAACAAGACTTTCCCTTCGTGCTGCGGTTAAGAACGCAATCTATTTTCCTAGCAATGAGTTTTCTTAGAAAACACAGTTGTTGGCTGGTAGCTTTTATGTTAATTTACGAGGTTGTCTTCCTTATACAAAGATCGAGCTGCAAACAACATTCTGTTGGGCTGTGTGCTCTGGGCTGTTCTCCATGTGCACTAGTGGTGATGGATTGTCCCTCTGTTCCCAGTGCTCACTTACAGCCCACAACACGCACTGTGAAATGAGAGGCTGGGTTTGAAGTACACCATCAGGCCAGGAAACGCACTGCAAGTAGCCGATCCACAGGAGGGTTAGAGAGATTAGAGAACTGACCTGCCCCTCCCTGGCAGCAGGCTCGGTGAGTTTTAAAAGCTGGTGGCAAGGCTACCGCAGACCACAACAGGGAAGGGTAGGTGCTGAAGGAGTGTTGGACCAGATTAGCAGAGTCAGGGGGCCTGGGTTCCAGAACAGACCCCGTCCCAAGCAGTGTGGCTTTGGGTAAGTCATTGAACCTTTGCTTCATATTCAACTTCATGCAAATTGGGATGAATAATCTCTCTCATTCTCTTCCATACATGAGATCTTGTGATTCTCAGTGACCTAGTATTTAGATTATGCATAGAAAAGAGTCATTGTGTTTGAAAATAACATTTCCTCTTTCCGTTTTCTTAATTTTTTTTTTTAAAAAAGGGGAATAACTTTTAAAAAAATGTTTTTATTGATTTGAGAGAAAGAGAGGGAGGGAGGGAGGGAGAGAAATATTAATGTGAGAGAAACATTGATCTGCTGCCTCCTGCACACTCCCTACTGGGAATGGAGCCAACAACCCGGGCATGTGCCCTGACCAGAAATCGAAACAGTGGCCACTCGGTGCATGGATGACTACACTCAACCAACTGACCACACTGGCCAGGGCCATTTTCTGAATTTCTAAGTAGGCATACTGTTTTGAAATGTCAGAAGTACGCTATAGTTTGTATTGAATCCTTCCAACTGGCATGCATGATTTAACGTCCTCATCCAAACAGTCAGGGCATATGTGAGCCTCTGGAGCTCTGTGCCCCTGTCACTTGGTACCACAGGCCCATTAAATACATTTGTCAGCTTTGTGTTTTAAAAGCAAAACCAAAAGGGTAAATGTGTCATCACGTACTCTTTAATCTGAAATTCACAGGGGAAGGACTTCAGAGACAAAGGCGGGGGGGGGGGGGGGGGGGG
>NW_005363938.1:6406595-6408581 GCF_000412655.1 Myotis brandtii
CATACCCTTCTCCCCCTCCCCGTCCCTCCCCCCGACCCCACAAATCAGAACACTGCTGGATTCAAAGCTGAGGTTTGTCTTAATCAGACTGTTCCTAGCCAGGGCAATGTGCAGGCCACATTGGGAACCAATTTAGTCATTTCTGACTTCTCAACAATCAAATAAAACAATAAATAGCCTGAACTGGGCTTGAAGGGGAAGAGGACCACATGTATTTCCTCTTAGGACTTTTTTTTTTAACATGAAAGTTTGGCTTGAAAAGAACTTATTGCGCAGACACATGTGGCCTCAATAGGACAGATCTGTAACTGACAAGACAGAGTCCAGATTCGAGCTCACAGTATCAGGATTTAAGCCCTCTGAGTTTGGTAATGGAAAGTTTGGGTCACATTAAGGGCTGTGGGATCGATCCAGGGATAAGATTTAGTTTTGAATGAGCCCCTTGGGCAGGCTGAGCATCCCCCTAAGAAGCTCCATATGTCCCACATTCCAGCTCTTTCCTTCTCTCCTCAACTCCCATTGGATGGGCGAGGAGAGAACATTCCTGGCTGCAGACCACGTCCCTGTGTATTTATTGTTGACTCCCATCCTTTGAATGACTTTAAAATGCTTCCCAAGTTTATATTTTGAAAAATCTCAAACTCACAGAAAAGATGAAAGGATGGTATGAATAACACGGTGAAACCCTTCACTTACGCTCCTCGACTGGCAACATTTGCCACATTTACTTTAGTTCTTCTTACTGTTGAACTGTAGTAAGACAGACCAGAGGCATCCACTAATCTGGTGTCTGTATGGGGAAACACAAGCTCTCCCACCTTCCTCTCATGCTCTCTTCATGGTGCTAATCAGTGGCTAGCACGTCAGACTCTGGGCCATGCTCACTGGGGGATGGGTCCCTGTGCACTGAAAAGCCACACGTGCTAACAAGTCTGCGCCAGCGCCTCTCTGCGTCTGGGGCTTGTGATGACTGAGGGGCCCTGGGCGGCGCTTGGGGCTGGGTGGAGCCTACTTGTTTCTAGCACACATGGCGGAGAGGCTTGTTGTGGGGTAGCAGGCACTTACCTCACTAACAATAACGTAGTCATATTTGACTTCTGTCATTGGTTTCTCATCTATAGAACTGAAGTGTGATGTTCTTACCCCAGAACTGTGTGGGGATTAAATGGGTTAGAACAGTCCCTAGCACAGTAAGCACTCGGTAGATGTATGTGCTTATGATTCCTTATTTGTCTTGCTTCCGCGAGACCTTCCAGAGGAGAGCTGGTAGGGAGGGCAAGCTCCGGACATCCATTCGGCCGTGCTAGCCTCTTGATCTCATCAAAACCTTTCCTTAATTCCAACAGTCTGTGACCCACACATGACTAATTTTTGTCAAGTAAACGAAAGCCACTCAGACAGTCAGGAATGAGGATACTTTTACCGAGTCTGGACTATGTGCCGGAAAATAACACAGCCTGTTAATTGCCCTTCGGGAACTTACAATTCAGGAGAGAAGACAAAACATGTATGAGTGGAAGGCAGAGCATGACGGGTGTCCTGGGGGGACAGTGGCCTGCGTGGGGGCGGGGGATGATTCACCCAACAGGAGAAGGCAGTTGAAATGGCCAAGTAAGAAGAGGTGAAATATCCTGAAGAGGCAAGGGAGGTAAAGGGGGAGATGCTGAGCCGTAAAGCTTGGGGAACGAGTTAAAATCAGGAACGCAGAAGCAGGAGGGGGAAATCTAAGGAAACTGCTTTGGATGAGATGACTCTAAAATACTGTGAGAAAAGCACAGACAGGATCAGAGATCAGGGACCGGAACGCAGGAGAGAGGCTCAGAATCGCAGAAGGTGTGGCGCCCTCTAGAGAGAGAGGAGGGGATAGGACTGCGGAACGGTGGGGTGGGAAGAAGCAGACCAAGGACCCTAAAGACAGCATCCACATGTCCACACTGACTGGGTCTGGGAGGAGCCGCAGAAGGAATGGTGTGTGTGTGTGTGGGG
>NW_005363938.1:6408627-6448310 GCF_000412655.1 Myotis brandtii
AGGGGGTGGTTGTGGTGGGGGGGGGGGGGGGGGTGGGGAATTGAGGCAGCACCACTGCAGAACCGAGGGGGGAAAGAGCTCCAGGGGAGGGGACCTCAACATGGCAAGTGGACAGGGGTGGGACGGAGAGGTGAACCAAGACAGGGGATCTCGGCGGGCACCGGGAGGACTGCAGGGGAGGAGGCCAGAGCGAGACCACACAGGAAATGCTGGTAAGTAAGGAGAGTGGTGAGAAGCAGATGCAGGAGCGCACACTGTTTTTTAGAAGCTTGATGGAGGGCGGGAGGAAAGAGGAATGTGCACATTCGGGCCACGGGCCTGTTTTCAAGACGACAGGAATATGGACAGCACCCCTCAAACCACCGGACGCAACTTAACATGTTCTCCCCCTTCACTCACACGCACATCTCCAGCCCATAAACACATGGTTTTTCAAATACAGAGTAGTCATTATGCCAAATCAGGAGTAAAGGATCCAGAGTCACACACCTTTTATTCAGAACCATTGTGTCCATGGGAGGTGAACGGAAGCACAAGGAAAAGAAACCGCAATGGAATTATGGTGGTTCTGAGACGTGGCTGCACATCCTCTGGCCCTCGCCCATCCAGAGGTCTGCCTCCCCTCCCTTGGAGCTGGGGACCCGGGACGGGCTGCCCTTCCAGGGCTAGGTGAGAAGCCCTGCTGCTGCTTCTGCCTCGGCTCCTGCAGGAAACCCCTCCCAGAGCCCACCTGTCATTCGAGGGAAGGCCACACCACCTGGGAAGGACTTGTGGAGCTGCTGGGGGGACAGGGGGAGGGGAGGAAGGGGACAGTCCTGGCCACGCTCAGCCTGGCATCATCCCCGCCCAGGTGTGGGGCGTGAGAGTGAAGACATCTCCAGGCAATTCCAGCCCCGACCACTCAAGTCACCCAGACGTCCTAGAGCACAGGTAAGCCCTCCTGCTGTGCCCCGTCCAATTCCTGACCCCGAGTCTGTGAGTATCATCAAGGGGTTGCTGTTCCACACCACTAGGGCTGGAGTAGTAACTGGGGTACACATGTCTTAAATAGAGATCTTCTGCTTTGTCATTCTCCGTAAGAAAGCGGTTCCTTGCAGAGGCTGTTTCCATGACAGGGGAGGCGGCTAATTTGAGATACTTACGTAGCGTGGGCCACACCTGAGGTGCAGGGAGAGCTTAATCACAGGATAAAAACTGACAATCGGAATTGTGGGGTGCGGAAGGTGTAGCACGTCACCCACCAGGCGCTTTTACTGTTGTCACTTTTAAGAGAATCAACAAATGCAAGAGAACTTGATAAATATTTTCCATAACAAAACACAATTGGTTGCAAGGGGATCCAGCTCGGGTCCTCATTAGTTACCCTCCGCTTGTCAGACAAGCCCCATATCTCACTGGGAACCAGGGTGCATGCTTTCTGGTTAGTTGGGAGATGTGACCACACATTTCCTTCCGCCCGCACGCTTTCATGAGGCCGCTGTCAAATCCAGAGGACACGCTCAGCCCCTCTTCCCACAGGAGAAGGAGCTCCGGCTTCGAGGAGAGGTAAAGGCCGGCCATGGCGGCGACTTTTGAAGCGGCTGGCGGCAGAGGAGTGGGGGGGCCAGGCTGCCATTATCAGTGGCTACCAGCCGCCCCGGGATCACCTCAGGTGATAAAACACTCGGCTGACACCAGAAAAAAGAACCATCACTCCTTCTGCTCTGCCCACCCTTACTCCCTTGCTCCCTCTCCTTTTTTTAAAAGGAGGCTTTTTACCCTCATTAAATGAAACCTTATCTCTGAAAGGCTGCAATCCTCGGCAAATGACAAGAGCGCCTAATCTCATTTTCTGACAAGTGATTCTGACAGCACCTTCCTTTTGATTTCTGAGACATGTAGTTAGACATATATTAATCTGTCAGTCATCATCCCTATGAAGAATAAAAAAAAAACAGAGAAAGAAATGAACATTTGTGCTTATGAAGGCAAGACAAGAGGCTAGGACACCTACTTTGACACAGACACATTCCCTTCTCAGGCACTCCCCTCCCCCAGGCACACGGAGCACCCACACAGCGGGGCTGGCAGCTGCCAATCAAGGTACCTGTGCACGAGCACCCCTGGTTCCAGGTAACGTGGTCGGGTGGAAAGAGAGTTGCTCTGGTGTGAGGCAGACCAGGTTCAAGTCCCTGTCCTGCCTCGTAACGACTAGGTTGATTACATGAGATCTTTCTTCTCTGCACCTCAGGGTCCTATCTGTAGGATACGGTTCATGGTATCTATTAGCTATAAAAATTAGATCATCTTTATCTAATGCACGTACAAGCATACAGTGGGCGCCCAATACACAGAAACACTTGCTACTACCTTTATTTCTAGAAAAAGAAGACTTTGCATTGGTGGGGCAGGAGTAAACACAAGATGCACCCCATTCCCTAAGAGGTAACGCATGCAGAGGGGCTTCTAGAATTGCATGGTAGCTCTCAACAATGACTGCCTTACCAACATGGGCACAACGCAACTCTTTAAAACCCAGCCCTTTCACTCCTAAACCAAGTTAAAGAACTGAGATATACCACCACCCCTTTCCCTGTTTGCAACTTGAAAATAGATTCTTCACCCTGGGGGTGGGGGGAGGGAGAAGTCATGGAAACCAAATCTGTCCTGGGTCACTCTGGGTTGAACCATGTCAATGTACCTGTTTGGTAGAGTAAAAGTAGATCTGATATATATATTTGACTTTAAAAAGAGAGGAAGGGAGAGGGAGAGAGAGAACAACTGATGTGTGAGAGAGAGAAACACCTACCGGTTGCCTCCTATATGCACCCCAACCGGGGATTTATCCGGCAACCTGAGCATGTGCCCTGATGGGGAATCAACCAGCGATGATGCTCAGCCAACTGGGCCACATGGGCCAGGGCAGAATTAGATCTGATATTTTATAACATCTCCCATTTAGTCGATACCTGCACTGCGAGACGCCAGATGCACGCCTTTTCTTTTCACTCGGAGGGACAGGGACTTGTGCAGGGAATGTGAAAGGCCGCTAGCCTGACCTCAGAGCTGAGTGTGTGAGCGTGCCAGGTGTTGGGGCTTCTTTCCCTTCTGAGAGCCACAGAGGGTGGACCCTGGTGGAAAGCAGTCCGGAGGCAAAGCAGGGCTCTAGTCCTTTGTCACTTGTTTGCAAGATCATGCAAAGGCCTGCCAACATTTTCTGGGGACCCCAAGTCTGAACACAGATCTGGAAAGGTCTCCCCTGGGAGTACACCCTCCGCAAGATGCCGCAGCTCCTCCACCCCCTTCCCAGACAAAACAAAACAGAACACCTGCCCAGTCCTCCATGGCACTCACTGCCTCCATTCCATCTTCCCAGGCCGGTTATTACATACGTGTGCTTACTCTTGCTACATAAGGGTCAGTAAACAAAGGGGTGAAGAAGGAAAACTAAGCATTTACTGTGTCATCTTCACTCACTTCTTGGATATTAAGTTTTGTTCCTTGAAAATTAGGAACAAATGACATCTGCTATTTCTTTTTCTCCTCTCCCTCTTTCTCTTTATGGATCAGAATGGTTGGCCATGGATAGGTCTGTCTTCACGGCTTTAGGGCCTATAGGTAAGGAAATAAATAGATGCTGAAGCACTAGGTTATGACTAATGTAGAGTGGAAAATGGAAGGCCCACACTCAGGCAAAAACGACTCCGCACAGTCAATGATGGGGGGACCGAACTTCTTCCCTCCCCTTCTCCCTCTTCCCCACGGCGCTCATCCGCTCACCCAGCTCTGACCTAACTGGACGTAAAGGTCCCAAAGGAGGGAGTGTCAGCACCAGGGTGGAAATATGACCGTGGAAATATAACCGAGGCAAAGCCTGAAGGAACGGCTTTGGCAAAAATGAACCAGAAAGTCTGAACAATGGAAAACCTCCGTGGAGAAACCTGGCCCTTCTGTAAACTGCTCCACATTTGTTAACTAAGATTTTAATCATAAGAAAAGTGTGTCAGAGAACAAATGGACAGGCCCCTCTCAGTTGTGTCACCCATGGGGGCCCTGGAGATGCACCCAGCACTGAGTTAGGGCTCAGCACACACGGCCTTGGCACCAATGCCTGGGTTCATGTTCTGATCACCCTGTCACTTCCCTGCCCGAGGCCTCCTCAGCCAGGGGGGTCTGTAATACCAGCCCCTCTCAGAACTCCTATGATGAGGATTATACTTAAAATATATTTAAAAAGCACTACATCAACTCCAAAGAGGGGCTGGAGTACATAATCTATACTAATAATAGAGGAATATGCAAATTGTCCTGGACACCGTCACAGTAATGACTGAATAGCAGGCTGCGTGGGGCGACCAGGCCGGTAGGGGGGTTAGTGAGGGATGACCAAATGACTGAACAAGCAGGCTGTGTGGGGCGACCAGGCCGGCAGGGGGGTTAGTGAGGGATGACCAAATGACTGAACAAGCAGGCTGTGTGGGGCGACCAGGCCGGCAGGGGGGTTAGTGAGGGTGAGGGGCAACCAGGCCAGCAGGAGGTCAGTTAGGGGTGATTAGGTAGGCAGGCAGAGGCGGTTAGGGGTGATCAGGCTGGCGGGGTTGCAGTGGGCAGTTAGGGGCAATCAGGCAGGCAGGCAGGCAGGTGAGCACTTAGGATCCTGGAGATCAGGCCTGAACGGGCAGTCGGATATCCCCTGAGGGGTCCTGGATTGGAGAGGGTGCAAGCTGGGCTGAGGGAATCCCCCCCCCCATGCACAAATTTCATGCACCGGGCTTCTAGTATGTATATAAATTAGTATACCATTGGTATATATTTATGTGTGTAAATGTTGGGCATTTCAGTCATCACTGTCTTCAAAAAAGATGTCCCCCGAACCCAAAAGAAGGTTACTGTATTAAAAAAAAATACCATGAAAAACAATTAAAATATAAAAAATGAGACTAGACAACTGAAGTAGCCCAGGACATTGCCCATATAGTCATGGCTGAAGAGGTCTAGACTGACCCTATTTCAACCCAAGTGACTTTAGTGTAAACTCACAATCCAAATGTGATTGGGACTAAGAGAGCTAAATTTTAATCAAATCATCCTCTCATCTCTCCACCCGTCTTTCTACATGATCTTTTGTCTGAACATCTATCTATCCATCTGTCCATCCCTTCCTCACTTCCCCCAGTGAACATCTACTCAGTGTCTAACACATGACACACAGAGAATGTTTTGCTCCCAGAGACCCGGCAGTCCAGCAATGGTCAAAAGAGTATAATAAGACGCTATTGGGGTTCACACCTGATGGAATGGACAATTCTGCCTGTGCCTCATGCTCTTAAAGTCCTGGGTCACCAAGCGACCTTCTGATTATAATTTGGCTTCCTTGGGGATTATTTTTCAGGAGCAAGTGTGCCAACGAGTGCACATCCGTCTTTCTCATTGTAAACAGGAAGATCTGTGTTATAATTTAATCGGTTTCCCTAGAGTCTTATTAGCATGATCACCTCTGAGTTTCTAGGCTGGACCAACCCAATCAAGCAACTGCCCTCCTGTGCAGCAGGGCTGGACTGCCCTGAGAGCCCACCTGATTTTCTGTCTTGCTGTTGATAAATACCAGAGCAGGGCCGCTTCCACTGGTACAGAGCTCTATCTGTCCCTCTGCTTTTAAAAATCCCAAGTCCCACTCTTTTCAGTAGGTCAGAGACTATAACCTCTTCATCTTCCCTAAAGCTGTTCCCCAAACAAAAGAGTAACACTGGCCTTCAACATTAATGAGGCCTTTGGTCCCTGGCCAAGGACCTCCTACTTAACAAACCCAGTGGCCCTTTCTGTCTCTCCTTCTGCAGAAGTTGCTGACTGCCTCTCCCTTTCTTCAATGACAATAAATAAGTGTCCTAATTTCTTCACGTGATATTGCCTTCCATTAATTCACTTGTCCTTTAATAGTGGGATTCTCCAAGGTTCCCCTTCAATGTCTAGAAAGAAGGAAGTAGAGGAGATCCTCTCTTACCAATCCCCCAGCTTCTACCATAATTTCTAAGCAGATGATTCCATATTTCTCTTGCACGTCAGTCCATATTTCTACCTCATTTCTTGGATGGTGGCACTGAATGTCTTATCAGCCCTCCAAAAATCAACATTTCTAAAAATGAACCCATAGGCATTCCCGTGGATGGCAAATGGCCTCTCCCAGCCCATCCTCCTATCCCCAACCCCAATCCCAGTTCACCCAGTCCTCTTCCCCACGCCTCCTCTTTCCTCCCACCCACCCTCACTGTAACAGCTTTCACCCAGGTTCTCGGCCTGTTGGGACACTGTCTGGGCACTGACTGTCTCTTCCCAGTCTAGTCTCTCTTCACCTAGGCCAAGGCTTCAAAGAGGCCAGGCCCAAGGTAGAGCTCTGTGCTGAACCATCCGACACTTCTTTCCAGCTTGACGATGCTAAGGGACAAGCTACTAGTAGACAGAGTCTGGCTTTCACACTTGCCCTTGGCCCCACCAGCGCTGTACAGATTTAACCTCTTTGATTGCAGCTCCCTTTTCAGCCCTAGGGGGGTGATTACTTGCTACATTCTAGGCTGATGGGAGGAGACTGGGCACATGGTCTGGTGCAAAGCAGAGCTTTGAAACAAGCTGGCATCTTTGCTGAAATAAGAGGAAATAGGAAAATAAGACAATTGTATTTGCTTTGCTTGACCTGTAATGCCTAGCTTAGTTTCCTGTCCATGGTAGGGACTCAAATATTGGTATTTCCCCTGAAATAAGAAATCTATTTTAGCAAGTCCCAAGGAGAGGAAGATAACACCCAGGGCCAGGGCCATCCTTTAAAGGGGTAATTTCCCTTTCTTCCAGCAGTTACCAGGATTGACAGTCTTCCCTTCGACCATCACATCCAAGTCTTTTCATCAAGCCTGATGAATAACTGCCCACCGAGCCCCAGCTGGGAAGGACGTAGACCCAGCAAGGCTAGAAGTCATCTCTGTGTGAGCCAGAGTTGTTTTGTGGTTCTCCACAGAGGCCCTTCAGGGTGGCTGCAGTCATTCTGCAATCAATGGGGGGTAGGGCATAAGACAAATAGGTCAAAATTTTTTTAATGGGACTGGAGTTGTAGAGGGTAGAGAAGGGCAGAAGTTTAAGGGAAAGGGGTTGTTTATTCTCTTATCCTAAGGGCAACTCAATAATCTCCCTTGAGAATCTGAAACGCTATAAAGGCAGTGCCCCTTATTTATGGAGGCCACGGCCAAGCCTGTCTGTGACAAACTGTCTGCCCTGGGCTGTGCCTGGACGCAGGGGAGGGACCGATGTCTCTCCTAAGTCACCTCTAGCTCTCCATTCTGTGAGACCCCGTGGCTGCACAGCCAGGAAACAAGTACTCTGGGTGGATGGGTCTGAAGAGCTCCCGTCTGCTTGGATGGCTCAACGGGACAGCGAGAACTTAGCCCCATGTCCTTTCCTCATTGGTAATAATGGCGACAAGCCTGATTCTCAGTTAAGATTAAGATCTGCAGCCTTCTTCATCAACACATTATGTTTCTGACACATGCACGTGACTCGGGGCCTATATGTGGATGGAATCAATTATCACTGGATTAAGGTGGAGCAGGAAGAAAGAGGACAGAACAATCAGCATTTCAAGTATAAAGCCTGCCTTCCTCACCCAGGCTCTTGGTGTGCAGAAAAGGCAATTAAAACGGGGTTCAATTAAAAATACCACGAAGCAGAAGTCAAATAAAATATTAAAAAGCCAAGTGCCATTATTAAATAAGTGTTTGCAAGAGGAGGTCCTCAGACAGGAACAAGGAGTCTAGAGAGAGCGGGAAATGGTCCTCCAGGCGGGGAGGGGCGCTCACACGAGGCACACCCACAGCGAGTGAGTGCGGCCGGTCCTTTAGCAGGAGAGCTGTGTTCTGTGGGAAAGTAAAGGTAAGGCTGCCCCTGGCCGCTCTGCAAGTGCGCAGCAACTCACACTCATCTTGCATTTGCATTTCTTAAGCGCCCTGTGACCCCACCTGCTTTGCTTCAAGAGGGACATCCCCCATCCAGTGGCGTGAGACACATCGCATCGTGTGTCTATTTGAATCTGCTGTGTTTGCTCTCCTGCCCTGCACAGTGTTGACGCATCCTCCCCACTCTTGTACCGAAGAATCCAGTAAGAATCAGAGAAAATGCTGTCATTATGGCTCTTCACACAACGACCTCAACACTCAAAGAAAAGGACAAGGAGTGTCCTAATTCTGATGGCAACTTTTATTAAGAAGCTAAAACAGAAAAAAGTTGTCGGCAGGCCAGTAGGATGTACAAAGTAGAGAGATATAGGAGACCTGGGTTTTAGCCCTCGTTGTGTGACCTTGAGCAAGTCACTTAACATTTCTCAGAGCCTCAGTTCTCTCATCTACAAACTGAGGGGACTGGACTAGCTACATGAAGTCCCTTCCAGCTCGAAAACTCTCTCTCTCTCTCCTATGTCTACGTAAACAGTGCCCGGGCACTTTCTCTGCTGAACTCCCTGTACTTCTGTAGGGTAGACGAAAGCCAGAGAAGCAAGATCCTTAGAAGTACATAATCTGAATAACCAGAAGGGATGTAATTAAAACCAGGGTTCTGTTCCCACAAACACAGCCAAGGACCTTCCCATAAAAACAATGCGGTAATTAACGAGCCTGCACGCCCCTCGCTGCCACCCTCCAGGCCCTGCCAGGCTTAGCTGGGAGACTGACTCAAGCCGGCTCCTGTCCTCCCTCGGACAGCAAGCCCCGCTCCTGACTGCTGTTCAGGTGTGTTTTAGCCCATGGCTCTTTGTGAGAGCGGAGCATGCTCAAGTCATGCAGGGGCATGAGTACATTTCTGGAATTTAAAAAAAAATCATTAAAACGATGAAAAGAAAGTATCAGGGGCCTGCTCATATCAGAATATTCCCACATCTGCACTAAAGCTTCCTCTTTTCTCTCTCTGCCTTCAAGAGATTGCCCCAGAGCAGATGCCAAATTAGTTCCTTGGGAACCTGGCTCTGGGAGGAGCTGCTACCCTCCCCAGGGAAGCGGCTGCGCTGCCCGATCCTCCAGGGTGGAGGGGCTGGGCCTGCCCCTGGCACAGTTCTGACAAGAGCGAAATCTATTTTCAGAATTCTCCAACACTTTTAACACCCTTATGTCATGTGTTCACCCAGACTGGCCTTGCAGCCCAGAAATTATATCTGTCCTGCCAACTGGCTCACCCGATCAACTAGTGGCCTAGCCAGGGATCTGAGGCCACTTGGGGACAGCCGGGAGGTCTGCTTTAGCAGGACGTGCCTGCCAGGATCTCTAGATAACACCAGGGAAAGGGGTTCTCAGTCACGTTATCCAGGAGGCCCGGAAGGAGGAGCCGGAGAAAGACAACGAGTCTTTCTAGAGCAGCGGTTCTCAACCTGTGGGTCGCGACCCTTTGGGGGTCGAATGACCCTTTCACAGGGGTCGCCTAAGACCATCGGAAAACACATATATAATTACATATGGTTTTTTGTGATGAATCACTATGCTTTAATTATGTTCAATTTGCAACAATGAAAATACATCCTGCATATCAGATATACATTATGATTCATAACAGTAGCAACATTACAGTTATGAAGTAGCAACGAAAATAATTTTATGGTTGGGGGTCACCACAACATGAGGAACTGTATTAAAGGGTCGCGGCATTAGGAAGGTTGAGAACCACTGCTCTAGAGTACATTCTCGGACATCGCTAGAGTAAGTGCATTCAGGGCAAGAGCCACGTTGCTTATCTTCATAATCTCCACGGGTGGACCGCAGGGACTTGGCACTCTTTGAGGGTCCTCCGCCTCTGAATTCAACCACTGATTTCAGGGTCTCGTTTCAGCCTCGCTACTCAGCGAGGTCCAGGCCCTGCAGAGCCTCGGGGTGTGTTAGGAAGGCCGAGCTTCCGGCCCATCCTGGACCTGTTCCCTCGGTCTGTGTGTGCAGGTGAGTGAGAGAGCCCAGTGCGGGGCAGGGAGGGGAGTCTGAGCCAAACCGCCGTGGCAGCACACGGGGAACTGGGCAGGAGGCAGAAAGTAAGATCAGACTTGGACTGCGTTCAGATCTACAAATGCGATCGTGCGAAATCCAAAGCCCGGGATGTAAGCAGGAGCCCAGCGGTGCCAGGAACAGGTGTCCTCATTTACCGGCTCAGCCATCTGGGCGAAGTCAGCAGAATTTCACTGCAAATTGGAAAACTGGACTCTGGCTTCGTAAGTTTTGAAGAAGCCTGAGCAACAGGCCGGCAAGCTCTCTCCACACTCCTTGGTGGCCTGCCAGCTGACGGCGTTCAGACCAGGGTGTGCCTGGCCTAAGCCTGGTTGGATTTCCCTGCCCGGTGCTTGTTAGTGAAAGGCTAAGAAAGGAAGGGAAACGCCAAGGTGCCTGGTGTGGGGCCCCTGTCAATCTCGCAAAGGAAAGGCCAGGCTTTGGGACCAGCACAGGGAGGGGCGTCGGTGTTGGTTCTGCTCTTTAGGCTGGATTAATGCATCCCCGTTTCTTTCTCAGCACAGGTATATTTTTCATTCGCTGATGATGGTAGAAAGCCTCCTGCTCACATCTGTATTATAATAAACGCATTATAAATGAGTAAGTAGGAAACAGTAAGGAAATGATGTTTTACTTTTAAATGCTAATTACGAAGCCCTGGTGCAGTTAATGTGCAGGGTGTTCTGTCAATTTTTAATGTTTATGCCAAGTGTAGTCTTCAATTTAACATGAGCTTTTAATCCTTTGAGTACTAAATTGCCTTTTAATGCTTGCAGAACAACATTGTGTTTGCACAAAGTCAGGTCTGAAAAATGTATTTAGTACAAGGTGTGTTGTGGGAAGGCAGAGGGAAGGGGGAGGGGAACTTTTATTTTCTTTTAGGAAGATGAGCCTGGAACACAGCAAAGGCCAGCAGCTCCCTGCTCCCTTCACGAACATCACTCCTTATTCTTTCTGAGGTTGCTGGGGGTCTGCTCTCCTGTTGCTGATTTAACCCTCCAGTGAAAACTCCCAACTTCTGGGAATACAGCCAGCCCAGGATGCACCTTGCACCACCAAAAAGACCACAGCAAAACCAGATGCAAAGGAGGGGTGCTGCTGTGTGCTGACTACCCTCCCGCACACACCACGCTGGGAGAGAAAAGTGCCCTGGGTATCCTTGGGGGGGGGGGGGAATTTCCTACAGCCACACACATGCAATAAAAAGTATGATGGGAAAACTTGTCCTTTTCCTATAAATAAAAGGACTAAAGATTTTAAAGCAGGAAGAGGGGCAAAAGGAAGCCCAGCAGGGTAGATAAGGGGACCACAAAGCCAGCAGGGCCTTGGGACTTTCTTGAGTCTGGGCACTGACCCTTAGGCAAGGGTTGGGGGGTGTTAGCCGATGTGTGTGGGGGCTTCTTCCAGGGGTGGGAACCTCACCCAAATCTCTATCTGTCCTGCGATCTAAGTCTCACCTTCCAGAATCTACTTCTCCTTCACTCCCAGTCCATCAGCCTGCATTCCTCACTGCTTGTCAAACACAGTCCATGCCTCTGCATAAACACTGCAATGACTTAGTATAGTGCTGGGCACCACGGTAAACACTTCACATGTGTGAACTCATTTAATCCCGTCGGTGGACTATAATGCTATTATTACTATTCCCATTTTGCAGATGAAGAAACTGGCGCACAGAGAAGTTGAGTAACTTGCATGAGCTCACACAGCCAGTAAGAGGTGGGTCTAGGATTTGAACTGATTCCAGGGTGCCATGCTCTCAATGCTGTCCCCACCCTCTCTGCTGAGATGCCCTTCATGGCACTTTTTACCAACCAGGGCGTTTCCCATTTGTCAGAGGCTTCTGTTCAGATGTCGTGTGCCCCCTCGGGCACTTCCTGACTCTGACTCTCCCCTGTCAGCCACACCCACCTGCACACTGGTCCCGCTGCACTACTTGTGCGTCTGAATTCACACTCAATCTAGTGCTTCTGCAGTTGGATCTAATGTCCCATCAGCAGTGCTTCTGCTGATCTAGGGGTCCCGACGTGACTGTGTCAGGGCCTTGGCACATCAGATGTGGAGGGAAAACAATACTCTTTGGCCCTGGAGACAAAAGCCCTCATCACATGACCCAGTTTAATGTTAGCTTGAATCTAATGAAATTGCTGTTATGAAGGACAAAAATGGCTGAATATCAGCGATTTCATGTAGTTCAATGTGTCCTGGGCGAGGCCTCTGTGGGGTCAATGATTCAGCAGTAACATCCCCGGCATCCCCACGCCCCTGGCCGCTGCCAGTCTCCCAGGCAGGAGGCTACCACAGCCATGTCTGCCGCCCTCTGCCCCCACTGGACACCAGCTTCTGGAAGAAAGTGTTTGTCTTCCGATGTTTCCTTTGGTGATCAGGCATTCAGGAAGAACAACGGCCACAAACACACGCTTAGTAAACTACCTAATGATTAAATAACATCTTACAAAAATTTGAATATAAAAAGGTTGTGTTTCCATAGGAAGACTCATGGGCATGGTCCACAAACTCCAGTCCAGCTGCTCAGATGGGGGGAAATCAAGGAGGAGAGAAGGAACGAGGTTCCATCAGCTCCTCAGTTCAACAACAGCACAAAACACCTTGGAGTCCCTCACTGTCATTTACTCCAGGGCAAGGGCAACACCGACGGCCACCTTAACTACAGGCTGCTGTCCACCTGTTTATTGCAAGGTCAGCCACGGAGCAATCTGATGCAGAACTGTGTTAGCTTCAAGTACAAATAACTGAAGGGTTGAGGCAGGTCTGGGTTTATGAAAAGACAAGGGGTTTTTGTTTTCTCATAAACTGAAGAGAGATTTTTGAGATCTAGTCTACTGCATGAACCAAAAGTGTTGGTAAAAACGGACTGTCATGCTGTCCATCTTGCTTTAGCTGGCCCCCATCTACCTACCCTCAAACCCAACAATTTCACCCAATGCCTTAGTGCAGTCCAAAGAAGCTGATGGCCTGGGTATTTGGGCTCAAGTCCAGGCCCCACAATTGACAATGTGACTTTAGCCAAGACCACGTCTCTGTTGGTAAAATGATGACACTCACTCTGAGATGTGGGAGTGAGTAGCTATTATCCACCAAACCCCTGATCCTTTTCCTACAGCACAGAGTTGTCACAGTTAAGCAATTGCCCAGTGAAGGATTACAGTTCCTGGCCACTCCCATGCCCTTGGCAACTAGTTACAGCCACAGGACTAGTTCTTCGCAACAGCCTCTGAGCGGAGCAGGTGTCAATTCTGGGGCTCACTCTCCTTGGCAGGTAGACGCAGACAAGCAGGAAGCTGAGGAGATGGCAAAGCCACAAGATAAAAAGTGTGGGGTCCCTGAATCACACTGCATGGAGCAAAGTCATATGCCAGCCAGGAATATCTATGTCAAGACTGTTCGATAGATGAGAAATAAACGGCAATTATATTTACGCCTCTATTCATTTTGGATTCCACTTGCAATAGGAGGTGACTTTATTGAATGAATATGTAGAACCTCTAGTTTTTCTGGAAAAAGCCCTATATTGTTCCATAGAACCTACTATCCTCTACCCGTAAAACAGAGAGACTTATTTGAGAATTACTGAAGACCTCCAGATAAAAAGCAGCAGAGAAGAGCAAGTAATGACAGCAAAACCCAGCAATCTTATCTTCTATAACCAGGCTCAAAACTCAGTATTTATGGAAAAAACCAATGCCAATTTACTTTATCCAAAATAACACATTGACAAAGTTGAGAACTCAATTTAATTTCATTATGACCTCTGATTGCTAAAACCTACACGGTTGCAGACAAAGCAGGGGGGGAGGAGCGGCAGAGTGTGGGAAAGAGCGCACGCATACCAACTTTGCAATATGGAATAGCCAGAAAGTTTTGAAACACCTGCCTACCCTCTATCGCAGAACTTTCTCCCAGAAAGAGGCTGGTGGAAAACAACATTATCATTTTCTCATTTGGGATAAATTGCTTCAGGCTTAGGTATGCTGGCAATGGTGCCAGATGAGTGATTCACGAAGTCCCGATTCTCTCCCAGCCCTGGGATGCAGTCATGGCTCTTGCTGTATCATCAGGGCTCCCAGCTTTCTAATGAATCACTGCCCACACACTATTTGCCAGGTGACCTGCTGGTTTGGAAACAAGGACCATTTACCAGGCGGTAATCAGGACTGCCCTTTCCTTCCTTCAGGACTTTCCTGTCTCTCTAGGCCTCCTGTCCACAGCGTGGCTCCGGGAAAGGCCGGGCAGTGATGCCTACTCTAGGAGAGAGCCTGTCTTAGAGCCTGCCCACGTTTCTAGGGAGATGGGACCCCAGCCCCCAGCTGCCCACGCTTCCCCCCACCCCCCATGCTCCACCCCAGGCCTGAACAGGCCATTCTGCCCTGGGCTGGGGCAGCTATGCAGCCCTCCCGACTCGGGCCAGCTTTCGAAGGGGAGCTGCTTGGGCAGGTGGGAAGGGCTGCCAGCCCCACCTGGCCCACATCTCCTGCCTCAGGTCCGTCTCCCCACTGTGCGCTCTCACGTTCAATCTGCTTCATCAAGCAAACACTCGCTGGAACTGCGGGAGAAGGTTCCAACATTTCCCCAGGAAAGGAAGGTGCTATCTGGCCCAGATGGGACTGGCTGAGTGGGTGTTAGACGCCATGTTTTATTTATGGCAGAAAAATGTCAACCAGCAGTTTCTGGAAAGCCATTCATGTACTGCAAATAAAGGGTTACATTTTTTATTTTGTTTGCTGGCTTAGGTGCATTTTACTGGCTTTCTTGGGAGTTAAACCTGAAGTTGATGCCTCGGTCTACAGAGAGGCCCACCCCCCCCAGCTCCCCGCCTCTGCAGGGGAGCCTGGGGCACTTTCCCAGCCTCTTCGGCTGAAACTGCTCTAAGCCAGCCTTTATCCACTTCTTAAATATATTTTTTTATTGATTTTTTACAGAGAGGAGGGGAGAGGGATAGAGAGTTAGAAACATCGATGAGAGAGAAACATCGATCAGCTGCCTCCTGCACATCTCCCACTGGGGATGTGCCCGCAACCAAGGTACATGCCCTTGGCCGGAATCGAACCTGGGACCTTTCAGTCTGCAGGCTGACACTCTATCCACTGAGCCAAACCGGTTAGGGCTATCCACTTCTTGATGTACACAGAGCAGCGTCTCATTTGATTCCCACCAAGGGGAAGATGTCATTATTCCCTTTTTATGGATAATGTTAAAGAAGATGCCTCAGGTCACAAAGTCATCAGGGGACAGAACTACAGCTCTAACCAAGATCTGAGAACTTCCCCGAATGCGATGCCTTCCCAGTCCCTGCCACCTGCTTTTACTCAGGACCTCCCCCCCACCCCCCACGGCAAAGCCCTTCTCAGAAACACCTTCCCGAAGCAGGTGGCCTCAGGCACCATCGAGCACATGTTTCTCCTCTGGCGCACCCTACCTTCTGCCTGGAATTTCACCCCTTCTGTCTTGTCTGAGCCCTCCTGTCAGATAGACTGTGAGGTGGCATGCCACGGTGCCTGCCGACCTGGGATCAAATGGCAGCTCTGAGCAAATAACACAGAGGCCACTCTTTGTGTTTACATTCTCACAGAGGAGAATGAGAGACATAAGTACACAAAATACACACAGGGTAACTGCAGGTTGTGGAACGTGTCATTGGGGTAGGGGGTGGAATTGAGAGGGTCCCGTGTGAGAAGGAAGAGCATGGGCAGCTGTGGAGAATGAGCTGCAGGGAGAGCTTTGCAAGCAAAGGAGATGGACAAGACCAGGATCTGGGTCCAGGTGAGGAGGGAAGGAGTGACCAGGATGGAAGGAGAAAGGGGAGAGGCTAGAGAAGAGGTTGCAGGGGCAGGCAGGAGTGGGGCCCGGTGGGTAGGGTCTGGATTTATTTAAGATCCTTGGAAAACCTCTGGATATTTTAAGCAGGAAGATGCCACGACTGATTTCTCCTTTTTTGTTTAAAATTCCACTGGGTCCTGCGTGTAGAATAGGTTGGACAGGAGAGGGAGCAGAGAGTGATATGGGGATCAATGATTTAATGATTAAATGCCAGTTTGGGGCACATAGTAGGCCTTCAATACGCATGCTGGATCCCTCAGGGAGAGAGAACAATGCAGGTGAAGAGGAAAGACATTTCCACTTGGCTGTGTGCAGCCGGGTGTGCCCAGGAACAAACTTTAACAGGGCAAAGCCCCAGCTCCCTCAAATGTACAATAGGGTTAAAAACACCCCATACCTGCCTCACCCAGGGAGGACACAGGAGAGGAGGCGCACAGAGCAGCAGCCTGGTGCCCGCCCCTCGGGGGAGTGCTAATGGTGCTGTTGACATTAGCAGGAGAAACTGGAGTCGCTGTGGGGCGGGGGCTAAGGAAAGAGGCGAGGCATGCTCCTATTTCGCCCATTGTGCTGTGAACAGTGGCTGCCAGGCGGCAGGGGTTTCATGCATGTCCGCTGTGCGGGGCAGCGAAACATGCATTCCTGCCTCTTCTCTCTGAGCCTGTCTCACCGAGAAACCGCACAGAGCTAGGTGCTGGGATTCACTGCACCAACAGTGACAGGCCCCACACTGACGTCTCATCACCTGGAGGGACGGACAGGCAGGAAATGCAATGCTGAGGACGCCAACAAGGAGGAGGCTGTCCACAGGTGCCGCACAGCTGAGAGCCAGGGGCTGAACGTGCCCTTTAGGGGCACTGTCTCCTGCCACGTGTCCTCCCTCTCATACCCTCCCTTGTCTTTGTAACACCTCGCTTCCTCACAAAGGCTGGTCTCCCGGGCTCTCCTCTTCCTCTGCGGAGGCCCCGTTCCTGTAACCGCCCGCTCAGAGCGGCCTTCCAGTGAATGGAAATGAACGGAATCCTCACCCTAGGAGGGACGCATTCTGAGCACTGCAGTGATTCCACAATTGTACAGACAAGGAGGCTGAGTTCGATGACCAGGCCCCAGCTCACCCAGCCAGTGAGGGGCAAAGCTCTGGAGCCCCGGAAGCCACCGGCTAACCAACCACGTCTTGAGGATGAGGGTGCAGGGCCGTGGTTCTAAACCTGAGCGGCACCCAGATCACTCAGGCGAAGGGGGAAAGTTAAAAATCAATGCCCAGCCATGCCCAGACCGGTGAAATCAGAGTCTGAGGAGTGCCCAGGGGTCAGGACCCATATGCAGGCCAGGCTGAGAGGGACACCCAGCAAACACTTGGGAGTCAGAGCAGGGACACTGCAGCCGATGGCCAGGGAGCACAAACTCCAAGGCCACTTGCAAAGCTGACCATGTCCCTTCCTCCCCATCATGCCTCTCTCCCTCTGATAACCCCCATGAACCCCACCCTTTGCCCCCAGAACTGAGGTAGATCACAAGGGCCCTGGCCTGCCCTGAAAACCCCAGCAGCCAGAAGCTTTAGGGGTGTACAACACCACTCGACGACCCCCGCGGCCCGCCGGGAGCGGGCTGGAAAACCAGTTTAGATTCGCGAAGAAGCTGGTATTAAAATCACGGCGAGCTCTCTGGCTCAGGCAGCCATGCATGTTAGGGCCTGTGAATAATAAGAGGGGAGCTTGTAATTCTACTAAAAAATGAAATTTCCCCATTTCTGCAGAATAAACAAAAACAAAATAATACATTAGCTCTGCAATATGTCTGTGCTTCAGGGCTCCGGACTGTCATTAAAGCTGGATTTTATCCATGACAGGTTTCCCCGCTCCCCTTGCACCCAAATAGGAAGCCGCGCAGCCTCACGATGAATTTCCGCTTCTCCCCGTTCTCTCTCTGCATGTGGGTTGGCCATGCTAAACTCAGGAGGAAGCTGCCCAGACACCAGGCTCCTGTTTGCCATTCTTTGCCTTTCAGCCCCAAAACACCTCCCAAGGTGTTCTTAACAATCCTACAGGATAATGTTGAAATGAGCACCCTCACAATTTAGGGGAGATAAAAAAGACCCCCCTCCCCACCCCCTGCTCCAAGGCTTGATTGTGTGAGGTAACTCAGAGAGAGTTACAGGGGGGGCTGCTGGCTCGGGGTTCAAAGCTGTCAGCCCCACGGGGCTGGATTCTGCGGGGATGGATCAAAGGGCTGGTAGGTGGCAGCAGCCAGCGTCACGGTAGCAGCAGAGCTTTGAAGCCCTGATCTGCAGAGACGGGAACCTGCTTCCTCCGCGTGCAAGCATATGTGCAAGGGCGTGTCTTCGGTGAGGAGGAGGGAGGCCTTTCCCCACCAGCACAGGTCCCCAGGGTCTCCGAGAGCAGCACGAGCCTCCTCAGGTTGCAGGCTGAGACCCTCCCTCGAGTTCCTGCCACCCTGTTTCAAAGGGAGCTCACCATGTCCACAGCAGGCACTGGCCGAGCGGACGTAACTTGCATCCCGCTGTCCTGGCCGCCCTGGGGGGTCAGGGGGCTAAGGCGAATGGAAGACTTGCATTACAGTCAAATCACTCTCACCTCGGCTGTAGCAGAAGCTGATCTTTAAAGGGAGCCTGGCTTTCGTGGTGTTCCAAGCCCCGTCCTATCTTGGGCAGAGCGGGTCTGGTACCTCAAATAGATCTGTGCTAAGCGGGAAAGGAAAACCAGTGAGGCTTGGGTGTGCCGTGCACTGGGAAACCAGTCATCTGCAGAATCCAGGGCTCCGTGGAAGCAATCCTCTGAGGGCCTCAAAGGGATCAAGTTCTCAGGTTCCTTCCCGCCTGGCCCTGGAGCAGGGGGTTACTTGCTCACACGAGGTCCAGTACTCCTGGGCTGACCGGAATGCCGACCCAGCCACTCCATCCCCGAGGCCTTGCCATGACAGCGATGGAAACAGCGCCAGAGACAGCCACGGGTTAGGTTTCACAGCCCAGGCCCCTTCGTGCAGAAGTGGCGCTGGGGAAAAAATAGCAGCAAATGAGACACTGGGTACCATTCCAGAGACGGCTCCACAAGTGGCCCAGGCTTACAGAGGCTCCGTCTAGCTTTGATGTCTTGATAGGTGTTTAACAAACTCTCCTCCAGTTAGCCAGCTGCTTAGCTAATCAGATATTATTGCCTCCTTTGTGCTTCCTTCCCCTGCTCTCTCTCTCTGTTTATCAGGCCTGCCTTGCTGCAAAAAGAGCTCCATAATGATCCCTATCCAAATATTTCACTTCTGATACAAAGGCCTGTGTTTTGCATTCCAGACAGACTCTACGGTTCACTCTGCTGTGAAGTAGCTCCCCTGCCTCTTAGGGGGAAAAAGCTGATTTCAGTGGTACAGGATCTCGATGGAACTTTCCCATATACTGTACCTCTGCAGGCGAGGCTGGGTCGGCTGCCGCTGAGACTGTGGGTTAACCCCCTGCCCCCATGCACTGAGGACGTCTGCGACGAATGCCGAATGCCGAGTGGCAACCACATCCTGCTTATCCTGGGGCTTGGTCCTGACCTTAGAAAACCAGAAGGGACTCTTGGGCAAACCGCAGCACGCCATCAGAAAGCCACAGAGCAACCCTGAGAGGGGGATACGCAAAGCACCTGAGGCGTCGTCCTAGGAAAGTCATCAGCGGGGCGGGGCTCCTGTCTCCATTGCCTCATCCCTGGGAACGTTCCTGGGGTCTCTGTGGTTTGTGATACAGACATACCCTGCACCCAGCATGAACCATACACCTGCACAGAGGATATGAATGAAATCTGGGTCTTCAAAGTCAGCACACGGGTTGGGGGGTAAGCGCTTCTCATCTGCAGTGCTACCATTCAGGGCCATCTCCTACCCAGAGAACAAAACTTGTTTGGTTGCAAGAACCAGGCGGAGTCGCTGGCAGGAAGGCGTGGCCACGTAGCTCAGAGAATGGAGGAGCTCTGCCTAAGACCTTTCTTGACCAACCAATCTGTGACACTTGCCTTTCCCACGCCTAGAACATTTCCTCTCTCCAGATCTTCCTTTGCTCACTTCCTCACACCCTTCAGCTGCACTATCACCCTGAGAGAATCCTTCCTTGACCATTCTAAGAGCAGCCCCTCTTGCCTTCACCACAATATTTCCCCCCAGGCATAGCACTAGTATCTGCAACAGTGACTGTTTCATTATTATCTACCAAGTGAATGAATGGATATATAGTGATTGCAGATGCCCTTCCCAAGATACCAATGTGGTCATCATGGTTTCCTGATGTCAACTTGGGCCATGAAGTTTGCTTCTTTTCCACACTTTCTAGTCCCTTATTAACTGCATTCACAGTACTAGAATGTTTATCTGATGTGGCCGTCCCAAATAAAAACATTTCCCAGCCTTCCTTGTAGGTTGGAGCAGCTGGGGGGCAAGATTCTGGCAATGTGTAGGCACCTGACTTTAGATCCTTGCCCCTAGCCCTCTTCCCCCTATACCTGTCTTGCTGTTTGGAAAGGTCCACATCTGGCTGAAGCTCCATTTTGGGCCATGAGCAGAGGGCCCTATGGAGCAAAACCTGGAAGGAGACAGGGTCCCAGAAGGCTCTGAGGAAAGGGCTCTACACGGCCTACTTCCAGACTCTACATAAGAAAGAAGCTTCTTTTTCAAGCCACTGTGAGTTTAATGTCTTGGTCACTTACAGCTGAACCTATTATACCTGCTCTTCTTGAATTTGTTATTTCTTAGTGGGAATTCCATTAAAGAAAAGAAAGGAAATGTCTGATGAAGTCAGGGCAGAGTAGCGAGCGAGGTTCTTGGAATGAGCAGTCAGTTCTGCTGGGCTATCTGTGGACTTGAAGGGCCTTCTTTAACCCTCCTGCTTCTTCCATGGAGACTGGAGCTTTTGTGGTACAAAAAGGAAGCTGCCTCAGAGAGAGGCTCCAGAGGGCCAGCTCCAGGGCCAGCTGTGTGAAGAGTGCGAGGACCCAATCAAACCACCTTTTCTCTTCATCTATAAGATGGATCCAATGTTATGGAAAGTATTAAAATAATATGTATGAAAGTGCTTTGTAAACTACCAATCTCTAGGTATTTAAGAATTAGCTTTATTTGGCATCTCACAGATTAAATGAATTCTTATTGTTCTTAAACAACTTCCAAGAGTTTTATATATAGACTATCAAAAAGCCAAGAGCCAATACTTCAGATTCTGGAATTAAATAACATTTTAAACTATGCCATGAGATGTGATTGGCAGAGGAGTACCCTTCAAATTCATTTGAATTTTCAGAACCTTTTCTGTTAAAAGTAGCCCATTAAATGATACCAACTCATGTCTTCTTGTATGATGGTATTAGGAAAAATGAAATTACATTTCTTTAAGGCATTCAGGGTCCCAAAGTGGCTCATCTATACCCAGAAGGGACAGATCAATGTGCTGAGAACCAAAAAGAGTGTGTCAGGTGGATAAGACGGTGTATCCAAAAGACCCAGCCAGCTCAGATCCCAGTAGGCATCAGGAAGTCCTACCAGGTAGGAAAAGCACTGGTGGGGGGTGGGCGGTGGGGTGGGGGGGATCCAGATGTCTGCTAAGGATCAGGAGTCAGGAAAGATTGCTGGCAATAATTCCAGACAACTAGCCACAGGTGCCCTACCCATCAACTGGGGGCTTAGATCAGGTGCAGGAGACACAGTTGGCTGCTTATCCAATAACCACTCCCCTTCCTTCTCTGCCAATAGAACTGTCAGTGTGGTATGTGCCCAGTGCCAGGGAAGCTATGACTGGGCTAAGCCAATCGCGGCAATCTCCTTCCCCAAAGCCAGAAGGCCAGTGTTCCGGCCAGTGAGCTCCAAACAGAAGACCCCTGGAGGCTCCTGGGAAGGCTTTCCCTGCTGAAAGAGAACAGCATTAGGCAGAGCCCTCTTTTCATCCCTTTTCTTCCCTCCTGCATGGCATGGTTCTTGCGTCTGTGAGGTAACTTGTTCCCCAAACACAGAGTTGGCAGAGGGGAAAGAATGGAAGCGCCGGGGTCCTCTCTGACAACACCGAGCCTCTACGCCTTGTTTGGTATCACCGATCTCCAGACTCCTTGTCATGGGAGACGAGACAGATCTTTATTTTTTCAGCCACATTCTGTTACCTGCTGATATAACGGGGCTCTGGTCCTAGTGGGACGAAGGGGGCAACTGAGATGCCAGCTACTCAGCGGGTATCAAATGAGAGGAGAGGAGACACCTGGGACATGATGAGAGTGTGGGGCACCAACTCCCTCCTTGGGGCTCCCCAACGTGGGTCTGACCCATAGCAGAGACTTGGCGCATGACTGAGAAGAGCCCTTGGAGCTGGAGGTAGTCCTGGCCCTGCGCTGAGAGGGTTTACTTCACACCACCCTGGGGGGCAAGCTCCTGTCACCCTGAGCACCTACAGGGCCTGGCTGGAGGGCCTGTCAGCTCTTGGCTGTGAGAAGGCAGAAGAACAACCGAGGCCCTGAAAAATGATGCTGTGATTTAGCAAAAAGAGGAGCTATTCCTCTAAATCAAGGTCAGCAAACTCTTGCCGTGGTGATGGTTTCCCAGCACAGACTGCGACCCAGTCATTTCTGGATCCAGGTTCTAAAACACACACTGTGGGTGTCCGAACACCAGAGACTAATTATTTCAAGTCAACCTGCCGTGCTGACTCTTTTAAAAGTTTACTTCACGTGGCTGCGTTTATTGGCCATTTAGCTGTCAAGAAGAAAGGCTATTACTCCATGCAGCAACTTAAAAAAAGAAGTGACGGTTTTTCAAGTAATTACCAACAAAAATGCCAAACAGGAAGGTAGAGCCTGAATATCCCACAGAGAGAAACTACCAAGACAGAAAATAATGTGCCACAGATCACACCGCAGAAGCAAACTTCTCAGCAGACAAGGTACTTGATCATATCACACCCACCTCGCTTTAATGAACTGCCCTTGGCGGCTGTGTTTAGATCATAAACGTAATTTAATCTCATTTGCCATGTTGAGAAAGTCTAGAGACTATTAACTCTGAACTATACAGGATGAGGCAAAAGTAGGTTTATAGCTGTGAATATGCAAAAACAGTTTATTATTGTATTACTAGAGGCCTGTTGCAGAAAGAGATTTGTGCAATAGACCTTCCCTTCCCTTGGCTGCTGGCACCGGTTTGCCTCTGGCACCCGGGACCCAGGCCTTTGCGCTGGCTGGGCTCTGGCCGGAGCCGGCCCCGGAGCCGTCAGGCTTCGTTCCACTAGCCCCGGGGCTGTCAGGCTTCGCTCCGCCACTTGGAGCCTACGCATGCAAATTAACTGCCATCTTTGTTGGGTTAATTTGCATTCTCTCCTGATTGGCTGGTTAGCATAGTGAAGGTACGGTCAATTTACATGTTTGTCTATTATTAGGTAAGATTACTTATGAGTGTATTTTCCATATGAACAACTGTAAACCCACTTTTGTCCCACCCTGTATAATACTGTATTTTCTTGCAAATAAGTAAACAAGTTATTTTATTTTCTTTGTAGAAACTCTTTAGCCATTACAAAGTTAGTAGAATTTATGTGATTAATACAATTTTTAAAAAGTAACCAGTATCATTTATACTCCTATGTGTGCTTTGTGCCTCAGAGCAGACCTGGGGGCCAAATCTTGCCCAATGTCTGTTTCTGGGATGGGAATACAGCGACGTCCGTTCATTTGTGCATTGTCTGTGGCTGTTTTTGTGCTACAACAGCAGAAATGAGTAGTTGCTAAAAGACTGTATCAGCCCTCAAAGCCCCAAATACTATCTAGGCCTTTATAAAAAGAGTGTGCTGACCTTGATTTAGAGGAATAGCTACTCTTTTTGCTAAATTAACAGATAATGTTCATTTTGAGAATGACCTCAAATCTTGCAGAGAAATAAAGCACTAAAGTAATTCCATAGTTCCATAACAATTAGCAGTGATTTCTAGCTTATTATGGGCTGTGGCACATTAAAAAAAAAAAAAAGGAGGGCTGTGGACTACATAAAGTTTACTGCATCCTGACTCTGATTCTACTGGTTCTCTTCAAGAAACAAATCACAGAGGAAGAGAGAAAGTCATATTGAAGAACTAAACACTGAAGGATGATATTATTATCATCATTAAGGGGTATTATTGAAGGGAATCATTCAAATTATATAAAAACAGTAATAGTTTGCAAATTTCCAAGCCCTAACAATCATTGATAACCATTAACTACAACACATTTATAATTGAATGCAATGCCGCAGTGGGCCCAACACCATGGTTGAGAACCACATAGTGATTTCAAAGAAACAAACACAATCAGGGATCTCAAGATTGATTCATTAATTCCTCCTTTCAATATTCAAATGCTTACTGTGGGCAAATCTTGAAGGGCAAAGACAACTGAAGATACTAACGATACAACCTTGGCTCTCAAGGAATATAAGCTCCAAGAGGACAAGAAACAATCCCATGGCTTATTGCAAGCCTGAGGGAAACACAAAGGGAGTACATCAAGGAGAGCTTCAGGAAGTAGCATCTGACCTGGGCCGGGAGAGGGGGCTAGGTCTGAACTGGCAATGGTAGGAGGCCATTCAAGGAAGGAAAGTCTAGGGCCCTGGGAGTCACAGAGGTTAACATACTTCCCTCAAGCTCAAGTTCTGGAATTAGGTTTAGAAGCCAGGTCTCTAGTGTAAAGCCACTTGCAAGATTTCCAAGAAGGAAATATAAAAGTATGAGATAATGTTATTTTTACCAATTTAAACATTTCATGTAATAAGAGGGGAAGGTTGTTACATAAACTATAATAGGAAAAGAAATCTGGACATCAAGCCAGACAAAAACCAATCAACCAGCAAAAAGCCCCACCATTGTCAAGAGTCAAAAAAGACCTGAATATTCAAGAGTAAACCAGGGCCCGCCTTTAGCTTACAGAAATGAAGAGAACCGTCAATAAAACTAGTCTTAAAGTTTGGAGCTATCCCAATTTTCTATGACGGGGCTCATTTTCCAGCTGGGGGTGTCTCTCAGTGCAGCCTTTTATATCTGCGCGGGTGCTTGCTCTTTAGCAGAAATGATGGCCTAAGACCTCACAGTTGGCACTTTCTGTATTATCCTCCTTCAGCAACACCAACTAAGGGAAGGGCCCTCGCCAAGCCCCGAGCTTTCCTATCTCGTGAGTCCGTGCACACTGAGCCCGGCTGCACAAGGGAAGACGGAGCACCAGGTTCCTGCACGTCACCATTTACTAACTGCATGGCCTTGGGGAGTTGGCTAATCTCTCTCCATCTCATTAATCTTATATTTAAAGTGGAAGTAATAAGGAAACAATAAACTCCATCTTGTAGCGTGGACTTTTTTAGAGGACAAAGTAAGTTAAAACATGTAAAGTGCTTAGAACTTTGTCTTGAAAACAGTAGGTGCTCAATAAATGCTGTGATCGTTACTGTCGTCATTATCATCATCCCACTGGGACTTCCTCCACCCTCCTCTCTGTCACTGAAACCCACTCCCTGGGCCTCACCATGCACCCAACGTGATCCCTTCTCCCTGATTGGGACCCAGGCCGTCTGTCAATCAGCTGGCACTATTAACTTAATGTGTTACTGCCATGGGTGCAGCAAGAGTTTTTTTTATCTGGACCATAAACCTGTGGAAAACAAGGACTCCCATGTATGTACTTGCTTTGCATGTAGAATAAATCTGATAAAATGGTTAATGGCCACAGAGACTCGATAGGGATATTTTAACGCGATGTGCATGGTTCTTATTTTTAAACAACATTCTCTGTAGCAATCAACAAGGTAGTTATTAGTGGTAGCAGAGAATCAACCAAAATGTACAATTGTTATCTGCTTGATGCTGAAAATAATGCCAGAAAGGACTGAGTGGGGATGAGAGTAAGAGGAAAGAGAAGCTGGTTCTAGATCTGCTATTTGTTCGTTGAGGTTCAGAGAGGCTACACCACTTGCCAATTCCAGACCCACAAACTGGTAGGTAGGAATCGATGACCTGTGAGGTCCTAGACAGACCCCGGTGGATGCCCTGGTCAAAAGCCTGTGAGTTTGCAGAACCCAGATGCATTTGGGTCCTGTACCACACTGAGCAGGCGGCAGGCCCTCGCCCGTCACAGAGGCAGAGGCCCACCTGGGGAATTCCATGGGCCTTTGCCAGCAATTGTTTTAGAAGCAGGAAAGGGGCCCGGTTGAGCCAATGGGACAGGGGATATCTGCTGTGGGGCTTCTGGAAAATAATTTCCTCCTGATAAAAAGAGGGATGCATGAGGAACCCCTCACCCTTGCTTCCTGCCTGAGACTCCTTGAGAAAGTGGCAGCTGGTCACCGTGGTGCCACTTAGCACCATGAAGAGAAAGCTAAGAGCATGGCGAGAAGCCGATCCAGTGCTCCCGTAAAGTTAAGTGAAGCTGCATTAACCAACCCGTTTCAGAAATAATAGCTCCCCCCATTGCTTAAGTCATTTTAGTTCTGTTAGCTGTACCTGAAAAATTCCTGTTTGTCAACATGCTAAGAACCCAGGCACCACACAATTGAGGCACGTTGTTAATCTATGGGAAATGTGACACATAGATAATGTCTGGTGACTCACAAAATCCCTCAGGGATGGTCTTAGATGCATGCTGGCTGGGCCCTGCCACCCGGAAGCCCACCATTTCTGTTTCTATGTAACTGATGCTCACTCATCTCACCTTGACATGTTGGCGTCTTTTTGTAAACTGAGGCTGACATGCACATAGTCTAGTCAGAGATTAAGGTCAATAGTAAAAAGGTGCTCCCTAATTTCAAAAACGGATCTAAACTCTATTTTCTGCAAAAGACGTCTTTGAATCCTTTATCCACTGGGATAGTTTTAATAAGTTCATTTTTGCACACTGTTACTATTGATTCTTTCCAAACATTCCTGACATGCCTTTGATGATTCCCCAGTTTGTCTATCATGTTTCTAATCTAAACATTCTACTATGTGTATGTTTAATGATCTGAACATATACATTCCATTCAAGCTCACAAAGCTCTCTTTGGTGCACGCACAGATAACATCGACCTGCAAACTCACTTCAGAGACTGGCAGAGCAGAAAGTGCTGCTGCAAGGCTCAGCCCCCGCCCCTCCCTCGCGCTGCAGATGAGGAGCCTGAGGTCTGGGGAGGCCACATGGTCTGGTGAAGGTGGCACAGTGAGCCGGTGGCACCATGGAGTGCAGGAAACTGCGGTAGTTGGGTGGGACTGATTACAATGACACTCACTGTAACAAGAGAAACTCACATTCACCCTGGGCTGTTCCAGGTTCTTTATGTTTTCATTCATTTAACCCTCACCAGCGCCCTAGAGGAGGCAGGTCCTACCATCACTCTGTATTAAAAGTGAGAAAACGAAGACAAGAAAAAGGTGCCGAAGGTTAAGCACAGCTCCATGCACACAGTCATCACTCGGCCACCTCTCGTCCCCTGACACACACCGGGCCATGGGTGACATTTCTTGAATGGCTACTGTTGATAGGCCAGTGGCTTGCATTTCTCAAATACTGATTTTTCTTCACAGTTTGTAGCTCAGGCACAAAGAGAGGCCAATTTCCCTCCAATGTATGCAGGTCCTTGTATTGTCAGTGTCACCTAAGTTTCTAGACCCCACAGCAGAGGCCAGCAAGGGGGGAGAGAGGGCTACTGGGCAGGCAGCAGGTGGGAAAGAGGTTAGGAGTCAGGTTTGATAGAGGACAAAACCGCCCTCCCAATGAGCAGTCCTGCCTGCTTCCCAAAGTGCAAGTCCCAGAGAACAGCACAGAGAAGACACCGGGCGTGACCCGGGTGTCCTGCTTGTGGAGGGAGCAGGGAGGAGGCACTGGAAAGGCAGCATCATTTTTCAAGGAGCATCACTATTTCTCACTTAACCGCAGAGCTGGCCACGCTGAGGTAACCATGATTCTGTTTTTTATTGCATTTCAAAACAAACGTCCGCATGGACGTAAGTATGGAGAGCTGGACAGGCCTTGAGAGGCGATCTTGTCCGAGTACACTCAGGGTCGCAGAGTGCAGCAGACCAAGGCCCGGGGAAGCTGAGTGGCTCACCCCGCTCATGGCCCACACAGCCAGTCCCAAGTCCCTCCCCGCTCCACTGCCACATGGTGGCATGAAGTGCAAGGCAGCTTAGGAAAGGGCAAGGATTGGGGTTTGGGCGTCTCCATACACCCCAACAGAGGCCTGGACATGATCCCCAATATGGAACCCAAGTCAAATAGCAGGGGATCCAATCAGTTGCTGAACCAAACAAACCTCTCTCCCGAGTGCTGTCTGGCTTCTCTGGGAGACTGTCCAAGGCTGGGCGGTGCTCCGGTCAGACTACAGACCTTGCAGCTCATCCCAGACACAGAGGTGGCCGGATCAGCCGCGTCCCAAACCACTCAGCCGGCCTGACAGCTCAACACGGCCTGAGCAGACAGCATCCAAACGAGCAAAGGAGGGAACTGGCAAGGCCTCCTCTGGTCAGATTTTCAATAGCCTCTGCACTGGCCTCCTGGCCCAGCCCCAGCCGCAGCCGCAGCCCTGCTGCCTGAGCCAGGGCCTCCCACTAATGCGGCCCCGAGCAGCAGCCTTGCGCGGCCTGGGTCTCCTGGCACAGCCTCCAGGCCAGTCTTGCCCACAGCTGTCAGCGGCACAGTCTGTTTGATGCTGCAGGATGGCAGCGGTTCAGTCGTTCCGGGGATGCTTCCAGGGCAGTGTTCTGGGGAAGGGGAGAGAGAGTCCCCTTTGGGGGGGGGGAGTGGGCCACTGCCAGCAGGCTGGCTTGTCCACATCCAAACACCATCAAAAGCCTGCAGGCGCATCTTTTTTTTTTTTTAAACCAGGCAACTGAATGGCCCCTGACATTTGACTCGAGATCATCCAGGTGGCCTACGAAGAGAGATGCACTCCTGACAGCTCACCTTAGGAGACGTGACAGCAAGCTGACGCCTGCTCTAAATAATAACAACGCTTCCTGAGGGTCTCCAGGCAGAGAGGGAAATGGCCCCGTTGGTGACACCCCGCGGACCTCGCCTTCACCTCGCTGCAGAGGGCTGCTGATGCAAAGGCTGGTATTTGCCTGCAATCTTTCCCTGGGAAGTAATTAGTTTCCATTTAGAGGGATGACAAATTGATCAGGCAGGAGTCGCACTGAGCTCTGAATTGAAGCTAAACTGCGATGGCTGTGGCACGGGCAAGTCAGGTTTGTAGGTCTGTCGATGCATTTTACAGTTTCGAAATTCAATCACCCAACAGCAGGAGAGGAGAGACACAGCTCTGCACAGAGAACCAAAGCCCGCGTTTCCTTCTGCGAGTTCATTATCACCTCGCTAAAGCATGACGGCGGTGTGAAATGGGTTAGACGCACGGATGCTTCTGTTAACGGCCAAAGAAAAAAAAGTCGCACATCATTAGGAATGGAATAAACGATACTGAGGCACAGAGCAGAAATGATTTGATTAGTAATTTCCAGTTTTGAAAAGACCTGGAAAAGTACCAAATGACTATACAGAAGGTGTGATGGAGTTCTTAATTGCTATAACTGCTCTGGGAGACTTGATGATTTGTGACATAGAATGCAGCACAGTACGTGAACGCTAATAACCGTTAATTAAATGCAGCAATGATATACTCTCAAAATGCACATACGAGCTACCATAATTTCTAGATTAAAAGCTGCACTGTCAGAAGCCAAAGGCAAAGAAAGGTGGAGGGAGCAAGAGACATCTCTCTTGCCTCCACGAGCAGGCCCCATGGTCTACCCAGGACGGAACGGGCAGGAAACGCTATGGGAAGAAAACACACTTGGCTGGAAAATGTGAAATGGCTCCTGAATGAAGCCGGCCCTCTGGAGGGAGAGTTATTAATTCCGAAAGGCTGTTGCTGCACCGGACCATCTGGCGGTGTGTGGAGGGTTCAGTGGCTGATGCGGTTTCCGGTTGGATCCGCCTCGCCCCCCTGTGGCATCTCCCACCTGAACTGTCATCATGCCAGGCCCAAGATGCTGGGAGGGAAGGGGAAAGGGGAACTTGGGAGGTCGTGGCTCCACAGCGTTTCAGGGGCTCTGCTCCTAAGGAGTGAGGGAGGGGAGGAGGGCAGATAGTGGGGAGGGGTGGTGATTCACTCGAAAGCTCATCTGAATGCGAGATGAAAGGAGTCAATCCCCCTCCCTGTGGGTGAACATGCTTGTGAGCCTGAAGGAAGAAAGATGGAGGGAATGCTACCACTTCCAACTCAATTATCTTCCCAATAGCACCCCGAGGAAGCGGGGACACACTGAGATATCCAGAGGCAATTCTAACACGCCAGCGTAGGCCACGGCCTTACCGCTCTCATTTAGCCATTGCCAAAGCCCCCCGTTTTAGGAAACAGAAGAGGCCTGCCTCCTGGAGAGGTCAAGAAGCCAGGCCCACCCTAACCGGTTTGGCTCAGTGGATAGAGCGTAGGCCTATGGACTGAAGGGTCCCAGGTTCGATTCCGGTCAAGGGCATGTACCTTGGTTGCAGGCACATCCCCAGTAGGGGGTGTGCAGGAGGCAGCTGATCGATGTTTCTCTCTCATCGATGTTTCTAACTCTCTATCCCTCTCCCTTCCTCTCTGTAAAAAATCAATAAAATATATTTTAAAAAAAAGAAAAGAAAAAAAAGAAGAAGCCAGGCCTGCGGTGCACAGGGAGTGTGCCACTGGTTCTGTAACATGCTGGGGTGCTGCGGGGGGGGGGCACATGTTCCTGCAATGAGAGGCAGGAAAGACTTGTGAACGGAAGAACTGGAGAAAGTTTCGTAGAAGAGGCGGCAACTGAAGCAAATCTTGAATACGTTCCGGTACGTGGATGTGGGACAAACAAGAAGGGCATCCCGGGGAGGAACCGCACAGCCCCTGCCCCCGCAGGCGCAGAATGGCCAGCACAGCGAGTGGGAGAAGTCAGGGCACCTCAGGGGGAAGTGGACGAGGAGGAAGTGGGGGAGAGACAGTTCATGGAGAGCCTAGAAGGAGTCGGACATGGCTGCCTTGCAATAGTAAGGGGAGTGACCCGGGCAGGGCCAGGGTAACCAGAGCCCCTGTTTGAAACTCCCTTTCTTCAGGTGCCTGCACAAATGCTTCCTAAACAGCACCCTCACCTATCCTCTCAAATCCTGAGTTTCCTCTTAGCCAGCGGTTCTCAACCTGTGGGTCGAGACCCCTTGGGGGTCAAACGACCCTTTCACAGGGGTCGCCTAAGACCATAGGAAAACACATATATAATTACATATTGTTTCTGTGATTAATCACTATGCTTTAATTATGTTCAATTTGTAACAATGAAAATACATCCTGCATATCAGATATTTACATTACGATTCATAACAGTAGCAAAATTACAGTTATGAAGTAGCAACGAAAATAATTTTATGGTTGGGGGTCACCACAACATGAGGAACTGTATTAAAGGGTCGCGGCATTAGGGAGGTTGAGAACCACTGCCCTTAGCATTTACCACTCCAGCCGCCATCCTGAACATTAACGTGCTCACTTCCTGCCCCCAGCCTTGACCATGGTGACCTGACTTCGTTCACTGCTGAATCTCAGGCCTTGGAACAACGCGCAGCTGGCACTCAGTAACTACCTGCTGAACCAGCAGCAGGGGGTGGATGGATGGGAGCAGGGGAGGCAGTTGTTAGGGCTGTTTTACTGCAGTCCAAGCCCAATGGGAACTGGTGCTGAAGGCAAAACTCAGATGAACTGAATCAGAAACTCCGGGTGGTGCCCGGGACCTGTGTTTTCTTGTTTATTTGTTTGCCTTTTCCTTTCTAGAGATTTTTTTCATTGATTTTTAGAGAGGAAGAGAGAGACAGAGAAACGTTGATTGGCTACCTCCTGCACGCCCCCCACCAGGGATGGAGCCTGCAACCCAGGTATGAGCCTGGACAGGGAATCGAACCGGCAACCTTTCGGTTCATAGGACATCATAGAACCAACTGAGCCACTCTGGCCAGGGCAGGGACCTGTGTTTTGATAAACTCTCAAGGTGGTTCTGCCGCACACTTGAGAAGCACAGGATCAGAGGACAGTGGGGACAGGGAGACCAGCTAGCAAGTTCCCACAGAGGCTGTTTTGATGGAAGGAAGGACAGACTGGGCCCAGGTTTTGAGAAGTAAAATACACTGCACTTGGAAAAGGAAGAGGCTGGGGAGACCTGTCGATTTCTGGCTTTGGCAACTGGCTGAATCGTGAGCATGAGAATACAGGAGCAGACACAGGTATGGGCAGGGTTGGGGAAAAAGAGAGATCAGAGATGATAAGTTCAATGACTACTTGATAATAAAGTTACTCCTTGCATTTCAAAGGCAGTCTGGAGAAATTCCCAGGACCCTATCTCAGGGACTCGGCAAAGGACAAGGAGACTGGGAGAGGATGAGTGCAGTTGGTGCACTTTTAACATTAGGTGCCCAAGGGACATTCCTGGTGGTGGCGGTGTGTCCTGTGGCCAGGCGGAGAGAACCATGGGTATGGGTGGAATCCCATGGTGAGACAGAGTAAAATCTTCAATTACATGAAGGGGGAAGGCCATTGAAGGTGATCTAGGAGTTGTCAGAGATATGATGGAAGTAAAGAGAGAAGAATGTTGCAACGAAAAAAATATAGAAGGAATCAGCTGGGGTTGTGTAGTTTTCCATTCCCTCCAGCAGGGTCTGAGGAGTGCAGACCGCTGAGACCTCTGTGAGGACAGGGCAGTGCCACCACGGGGCAGAGATGCAGTCTGGGCAGGGAAAGGACACAAGCAGCTGAGGGGAAAGAGCAGGAGTGGAGGTGAGAGGACTTCATGTTGGTGGGGACTCGTAAGCACGTTTCTATGCTGAGAGGGAGACGGAGGTTAGAGAGAGAAGGGATCCCTGGGGAGGAAGGATGGGGTGGGGATCAGTGCACAAAGGCTTGAGTTTAGATGGGAGTGATACCTCTTTCACCGAGAAGCGAGGGAAGGACTGTCATCAATAGGAACTCAGGTAAGTGGGCCCGCCAGGTAAGGCTAGACAAAGTTGCGTCTTGCCTTACCTAGTGAACACAACATAGTCATGCTCCCAGGAACTCAAATCTGCCTGAGACATGGATAAAGATAAATTCAAGACACACTCTGGTAAATGGTACAAAGTTTCATGGGATGAATTACAGACCTGAAAGTGAAAAATAAAGCTATGAAGCCAATAAAAGAAAATGTAGAATGATATCTGTAGACTAAAGACAGAGAAAGATTTCTTAAACCAGACCTCCCAGAAAAATAAGTGAAAAATTAAGGATATCTTACAAAGATCACTAACTACAGAGAGTTAATGCATATAAATAAGAAGATACAGTATTTGAGTGTCTAAAAATCACAAATGACCCATAATTAGGGTATCCAAAAAAACTACTGGAACTCACTAAGAAGTCAGACTCAGAAAAATGGTCAACTCATGACAGTGCTTTATACTGTCAAACAGCAAAAACTTGAAATGGTGATAACATCAAGTACTGGCAGGAACACCTGGAGCTGAGACCCTCATGCCCTGCAGACAAGGGCAGCATTCACAGCAATTCTGAAAACCAACGGCAGGAGTCACTAACATCACCTTGTACTTCCTTTGTGGCCCAGCAACATCTCCTGGGACGTGCTTCAAAGCAGTGACAACAGAGTTTTAAAAATGGACACATTTCAAGGACGACTGTGGTCATCACGCTGGGGACCACACACCTCCGATCCTTTACTAGGGGAAAGCGTACTTGGCTCCTGGACAGCACTGAGAAGTAACAAACATGTGTACACCCAGCAGCATGGGCTGAACTTAAACATGGAGTGTGGAGTGACAAGAAACAGGACTGAAATTATGGCACATAGCCACTTAGGTAAGCTAAACACACCCACAGAGTAACATTACCTATTTGTCAAGGTTACACATCCAGCACGTTAGGCTCGGTGTCTGGAGGCGGGAAAAGCAGACTGAAATAAAGGGGAACAATTAAAAGAGGCCTCAGGTAGATCCTGAATGATAGTACACTCTGAATTAAGGAGTATGATCAATTCAATTACCTTACCCTAAAGCTCATATTTATATAGGTGTCCCCCCAAAATGTATACACACTTTGAATAATTAATTCCCATAGGTTAAATCTGAAAGAAAAGAAGCATCAATTGAACTATCAGAAAAAAAGTGTGTATACATTTTGGGGGGACACTTTATATTTATTTATAAAGTAATAAAAACAGGTTTATGGAAGAGACGCATTTCAAGCGGGGGTCTGCTATGCCTTCCTGAGGTGGTGGGGGTTCATGTTGTGTCTTCAGTTTATGGAGGTAACAGACATGACCTGGTAAGGTACCTGGTGTGCATGGAGACGGGGAAGCAGTGGGTATCGACTGGAAACACGGAATGGGCTGGTGCCACTGGAAGGTGGGGCCCTTCCTTACCCGAGTGAGGGAGATAAACATCAATCATGGGGCACTTTGGGTGGTCAGCCGGGACGGAGGAAGGATGCACCACGCTGGCTGCAGCCTGGGAGGGGAAGGGAGGCAGCCAGACCGGAAGGTCCAGCAGGAGCAGGGCAGGAAGTGACCGCAGCTCGGGATCCAGCAGCGGGAGCTGGGCCTGCGGGCCCTGCCTGGTGGGCAACTACGAAACTCCGAGGTAGCTGCGCTGCGCCCACATCAGAGCTTAGTGATGACTTTCTCCAAACACAAATTGTCATTGTGGCCGTGCAAAAGTGTTTTACTGTTCTAGGCCCACATCCTAGCCCAGGGAACCAAGCCTCTTTCAACCCCCACCCACACCACCTCCGGTGTCAATGAAAGCCTCTGTGTCCCAGCGGGTTGGTCGTCTGCCCCTCGTGCACACACTCGCGCGCACACACAGAGTTGGTTCTGTACTGATGAGAGAAGTGCACAGTGTTTCCGTCTAGTGCATCATGGGATTTCTGCGCCCACTTCCAATTTCTGTTAGGTAAGCCCACCAGAGCCCCTACCTTAGGCAGGTTGTGTGTGTGTGTGTGTGTGTGTGTTTCTCTTGTGAGTTTATTTTCCAGAGGTTGGTTTAGCTTATTCTAAATGATTCAAGTGTTGGGGCTCTCGCTTTTTCCCTTGAGAGAATTATGACTGCTGGGAAAAATTTCCTGTTTCATCCTAAGCTGTCTTTCGACCATCCGGGCCACCATCGGCCATTTATTTTTCTTACAGGCACCAAGAAAAATGTTTTAAAGTATATTTTCTAAAGAGATGAATGTCATGAGACATATACAGCCATGTACCATTTATCTCACAGCTTCCCCAGAAGAGAGACCACGACGCTCCCCTGGCCCCCCAAGCCCTCCCGTGGGGCTGTCTGCTCCAAGTCAGAGTCTAAACATCTTTCTTCCCTTCTTTTGGGCCTGGCAGCCTTACTCTCTTTCAAAAGGCTCAGCCAGCAGGACAAAAGAGGACGTACTTCATGGTTTCAAGTTTTGCTCTAAGACACAAGGAAACCACTCAGAAGAGCCCAGGGAAACCCGGAAACGGCTGCCAGTTTGCAGGCCCCTAGGAAAGGCTGAGGAGGCTTCCTTCCCATCCTGTTGCCGACAGGGAAACTGAGGCAGGTACCTGCAAGGCCATACTCAGTGCTACTGAGACCGGCCTGATGGCCTGTCTGCAAAGCCCGCCCGGGGATGGCGGACTCCGCATTCTCCTTGAGCAGGTCTGACAGGGAGAGAGAGGGCCAAGGCTTCAGTCCTCTGGGGTGGGCGCTTTTGCTCCAAACCCAGAAGCAATTACACAATCCCCTCTTGACGCAGAGAAGAGGGTATTTCATTTGCTTTTATCTGAAACACGAGATTTTTTTTATTTTCTTTCCTCTAGCGAAAGGGCTATAAAAGAAACAAGAATTTTGGTGGTGGTGGTGGTGGCGGCGGCATGGAGTGGTAGTTGGGGAGACGCATGGAAAATTATACTTTGACATATATTATGCGCTTAATCTTTTGTGGCAACTTTTTTACATTTGTAAGAGTTATGGATTTTAAAAGTCAGGGCTAAGATGGCTTAATGAGCATTCGCCCCCCTGGAAGGAGAAGGAGGGCTGATGTGTGTTAGTCAGCTGTTAGCTTTATTGCCTCTCCTCTGTACTAAAAGTGACAAGTTGAACACATTATAGAGAGCTCAGATGTGTTATGCAGATGAAGCCTGCAGCAATATCTGCCTGCTCTCTATTATTTATGATGTCTATATAATACAATGGACTGAGATTTAAGCCATTGTGATGCAGTTTGTTTTCCAGGGTGCTAAAGTACAGAACATTTTACAGAGAATTGCATCTCTGTTACATATTAATCAAATCCATCTTACATGCAGCTCTTACACTGTAAACTAAAGGGAAAAAAAGATTAAAGCGCTTGGCTTTTCCTCAGCTGTCAAGGACTGGCAATAAAATAATAATAAGGGCTTCTAAATAATGTGTGTGTGACAGGCCTGTGCTCGCTCGCACAGTCCTTTATGGAGGTTAACTACAAAATAAGTTCCAGTGAGTGATCGGGAACAGGCGTGTGTGTAATACTGTAATGCCAACGACGGCATAATTCTTGAAAAGTTCATTTGCAGAAAATTCTCTGACTTGATGAGGCAAAGTTTGGCCTCCTGAATCATTCTGCCACGGTGTGCGGCATTTGCAGAGTTGTTCTGAAGTTTACAATCCTCGCACTTTTGAACTTGCTTCAGCTGCAATCCATTAAAAACGGAAAGCTCCAGTCCCGGGTACCCAGCAGGGCTGACTGCTCGGAAGTCATGGGAATGTGGTTTTACGACGGGGTACGGACAAAGGCTGCAGAGGTCTGTGGTCTGGGCAGGATCAGGGGGATTATTCTGTTTTTTTAAGATATATTTTTATTGACTTCAGAGAGAGGAAGGAAGAGGGAGAGAGAACTAGAAACATCAATGATGTGAGCGAATCATTGATCGGCTGCCTCCTGCACGCCCCCTACTGGAGATCGAGCCCACAACCTGGGCATGTGCCCTGACCAGGAATCGAACCGTGACTTCTGGTTCATGGGTGGACGCTCAACCATTGAACCACACCACATTCTGATTTTTAACATGAAGGCAATGGAGACTCATTGTTACTTCAGGTTTGGGGAGGAAGATGGTGGATCTTGGTAAAGAAAGTCTGGCTTCTCTGCAAGTTCTTAAGGTGGTTCCCCAGTCCCTTCATCCAGGAAATCACTACAAGGCAACTCATGAGTCCTCTGTGCCTGTATTTTTAACTCTGCGCACTCTCAAAAAAATGCAGGTTATAAGTGTCATTGCTGCTTCTCATTCTTCCCCTTAGGAATGGAAAACGCCTGCATGCCAACCTGGGCCCAACTCACTTCCAGCTCAAGGTAATTTCTGATGGAAGGAGGGGAGGGAAATTGCACTTGGAAGCACTCACTCAGTCTGCCAGGGAGTGAACAAAGGGCCTGAATTGGTTCCTTTGTAGAAATCAGCACATACAACACAATGGGTTCCGATTCTGCCTTTCTGCCCAAAAGCTCGAAGTATAAAAATTTACATTATTATCCCCCTGCCCACCTTCTGTATAAGCCAACCCCAAGGACCCCAAGGAGGGAAAGCGCTCAGCCTCCCGGGGTCTGCCTTTCTCCCTCTAATGCGGGAGGGACAGGCCCATCTCCTCCCCGTCCTCAGGCCTCTCGAGGAGGAGGTCGGCCTGGGGGGCATTATCTTTCTCCAGTTCCCTGTGTCCTTTGATTTTTCTCAAATGAACACCTGTTATGGAATTTTTAAAATGGCATTGACTGCTACCTTTAAAATACTTACTTCAGTTTATAACTTTAATAAGCATTGATTGAGTGCCGTGGCTTGCCAAAGCTGTGCCACTTACTTAGTTCTTATGTGTGTCTGAACTTGCGGCGATTATCCTAAGATTGGTGGTGTACGTGCAATGCACGGTGGTTTTCGATCTTATCAACACGTTACAAATATCCAGGGCACTTTTAAGGAAACATCACTGGCCAAGCCCCACCGCAGGCAAGTGGACTCAGAAGCTCAGCAGTTCTGAAAGCTCCGGTGGCAACAGCACGGCCAGGACTGAGAACCTGCACAAAGCATGATGGTTAAGAACAGACTCCCAGTGACACTTCAAAGCCACTGTGGAATGAGGCTGAGCGGGATTAGATGTCCTGCTCGGCCAAGTTATTTAGACGCTAAGCCTCAGCTTTCTCTTGCGAAATTGGGATAATAACAGAATAACATGATACACAGGAGTCACTTACTGCTGTCTGCAAGATGGCAGGTGCTCAATAGATAAATAGAAGCTATCATTTCTTCCTCTGAACATCCTGCAAATCGAAAACAATGACCCACTGGCATATCGTCATCCGCTCCTAGAAGTCTTTCCTAGCCCTTACCTTGGCCCACCTTGTTTATGAAACACTGTCCGTTAACACTGTACCTTTAGAGGCATCAATTTAATGTTATCCCCACAAAAACCATGGAGAGGATGTATGATTATTACCACCGCACAGATGAGGACGCTGGCCCGGGCGCGCAGTGCTTCTGCAAGGTCCCACGGAGGTAAATGATTGGAGGACTTGAACCCAGATCTCTTGGCGCCTACAACTCCCACCTCACACGCTGACAGAATTAACTACACTGTCTTTGAGGCTTAGACCAGTGGTTCTTAAAAACCTGCCCCTGGAGGGCAGGTGCAATCTCTAACCACGCCCCAGGCTCAGAGTGTCTGACTCAGGAGGTCTGGGTTGGGGCCAGACTGTCTGCATTTCTAACACGTTCCCAGGCGATGTCCGTGCTGCTGGTGTGGGACCACACTTTGGCGACGTACTGTCCTAGAGTTTGTGAAGGGAGGCAGCGCTGCTGTCTCACACGCTGCTTGGGCCCCCGCTTTATGATCGGGCCTCGCCCTCCCCTCTGCACGCTGCTGCCGCCTACTAGCCCAGGTCCTCAAGAGTTTGAGTCTGAAACCGGCGGGGCCATGAGGGACGACCTAAGTCTACTTGGCCGAATCACTCCTTCCTCCAGAGAGCTGCCCATCCCCTGGCATGATCCCTGCTCCAGAGGCAAACATGGGCCTGGGCAGCACGGCTGGGACCTCTCTGCCTCTGGATGGCACTTCCTGACTCACTGGTGAGAGTGCCCGGGCGCTCCTCATTCACCTTCCCTCCACCTGCACATCGCCATCCGCTCCTAGAAGTCGTTCCCAGCCCCTTCCTTGGACCTAGAGTCACCTGAGAGCGTGGACAGGTCCCTCTGTCCTTTGTCACTTCAGCAGGGAGAGTACAATCTACTGACACTGGAAGGACACAATTCACCTTCCCAGGGGATTCGGGAGCATTCCCAGCAGGAGTCCTGAGAGAGCCCAAGAGTTCAGTACCGCTCCTCTCACTCGCTCCTCCCGACCACCTCCCCGCTCCACCTCCCATCTCCCTGCTTCTCCTCCCCTGCCACCCCGATGCTCAGGTAGGTGTGCACGCATAGGACTCACCTCTACCCTTTTCTGCTTTCAAAGCCCCCGCCCTGGATACTCCAGGGAGGAGAATGACACAGCCAGGAGCTTCTAAGCCAGGGGTGGGCAAACTTTTTGACTCGAGGGCCACAATGGGTTCTTAAACTGGACCGGAGGGCCGGAACAAAAGCATGGATGGAGTGTTTGTGTGAACTAAGATAAATTCAAAGTAAACATCATTACATAAAAGGGTACGGTCTTTTTTTTTTTTAGTTTTATTCATTTCAAACGGGCCGGATCCGGCCCGCGGGCCGTAGTTTGCCCACGGCTGTTCTAAGACCTATTTCCTCTCCCACTCTGTGGGCACCTTGCTGAATGGGCTCTGGGAGAGCTTAGGAGCCCAGTCCTTCAGGCCCTGAGATGAATTCCCTTGAAGGCCTGAGAT
>NW_005363938.1:6448338-6448629 GCF_000412655.1 Myotis brandtii
CATTAAGAGCTGACTTATACCCTCTAACAGGCGCACATTTCCTAAGAAGCTCCGTCTCCATGAAGCCCTCTGCCGTACAGTGTCCAGAAAATATTGCTAGGAGCCAAGAGGATAAGTCACACAGTTGGGTGGACACATGGAAGAGGAACTCAGCTGTCAGATCCCTGGAGACGGTCCTTGTCCTTGAGGTGCAGACGTGATAGGAGCTCAGGCCAGCTGTCCTATTGGGCAAGGCCTGGCTAGCACACACAGAAGTGATCTCCAATATGGCAGGGAAGACACCAAAGTTCT
>NW_005363938.1:6448642-6456004 GCF_000412655.1 Myotis brandtii
GGCAGGGGGGAGAATGGGATTTGTAAGGTTCTCAATAGTCTGCATCTCAGAATCACACCCTTTTAGAGCAGGATGAGACCACAGAGGTGACCAACTCCTAACTCCCCCTTTACAGGTGGTGAAGGGAGTGGTGTGAGGCTCAGTTACTCAGTAGTAGGGCAGCAACCTGGTGTCCGTGGGCCAACTCGAAGCCACAGCACTACACTGCCCCAAACCGGAAATGTCTAGAAAGCAAACAGAGTTTCTGTACTGTGCAGTTCCTACTCTGTGTCCATATGCATTTGTCTCATTGTCCTCTTAACTGCTTTGGGAGAAGGCTGCACTCACTCCCATTTCACAGATGAGGAAGTCAGGGGCTCTGATAAGTGAAGTGGTTGGCTGAGGTCACCAAGTTGAATGAGATGAGATGATGAGGAGCGTGGGCTTAATCCTAGCCAGTCCTAGCCTGGTGCTCTTTCCTCTCTTTGTGGTCCCCCCATTGACACTGGGGCAGGAGTGACCGCAGTGTGGACAGAATGACACACTGGATGACAGTGGTGACGTGGCCAGGCCAACAGCTCTGGAATGCTCACTCTACAATCACAGGACCCTCAGGGGTCCTGCCCGTGCAGCTTCAATGCAAAGGTTTCCCTCAAGCACCTAATATCACCACCAAAGCTGGGCTCACCACGCAGGTGCGGGACAGGAGGTGGGTCTGTGGAGCATGGAATTCACGGGACATGCAGCACTCGGTATTCATGGTCCACTCAGTGCCACCGGGAGCCCGTTACCTCAGGCACCTCGTGCTGGCCGTGCCCTCCGCCTGGAGTGCTCTGCGGGGCGCACGCCCTCACCTCCTCGGAGTCCTGCCTCACACGTCCCCGTCTCCGTGGGCTCCACCTTTCATCTGCCATTGCACACGCAGCACCCTTCCCACCCTGTGCTCCCCAACCCCCTCACCAGCCTCCTAACATACTACGTTATCTCTCTCTTATTACCGGAAGGTGGGCTCCAAGAGGGTAGAAACAGTAAGCTGTTTTTTCACTGATGATATGCCTGGTGACCAGAACAATCCTAGCATAGAGCAGACACTTAACAAATAGTTCCCCCATATGTTTTACCTTGAAAAAAAAGTCAAACCTACAGAAAAATATAAAAAATGTAGTGAACACCCATCACTTTCACCTAGATTCAATAATTATTAATATTTTGCCACATTTGCTTTATCTCTCTCTGTGTGTGTGTGTGTGTGTGTGTGTGTGTGTGTGTGTGTGTTTATGCATTTACACACACAGACATATTTCTTTTTGGTTAACCCTTTTAAAATTAAGTAAAGCAAGTATTTCCCAAGGATAAGAACACTATCACACTCAGAGATTTCAATTGATACACGATCTAATATGCAGTCCACATTCAAATTTTCCCAGCTGTCCCCAAACCATCCTTTCATATAAGTTTTTTAAAATTGCAGATGTAGGGCCCAATCAAGAATTAGGGATTGCATTTGTTCCCACGGCTCGTCTCTCTAGCTGCCTTTAACCCAGAATGCGATCAGATCAACGTCTGAAGAATGAATGGTGGGAGACAGCCACACTGTGATGGGACCCTCCCGAGATCCGCTAGCAGAGCCCGTGGGGGAGTGGGGCTCTGCATTTTCTCTGCACCTCCTCTTCTACGTTAGGCCCCCCCAACACATTCACACAAAATAGTTCACTGCCTGCCCCCCACAGAGGTCCCTGATTTTCTTGCCACCCCTTCATGGGGGAAGGAGGCTGCTCCCGAAGCCCTCGCCCCACGCAGCCTCCACTGCCCTCCAAGAGGGCTTGGCTTTCTCGAGGTGCCGGGCTTTCTCTGCTGCTCTCGGCTCACATTTTTAAAAATGCAGAGAGAGCCAAATGTGTGGCCTGGCTGGTGAAACCATAAAGGACCAGCTTGAAACTGCCTGCAGGGCGGGGGCCACGGGCTGCCGGCAGGAAGTGTGTCTGGGTCACCAGCAGGGCTGTGCGTCCTCGCGAGCCCACAGAAGGCTGTTTTCTCCATAAGAGCCAACGTTGCATGGCTATTATGATGCCATTAATGGCATGAGCTGTGGGATGCCCAGAACACAGAAAAACTGTGCTCGGGGAGGGGGCAGCAGGAAGAACCCAGGAGAGACATAAAAAAGGCAATAGGATTTAGAGAGCACTCTTAGGGGAGGAGGTGATGGATGGAACGGAGGGGGGTGAAAGGAGGGGGACCCGGGTGCGTGGGCAGGAGGACAAGCTGGAGATGGGAGCGGGGGCAGCAGGGAGGGTGACTCAGTGGGCGGCAGACAGCAGGCCCAGGACTGGCCAGAGGAGAGAGCAGGAAGGGTTCCAGGAGGTCAGAGAGCAGACTCAGGAAATCAGGAAGCCCATCACTGCTGGGGCTCAGGGTGAATGAGCAAAGGCAAAGGGGTTTAATTAGAAACCAGCAGGGCTCCCCTCCTTTCTCCTTTGTGAAATCTGGGGCCGGGGTTATGAACCAAGCGGAAACCCTACCCCTGGCTGCCCCTCCCTGGGGCCTCCTTCCTGCCTGCTGCTCCTCTCTCAGCACCACCCTGACAATGGATGCTCTCAAACCTTGAAGTATGGCCATACATTCTGAATCACGTCTACCTAGCAACTCCTCCCTCCCTCCCCCTCCCCCTCCCAGTATCACTGGAGCCTGGAGTTGGCCACAACCTCTGCTGTGGATACTGACCATCTAATTCATCTCCCAGGGGCTCTAAATCCAACCTCCTCTGACCTGCCAGCAGGAGCGATGACCTCACATTTGTCCTGCTTATCACTGGTAATAACCATTAGGGACAATGGCAGGCGCTCACACCTGCTGCCCGCTAGGACGGCAGATCGGGTCTCCACAGGAGGCCAGAGATGCAAATCTCCTTGTCCTTTTCATCACGGGGTCACTCCCAGGCACTCTCCCACATGGACACCACCCAACCGAGGGATGCCGGGAGAATATAACCAAAGAGACAGAGCGTGCCCTGTCTCCCCGCCCCCAGCAAGTTAGCAAACACCGGTCTGGGGCTGTGGGATGCTGTCCAGCAGCAGTACTGGTTAAAAGACATTTGCGGGAGCCCCTTGCCGTGGCCCAGCCACAGAGCGGAGGCTAAGACTCGGGACACGGGCCTACGTGGTGTGGAGCTGACTGCAATTCTCCGCACAACCATTCCTTTGTAAGGAGTGATTTCCTGCAGCCTGGGCCTGTCCCGGCTGCCCTCCTTGCCCCTGAAATGGTGCCATGAACACCTGGGACAGGACCTGTGGAACTGGGGTCCCTGCAGGCACACATCCCAGCTACATGACCACCTTCCTGACCCCTCCCCCTCCCCACCACCGAGAGACCACTGAGGGTCTCGAGTCCCCCAATCTGCAGCCCCCACTGGGCTCTTCCTCCAGAGTCAGACCCTCCCCACAGGGACCCCGCGCCACAGGCCCCCAGCGGCCAGCGGGCTGCGTGGCCGGCCCCGCCCTTGCATTCTTTCTGAGTGGAGCCAGCAGCCCGAGCCGCCAGCAGCACGCCAGGCCCCAGCCCTGCTGTAAAGTATTAACTCATACTGAACACAGTTTGTCTCCCAGGACCCTCTTGGCCCCTTCGTCATCCTGTGCTGACATTTTAATCGTGCTTTTGTGGGAGCTGGCTGGCAGTTTGTCATCAGGAATGGCGCGGCGAGGGGCCAGAGCGGGTTGCTGGCTGTGGCTGCTGCTGAGGGAAGCAGCCCATTCTGACAGACTGAGCAATAATCTGAACTTACTGCGCCGAGCCTGTGGGACACCAGCCGGGCCGCTTTATCTTCTTCATTAAAGTGCGCTCAAAAAAAAAATCCATTTTCCTTTAAAGTCTCAGGAACAGATGGAGTAAAATTAATTGTGCCATTAAGTCCCGATAGACAATACCAGAGTGGTTTTCTTTCAACTGTGCATGTGTGTTACAAAGTGCTCTTCGTAAAAGGCAATTACTGCAACATTTGCCATAAAATAAAGGTTGCTTTAATGGGCAATAAACACAGGCTTCAAATTTTGTATGAAATGGGTCTCCAAAGGGCGCTGTTAGAGGCAGCTCAAAGGCACGACTGACTTTAGTATTTGTGCTCCGGCTGCAGCTCAGCCAGTTCCGAGAACAATGATTCCCCACCCCTGGCTGTATTCTGATGGAATTATGTCTGTGATGTGCACTCGCTGCATGGGCTCTCCAGCCAGATTGTTCTGGTCAGCAAGCGGCAGGCGAGAGAGAGAGAGAGAGAGAGAGAGAGAGAGAGAGAGAGAGAGAAGTTCACTAGGTGTCCTGGGGCAGTGCCCACTGCCTGAGGAAGGAGCCAGTTAAAGTGACAGGCCCGGTTCATGGTGGTGGGGGGGACACACAATTTATTCGTTTTGTGTCTCAGAGGTCTGGTGAGGGTTTCTAGTTGATTCCTGGAAGTTGGGCTCAGCGAGAAATCTATATTTATGTATATTTAGAGCCCTTTAGGACAGAGATTTGGCAAAGGGGAAAAATAGGCTGTGTGCTTTGCAGCCCAGACGAAAATGATGATGAAGGTCTTAGGCAGACGGATGGGCAGGCGCTGCTGCCGGAGCCCAGCTTCCCGCCCTCTGAGGACCTCGTACAACGCTGTTTAAGGGAGCCCAGGGAGCAGGGGGAATGCAAATCTCTAACCGTACAAGTGGAGGCCCGTCTTCTGAACCCCTGCCCCTTTCCTTTGCAAACCCCACATATAAATCTTCCCTCTCGTGGATCCAAGCGGCTCAGACCTGGTTAGATGGGGGCAGGACTGCACAGAGCAGAAATTCATTTCACTCCACTATATTTCTACATTCCAGTAATTACAAAGTTAGCATGACATATAAATGATCCATTAATTGAAATATGGGCTGCATCAACTCCAATATTTATGGTATAAATCCGTATTTCATTAAACAAATCCAATAAGCAAATATATCAAGGAGAACAGGAGTGCATTTCTAAGTATGAGATGAGGAACTAAAAGGACCTCTTTCTGTCCAAAATATAGCACTACAGCTTAAAGAACCGGTAGGAGATCTGGAACTCAGTGGGGCTGGTGACACAGAGAAGCTGATAGGGAAGAAAATTAACTTCAAGTAGATCAAGGGTCAGCTCGTATGACCAGAAGGCAGAGCGCCCTGGGAGCCCATGGGCCACCCACTGCTGTGATGCGAGAGACAGGCTTTGGCCGCGCCAAGGATGGCAGGGCAGGCTGTTAGCTGTATTTTAAGAGGGGTTGGTTAGCACTGAGCCATCCGTGCTGCCACCTGGCCTCTTCCTTCTCAGGGAGTTTGGGCTCCAAGTGGCGGAAGACTGAGGTGAGTGGAAGCACAGCAAACGTGACGGCCTCAGGACACACCTGGACCTGCGCTGGGACTCAGCACCTGCTGAATGCGCCCTCTGCTAGGGGCCCACAGGCCCTTCCTGGTGTCCACTGCAGTGGCCACCTGTCCTCCCTCTGGGTTCCCCCAGGTCAAGCGAAGGCCATTGTTTCTCTGGGGATGGTCTCCAGACTCCTCCTCCTGCTCGGTCCATGCCATTCATTCTGATGACCCAGCCTCCTGTCTCCACCTTCTCTGTCCCTATTTTAATTCAGACCCCATCCTCTCCTCTGGATGTGCCAGCATCCTACCCGATCTCCCTGCTCCAGCCGTGAGCTCCTCAGTTCACTCACCAAGTGGCTATAGTACGAGTTTTCATACACCTGATGATTAGGTTTTTTTTATTTTTATTTTTTTTGGCGGGGGGGATTATTACTAGTATACTCTTTCATTCTCAAAGTATCAGACTGAGGTGAGTGGAAGCACAGCAAACGTGACGGCCTCAGGACACACCTGGACCTGCGCTGGGACTCAGCACCTGCTGAATGCGCCCTCTGCTAGGGGCCCACAGGCCCTTCCTGGTGTCCACTGCAGTGGCCACCTGTCCTCCCTCTGGGTTCCCCCAGGTCAAGCGAATGCCATTGTTTCTCTGGGGATGGTCTCCAGACTCCTCCTGCTCCTTGGTCCATGCCATTCATTCTGATGACCCAGCCTCCTGTCTCCACCTTCTCTGTCCCTATTTTAATTCTGACCCCATCCTCTCCTCTGGGTGTGCCAGCATCCTACGCGGTCTCCCTGCTCCAGCCGTGAGCTCCTCAGTTCACTCACCAAGTGGCTACAGTACGAGTTTTCATACACCTGATTAGCTGTTTGTTTTTTTATTTTATTTTTTTGGGGGGGAAGGAGGATTATTACTAGTATACTCTTTCATTCTCAAAGTATCCCAGTTTGGATGGCACGTTATAATCCTAGTTAAAACCCACAGCATTCTCCCTCTTACTTCCTGTTAATGTCAGGAAAACTCTAAGGTCCTTAAGCTTCACATCCAGGTTTTGTAGGACCCCAAGCTTGTATTCCTGGGGGCCCTAGTTAAGGGAAAGAATACAAAGTTTTTATAAAAATTTACTTTAGCCGAAACCGGTTTGGCTCAGTGGATAGACAGTACGAGTTTTCATACACCTGATTAGCTGTTTGTTTTTTTATTTTATTTTTTTGGGGGGGAAGGAGGATTATTACTAGTATACTCTTTCATTCTCAAAGTATCCCAGTTGGGATGGCACGTTATAATCCTAGTTAAAACCCACAGCATTCTCCCTCTTACTTCCTGTTAATGTCAGGAAAACTCTAAGGTCCTTAAGCTTCACATCCAGGTTTTGTAGGACCCCAAGCTCGTACACCTGGGGGCCCTAGTTAAGGGAAAGAATACAAAGTTCTTATAAAAATTTACTTTAAATATATTTTCACCAATTAAAAAAAAGAACAAACCCCCAACATTTGGCCATAGAAGACTGATGGAGCCCCAGGAGGGGCAGTGAGGGCCCTATAGCTTAAGCTCAATAGCCTCATGGTAAACCCACCCCAACATGGCGTACAGGTGAGCTGCCTGTGACCTGGCCTTGGCCTAACTCATCAAGCTCCCTCTTAACACTGCCACACCCAACCCCCCATGCACTGCTTTGCCACATCCCTGCCCTGTGCTTTAGCCACAAACCACATGTAGTTAGATCAATGTGCTGCCTTCTCTCCCACCTCCACCTGTGCACATGCTCTCCCACCAGCCAGGCAAGGGACAGGGCAATGTCTGGGCAACTCATTCTAACATCTCTCTGGGAGGACAGACCCCAGGCAGCGGCCAGGACCCTTCCTCTGAAGCTCCCATGACATCCTGGCCCCTTCATCTCAGCCTTGACCACACAGCACAGCACAGCACAGAAATCAACTGTCTTCCCTCCACTGAGTACACTGCAAATGCTAAATACATGTCGGATGAACGCATAAGCAAATCTGAGATCAAAGCATCCCTTTATCCAGTGCCATG
>NW_005363938.1:6463677-6490493 GCF_000412655.1 Myotis brandtii
GAGAGAGAGAGAGAGAGAGAGAGAGAGAGAGAGAGAGAGAGAGAAGTTCACTAGGTGTCCTGGGGCAGTGCCCACTGCCTGAGGAAGGAGCCAGTTAAAGTGACAGGCCCGGTTCATGGTGGTGGGGGGGACACACAATTTATTCGTTTTGTGTCTCAGAGGTCTGGTGAGGGTTTCTAGTTGATTCCTGGAAGTTGGGCTCAGCGAGAAATCTATATTTATGTATATTTAGAGCCCTTTAGGACAGAGATTTGGCAAAGGGGAAAAATAGGCTGTGTGCTTTGCAGCCCAGACGAAAATGATGATGAAGGTCTTAGGCAGACGGATGGGCAGGCGCTGCTGCCGGAGCCCAGCTTCCCGCCCTCTGAGGACCTCGTACAACGCTGTTTAAGGGAGCCCAGGGAGCAGGGGGAATGCAAATCTCTAACCGTACAAGTGGAGGCCCGTCTTCTGAACCCCTGCCCCTTTCCTTTGCAAACCCCACATATAAATCTTCCCTCTCGTGGATCCAAGCGGCTCAGACCTGGTTAGATGGGGGCAGGACTGCACAGAGCAGAAATTCATTTCACTCCACTATATTTCTACATTCCAGTAATTACAAAGTTAGCATGACATATAAATGATCCATTAATTGAAATATGGGCTGCATCAACTCCAATATTTATGGTATAAATCCGTATTTCATTAAACAAATCCAATAAGCAAATATATCAAGGAGAACAGGAGTGCATTTCTAAGTATGAGATGAGGAACTAAAAGGACCTCTTTCTGTCCAAAATATAGCACTACAGCTTAAAGAACCGGTAGGAGATCTGGAACTCAGTGGGGCTGGTGACACAGAGAAGCTGATAGGGAAGAAAATTAACTTCAAGTAGATCAAGGGTCAGCTCGTATGACCAGAAGGCAGAGCGCCCTGGGAGCCCATGGGCCACCCACTGCTGTGATGCGAGAGACAGGCTTTGGCCGCGCCAAGGATGGCAGGGCAGGCTGTTAGCTGTATTTTAAGAGGGGTTGGTTAGCACTGAGCCATCCGTGCTGCCACCTGGCCTCTTCCTTCTCAGGGAGTTTGGGCTCCAAGTGGCGGAAGACTGAGGTGAGTGGAAGCACAGCAAACGTGACGGCCTCAGGACACACCTGGACCTGCGCTGGGACTCAGCACCTGCTGAATGCGCCCTCTGCTAGGGGCCCACAGGCCCTTCCTGGTGTCCACTGCAGTGGCCACCTGTCCTCCCTCTGGGTTCCCCCAGGTCAAGCGAATGCCATTGTTTCTCTGGGGATGGTCTCCAGACTCCTCCTGCTCCTTGGTCCATGCCATTCATCCTGATGACCCAGCCTCCTGTCTCCACCTTCTCTGTCCCTATTTTAATTCTGACCCCATCCTCTCCTCTGGGTGTGCCAGCATCCTACGCGGTCTCCCTGCTCCAGCCGTGAGCTCCTCAGTTCACTCACCAAGTGGCTACAGTACGAGTTTTCATACACCTGATTAGCTGTTTGTTTTTTTATTTTATTTTTTTGGGGGGGAAGGAGGATTATTACTAGTATACTCTTTCATTCTCAAAGTATCCCAGTTGGGATGGCACGTTATAATCCTAGTTAAAACCCACAGCATTCTCCCTCTTACTTCCTGTTAATGTCAGGAAAACTCTAAGGTCCTTAAGCTTCACATCCAGGTTTTGTAGGACCCCAAGCTCGTACACCTGGGGGCCCTAGTTAAGGGAAAGAATACAAAGTTCTTATAAAAATTTACTTTAAATATATTTTCACCAATTAAAAAAAAGAACAAACCCCCAACATTTGGCCATAGAAGACTGATGGAGCCCCAGGAGGGGCAGTGAGGGCCCTATAGCTTAAGCTCAATAACCTCATGGTAAACCCACCCCAACATGGCGTACAGGTGAGCTGCCTGTGACCTGGCCTTGGCCTAACTCATCAAGCTCCCTCTTAACACTGCCACACCCAACCCCCCATGCACTGCTTTGCCACATCCCTGCCCTGTGCTTTAGCCACAAACCACATGTAGTTAGATCAATGTGCTGCCTTCTCTCCCACCTCCACCTGTGCACATGCTCTCCCACCAGCCAGGCAAGGGACAGGGCAATGTCTGGGCAAACGTCTAGGCAACTCATTCTAACATCTCTCTGGGAGGACAGACCCCAGGCAGCGGCCAGGACCCTTCCTCTGAAGCTCCCATGACATCCTGGCCCCTTCATCTCAGCCTTGACCACACAGCACAGCACAGCACAGAAATCAACTGTCTTCCCTCCACTGAGTACACTGCAAATGCTAAATACATGTCGGATGAACGCATAAGCAAATCTGAGATCAAAGCATCCCTTTATCCAGTGCCATGCGGGATCCCGGCTAAGGCTAGCCACCGGCTGAGTGCTCTGTAGGATGGAATGGAAAGTGATAGGAACTTGAGCCAGTCCTGTACCCAAAACCCACAGTTCCATTCTCTTGAACCAGGGCAATTAACAAACTAGGTTATATTATTTTTAAAATATATTTTTATTGATTTCAGAGAGGAAGGGAGAGGGAGAGAGAGATAGAAACATCAATGATGAGAGAGAATCATTGATCAGCTCTGCACGCCCCACACTGGGGATCAAGCCTGCAACCTGGTTTTGTGCCCTGACCGGGAATCCAACTGTGACCTCCTGATTCATAGGTTGATGCTCAACCACTGAGCCATGCTGGCTGGGCGAGCTAGGGTAAATTATGACTGAATGTTGGCAGGGATGGAATACAGAACTGGTACTGATTAATAGCTGAAGACTAGGTCGGTAGTTCTCAGCTATATTTGCACATTAAAAACATCGAAGGTATTAGAGAATGTATTTCATTGCCTGGTACCTAGCTCCAGAAATTACTTTTTTTCTGCAAAGGCATCTAGTCATCAATACTTTCAAAAAGCTCCACAGAGGATTCTCAAGTTGCAAAACAATGACCTACCCAAGCCAATATCAACTTAAAAGCACCATTCAAATATTTTTATTCCCGTTTGGATATGGTCACAGTCACCAACCTATATGCAGCCACAACCGTTCATGGGCCACCTCTGTCACTCGCTCCTGACGAGTGAGCACCTGTTAGATGTCTGTGGAGAGACGAGGCGTCGGCACTGCCCACCATGTATCTCACTGGTTCAGTCAACAAACCCTTCCGGAGTGTTCGATGCAGAAGACTCACTGGAAATACACGAAAGACTTGGCCCTAATCCCCAAGGAGCTTACAGGATTTTAGGTCAAATCACAATGAAAGCTGATAGCAAAGCAGGTTTGCAAGCCCGCAGCTTGTCCAGTGGCACGTGAGTGCTAGCGATGGTACCCCAGGGGGTGCGACGACGTCCCTCCATGGCACAGCTGTGACCATCTGTGAAGTCCAAGGTGCTGGATTCATGGAGGAAACAGCAGCTCCCGCAGCTGACGGTCAGGAATCAGCTCTAAAGTCAAACTGGATACTCACTCCTTCCTTCCTTCTCTTTACTGCAATAACTATGTATCGAACATACTATACGAAACATATGATGGTGGGTTTCAGATATACAGGGGTGCAGAAGACGAAGGTGACCCCTAGCCCGATGAATGTAGCACAGAGATCTCTGTCCCAAGAGCATAAGAGGTGACGTGCTCCACTCTCAGCAAACCAACCTGCTGGCTTCAGGGCAGAGCGTCCGCACAGCCTTGGCAGGCAGCTGGTGCACCGAGGAGAGCGCGGGCGTATCCTCCTGCGCAGAGTTCTCGCACTGGCAGAGAAATAACCTGTGGGGACTGACTCAGTGCCATGCGCAGATGGGGTTTAATGAATGTGGTGATGATAATGATGATAATTATTCAAATTCGTTCCTCTCTCTCCACCCCAGGGAGGCCAGTGCTGCCTTTTGTCATCTGACTACATTTGAGAAGTGACCCTCCTTCCTTAGTTTATTCTGTAATGTCGTCCCTCGCATGCTGTAGTGTTTCCCTGCCGTGACATCACTCCAACCAGCATATGCTCAGCAGCGGGCCAGATACTCGGGAGGGTACGAAAGAAAAATGAGATTGTCAGGAGGTACCGGGCCAGCCTGACAGTAATGCCAGGGCCAGGGGCTGGGGCTCGCACAGGGAATACCTCAAAACAGGAACTATAGGTGTGAGGAGCAGATAATAAGTAGTTTTTATTCATTTTTCTAAACTTTACCTCTTTCAGAAAAGAATTTAAGGAGATTTAAAATAAAATAACAGACACACATAATAAAGTTAAAGGGAAAAAAGCAAAAAATAAAAATAAAATAAAAATAGAACAATGGGGGCTACTAAAGTCAACATGAACGAGCGCTGAATTCAGCTGTGGCGTTTTGAGGAGATGGGCAAAGGGGAAAGGGCCACGCAGTCTGCATTCCCAGTGGGGGAAAGCCCCACAAACCCCTCTGAGTGCCATGTGCTACCTCACATGGATGGCCCCATCTTCAGCAATGAATGACTTCCACAGCACATGCGAGTCATCTTCATATTGGTTTATCAATAAACCCAAGGTATGAACATTACAGTGTGATCTGTCAATGATAATTCAATCGAGGAAGGTAAGCTAATGCCCTTCAAGTATGTGGGTTCCTGGTGATCTGACTGGATGAGAGGCAGGAGCAGGGTGACCTGGGGCAGGAGCGTGTCCTGGATGGCTCTTCAGGGATCATCACTCTTCTTCCCCGACTGCTGGGCAGAGCTGAGGAGTGGTGGTCCAAGAAACGCTGAGGCACTGGGTGGCCCTGAGAGGGCTGGGAGACTGGTCCTGAGGCCCAGGATGGCTGACATTTGATCAGAGACAAAGCGGAGAGGCCTGACCAGCATCCTGGCTGGACTGCCCAGGTGGTGACAAGTCACTGGAGTGCCTTCAGGAAAGCCAAGATGGCCCCCAGGGGCGGCTTTGGACCCAAAGAGCCCTGCCCAGGTGACATGCTGAGACTCTAGCAGTGCTTCCAACAGACTTTCTGTGATGATGACAATGTTCTCTATCTGTGTCGTCCAACACAGCAGTCATGGGTCATCACACGTGGCTATCGGGCTCTTGAAATGTGTGTCACTGAAGAACTGACGTATAGATTTTATTTATGCTAATTCACTAGAATTTAAATGTAGATAGCACACACATGGCCAGTGGCTGCTGCACTGGATGGAGCAACCCAAAGATCCACCCATCGGACCTGAGTGAAGGCGTCTTTGCCTCACCAAGTTTTATCACAGGCACCACTCGGAACCCACCGGCTGTGTCCACACCTCAGAGGGGCCCTGGGGGGCCTCCCAAGATTCCTCCAGGCACTTGAATAAACTGGTCTGCTCAATGGAACTATTTACTTTCGGCCAAACAAATTCTGGAGAATGTTTGCCAAACACAGCAGTTGAAGTTTTAACAAAACTGGGGTTGGGCCATCCTGACACTGGGTGACCATGAGGACCAAATGCTTCCCCAAGCCATTTCTAATTCCCAGATAATCCACGTCATAAAACACCGTGGCGCACACAAGCAGCCACTCTCTCCCTAATTGCTGTGGCAGGAGGGCACGAGGGAGCGCAGCTGCACGTGACAATTAACTCCCACCTTCACCGTCCAGAGCAGTGGTTCTCAACCTTGGCTGCACATTAGAATCACCTGGGAATCTTTTTAAAATCCTGATTTCTGGGCCTCATCCTCCGGAAATTCTGTTTCTTTGTTATGGGGTGGGGCCACAACATTAGTAACAAAGAAACAGAATTTCCGGAGGATGAGGCCCAGAAATCAGGATTTTAAAAAGACTCCCAGGTGCTTCTAATGTGCAAGTAAAACACACCTCTGTCTTCAACCCTGTGCTTCAGACCTGACAGGTCTGGATAGCATTTCGGCTTCCCCCGCCTCCAAAGTGGTAATAAGATACAACCATCGCCAAAGTATCCATGGCCAATGACTCCTTAAGCCTGGCCCTCAGCTGACTTCAGGCCACAAAGAACACGGCCAGTGAAAGAAGCAAGAGAGCTGCCAGCAGCTCTGGATCCACTTTTCGCTGCGTCGAAAGAGCACAACCGTTGCATAAAATGTTTAGAAACCTGAGTTAGGTTTTGTCATAATGCATTAAAGCTGATTTCAGGAAAAGAAATCACAAACCCTTTTCTGGTCTTACATATTATAACGAATATAACTTTGTATTAAAGAACATTTTTAGCAAGAGTGAATGAAGGGATTCTGGAATAGATGCCTGGCGCTTTCTAATTCCGAGGAAGTCTGGGAGTTCGCGGGAGATCGGCGTGGCAGGGCCTGAGCAGTCACCGTGGGGACGGCGGGCTCTACGAAGACGGAGACGGCTGGACACCAGGCTCCGCTCAGCAAGAACGTGCTGCTTAAGGAACCAGGGGACGTCACCCCAAATAAGTGCCGGGTCCAGGTGGCAGCCTGGGCTAAGAATTCTGGAGTACAGCCCCTTGATGCGCGAGGGGAAACAGGTCAAAGGTGAATCTAAAAAGAACTTGGAGAAAGGATTCTGAGAGAGACCTCATGCCAATCAAGTTGCCTGAACACCTCTGCTCCAAGGTGAGCCTGAGGAACTTGGTCTAAACACATCTTTAAAAAGGCTACTCAACAGTAAGCGTGACTATCCACAGCATTTTGTAAAACTGAGAAATTCCGGAACTGGCTCTCGGTGCCTGCCATGGTTTGTCCTAGCCTTCACCCTTCATCTGCCTATGCCCTGAGCCAATTCTGACATAAACATGTGTCTAAAAATAATGAGCTAACATTTATGGCAGTCTGGTTTCTCAATCGAATATCCCACATGTAGAGCTGCCCCTAATCCCCTTACTTCCAAAAAGCCAACCTGGAATCAGATGGAGAACAGTCAGAAGAACCCAGGGGTCTGTAATTTTGAGGAAGGAGAGGGTTGCACTTTGGGTTAATCTAGAGAAGCCTGGAAATGAGGAGAGGATTGCAGGGAGCAGTTTAAAAAGAACTGGGCTCAGCATTGGGAAGAGGATTTTAAAATGGTGCAGGTGGCAAGCCATCTCCTCCGTGTTAGAATCACTCTGCAGCGGCCAGTCCACGGAGATGTGGGAGAGAGAAAGGAGAACCGCCAGCATGCAGTTAGAGGAGGGAATCCCGGACCTGAGAAGGTGCAGGCGGTGTTGCCAGGCATCCCAGGGGAGCGTGCGCCCCCAGCTCCCTACCACTCCGAAAGCCTTCAATGTGCCTTTTCAGGGGAGGGAAGCAGGAGGAAGAAGAGGTGTTTGTGGACAGGAACTAGCTCTGCCTTTGCTCCATGTTCCGGGCACTGCAGCCACTCCTCCGCCTCCAGCCTGCGCGTCCTCATGACCATCCATGCTTTCCGCTCAGTGGTTGGACCGGTCTTCCAGCCATGCCTCTTTCCTGCAACCTCTCTTTTGACAATCCTGCTCTAGAACTTCCCCACTTCCCTCCCTGCCCTTTGCCCAGGGCCAGAGTGACAGGCAGCAAAAACAAAAGACAACAAAGGGGCCATGGAGCAGGGCTAGGAAGCAATGTGTGCAGGAGATGGAGCCCAGCTCCGTGCTCCCTGAAGGAAAATTAAAGACAGATGCGCTATCAATTCGCTCCCAGAACTTCTGCCTGGGGCCTGAATGAACTAAATGAAAAGGGTGGAAAACCTTAATGAAATCACTAGTCCAAAGAGCACAATGACCTGCAGGCACACAGGGTCAAGGTTCAGGACAATTCAGTGGGAAGCAGCCAGGGCTTGGCTGCAGCCCTGGGAGCAGAGGGCCTTGACCAATGCACGCCTGAGCCAGAGAGCCCCCTGCAGGTGGGCTTACAAAGCGGTGCATTCGGCAAGGGATTCCTGAACAGGTAAGCCAGGGGTGAGTAGGTGCTACGGGAAAGGACTTCTCGCTTTGTGAAAGGAGCTGTGAGCCCAGGTGCCCACACCAGTGAGTAAGCAGGATATCATTATGGTTTTTCCAGCTTCATTTTGACTGGCTCTACACAATGTAAATCCACGGAATACAGGTTTCTATCTCCCCCCAAATTCCATCTACATCCATTTTCCAGGAGGGCTCCTCTTCCATAAATGAGTGGAGAAAGGGTAGAGAGAAGACTGGAGGAAAGCCACCATTCCCACCCATGGCCCCACGGTACCCCCAGGGCACTGAGGAGTAGATGGTGAGAGCAGAGGCTGGCAGGGCCCCCACCCGCAGGAGCCCTGGGAGAGGCTGGCAGGGTGCTACGCACCCCACCCCCCCTGCAGTGCTACGGGGGCCCCTCCGCTGTCTCCCTGCCTTTCCCTCCAGCTCTGCAGCTGGGACCTAACCACCTGCAATTAATGGGCCCTGGGGGGGGGCGGGGTGGAGCCCATGGTCTGAGAGGCACCAGGAGGCTCCTCTCTTAGCAACCCAGTCAGAGAAAGAAGAAAGGGGGAAAGCAATAAATAGGGGAATGTTTGAAATGGGGACTCACACAAATCCCCTCTTCTACATGTTAGAGGTCCAGTCCTCTGAGGGCTGTTCCCCTCACCAGCTCAACTGCTAATTATTCCTTAAGGTCAAATGGCAGACAGGACAATAACCTGCTAAAAACAAAATGCCAGGGCTCCATAATGTACGTTCCCCATCTAGGCTCTCTGTGTGTGTGTGTGTGTGTGTGTGTGTGTGTGTGTGTTTTTACCTTGATCGGCACTTCTAATTATTTTAGAGGGAAGAGGGAAGATAGGAAATCAAAAGATCTGGTTCAAAACACAGCTCTGTCCTCCTCCTCCTGGGGTGAGCTTGTCTCCTGTGAGATAATAAGCGTGAGGTGGATGGCAGGCCGCATGCACTCCCCAGACAATGGCCAGGGACAAAAAGGAAGCAGCCAGCTCAGCGGAGGCAGAGGCGGCAGCCTGCTGTCAGCAAGGGGTTAAAGCCGCTGCCTCCTCCAGGGCCGGCTGCCTTCCATAAAGAACACAAAGCTCAGCGGGGCAGGGAGGAAGCTCCCACCGGGTCCCTATTAAAGCAGATCAAGTCGCACATGTCGATATCCCCATTTCATAGATGCTATAATTTGTCTGACAGGAGCGAATCCTGCTGATCCGAGTCAGGGCAAGGGAAGAAAAGGTCTGCGAGACAGGGAGACCCACTGAGACCCAGCGGTTTTCCGTATCTGGCCTTTGTAAGGAAGCCTGAGGTCTACCCGGCCAGCAGTGCTTTGAAACAGGGCGTGTTCCAAGGAGACAACACGTACACATGGTGTGTATGTACGTACACACACACACACACACACACACACCGTGCATTGTTCTGATCTAACTGCGAGATGCTTAAAAAGGTACAATAAAGCGTTTTCCAATCCCAGCGGAGCACAGGATCAAACCCAGCTCTCCCTCCAGTAATCCTGACAAATGCGCCTGTTCTAACAAAATTCAGGCTGCAGGTAGAGCGCCTCTTTCACTCTTGTTCTTCTTTTGTGTTTCTCTCTTTTTCCTGCTCTCCCTCCCTGTCTTTCCTTCTCTGTCTCTGCCCCTTGCCAAGGGCATCACAAAGAGATGAGAACCACTCCACAGAGCGTGGGGGATCACTAATCCACTGGCCCCGCTTTGCTGGGGAAGCAGGTTTTGAACAAAGCCCCTGGCACAAACGAGATGAGTTTAGTGATCACAGTTTAATTCTTAATAGGGCACAGCGTGCTCTGCGGATATGAAATACACAACATGGGGGAAATGAAGTCCTTTTTGGAATTGGCTTTTCCTCTTGGTTAATGAGGGTCAGGGGAAAAGGAAGGCACAGACTGAGATGCCAAGTACAATCCGTGAGGAGGCAGCCCCACCAGGGAGACACTGCTGCCCCGAGGGCTGGGATCCTGGAGGGCGGTGGAGAGGATGCTAGGAGCTGAGAGGGTCCTCTGAGACCTGCCCGACTCCCCACGGAGGGAAGCTGACCTGCCGCAAGAGGCAGCCAAAGCCCAGGCCACCTCCTGGCCTCCCGAGAGAGGTCTCCTGGGCCAGCTCCAGTCTCCACTAGACAAGTTAGTGACTTGTTCTCTAACCAGGAAGAATGTACCTGCCACTGGTAAATGAGCACGCTGACAGGTGTTAGAAGGCTAGTCTAAGAGGAAGGAAAGGATGCAAACTCATTTATCTCAGAGCTTCTTTTGAAGGCTCCTCTCAGACCCTAGTTGGAGCTGTTTTTGCTTAGGTTTGTTTTCCCATTTTCCAGGTTAAGTTGTCCGTGGAAATACGTTTTCTAAAGCAGAAAGACTATGATTGGAACGGACATCTTGGACAAAAGTTGCTGCTTATACTGAAGAGAATCCTTTCTGTGGCGTGTAATGGTTCCATTTCCTTTGCATGGGGTGGGAGACAGAAGAAAGCTAACGAGGACATAAATTTCAGCAAAAGTATATGTCACAAAACTATAATGCCCAAACTTAAAGTTGTAATAACTCACAGGTGCATTTTTTTCTAAATATATTTTTATTGATTTCAGAGAAGGAGAGGGAGAGAGAGAAACATCAATGATGAGAGAGAATCACTGATTGGCTGCCTCCTGCATGCCCCACACCGAGGATCAAGCCTGCAACCCGGGCTTGTGCCCTGACCAGGAATCGTACCGTGACCTCATGGTTCACAGGTCGACACTCAATCACTGAGCCATGCCAGCTGGGCATCTCGCAGTTAGATCGCCACTTCTCTCCCATTCACTGAGTTTCTTAGGAATCCCGCACCCTACTTTCTTTTATTCCTCATCAGAGAGGAAGTCCAGTAGAGGCTCAGACCCCACTAATCCCTGCATCTACTGTAGCACCCAGAGCCCGCACCTGACCCTCCCAGCACCTCCCTCACATCCCTGGTAGAGGCCAAATGCTCATTCTCGCGCCCTCCTCCTCGCTGTTAGGTCAGCAGAGAGCTCTGAGCAGAAGTCGGTGGGGGTGCTCCTATTGTTCAGATCAAAGGGATAACAAGGACTCTTTCTGGAACGCAGACACGATGCCAGGAATTGCAACAGCCACGGTGTGGCCATGAGGAAAAGGGGAAAATATCTCAAAGATGCTCATCTTCATTCTGAGTCCCTGACAGAGTTACGGCCTGTGGCTTTCTTACGACCACGTGGAAAAACCAACCCTTGCTGATCTCAGACACTGCCCGTCGCGCTCTCTATCCCCTGCATCTGAAGGCACTCCCTAGTGATCAAAGCCCAAGACCACTGACTGGGTCCTTTTCTTTGCCCTTTTCCTCTGGTCTCTAAGGAAAAAGTGCCCTCTTTTGTTAATAAAAATTCTTCTGTGCTCTTAACCCTGTTCCTTAAGATCTCCTCTGGGACCCGTTCCATCAATAATCCCATATTCCCTCTCCAATAATTCCTACTGCTCGTGCTCCAGGTTCTCTGATCATAAAAAATTCAATTTCACATCCTATTTGGAGAAACATGTCTTTGAGTTTGCAAAGCATGTTTACTTATTCTAAAATCATGCAATTTTAACCCTGACCACTCATTCATTCCCTTTTCCATGTGGCAACCATGTATTGAGCACATGTAGCGAGCAGGGCACTGTATCAGACACTGGGGACCAGGTGGTAGGCAAGCCCTGCCCTCGTGGAGCTTAGAGTCCTCACATCATCCCACCATAAGTGCAGAATCCGAGCTGCAGCCCACAGGGGCCCCTAGGAGCTATAGAGCCAGGTCAGTTGTGGACAAGGGTGTGGTCTTCAGGCCAGACCCTGGGTCCTCCACGTGGTAGCTAAGTGATGCTGAGAAGACTCTGAGCCCAGGTCTTCATCTGCCAAATGGGCCTGATACCCACATAGAGCCCGGCGTAGTGTCCAGCACAGAGGATGTGCTTCTAGAAGTTACCATTGTTGTTGGCATTGCTCCTCGGTGGACTCAGGTTACAGGACCAGGGGAAATGTGAAGGTGATGCCCGGAAGGCATTTCAGATGGGTCCCTGTCTTTTCCCTTCTGTGGAAATCCCTCTGTTAAATACTTTCTAGTAAAACAAAGCTTTCTCACAGAACACACTGCTTTGCCTCCTCTCAATCTCGTATCAGGACAACGGAACACCTGGTAGAAGCAGCCCAGGCGACCTCTACCCATGCCAGGTGGGGCCACATGCTAGTGTCTGGATGGCTCCTAAGCAGAATGAGGCTTTTGACATGTTCCTCCTAAAAAAGCCACAAACCTTGTAGGGCCTGTTTTTTGGTAGGCTAGGCAGGAAAGTCCTCCATGTCAGAATCCTGAAAAATCCTAAGCCATGTCAACTGAGAGAAGTCTAGCCCAGCCGTGGGCAAACTACGGCCCGAGGGCCAGATCCGGCCCGTTTGAAATGAATAAAACTAAAAAAAAAAAAAGACCGTACCCTTTTATGTAATGATGTTTACTTTGAATTTATATTAGTTCACACAAACACTCCATCCATGCTTTTGTTCCGGCCCTCCGGTCCAGTTTAAGAACCCATTGTGGCCCTCGAGTCAATAAGTTTGCCCACCCCTGGTCTAGCCTCTCCATGAGCGGCAGTGAGCAGGGCCGAGGGGTTCCCAGGCCTTGCTCCCCTGCCGCAGGATCCTGGTTCACGAGGGGGACTCTCAACTCAGCAATGAGAGTGCTGGGGCAGTGAGCTTGAGCAGGACACCCACGAGTCTGGAATCCGGAGTTCCAGCCCGTTTATTTTTCCTCTCCAGCCATTTTCTAACATGTATATGCACACCCAAGATTCCCCATGTCCCCCTAACTCCACCCACTCCCCACCCCATCATCCACCGCAGGTGTCCACGCCCCTTTCCAAAGGCAGGGGGCTGAGCTCACAAGGAGATTTTCTGTGTCACTGACCTAGTGCCTGGGAGAAATAGAAAGACAGGGGACATCCCGGATTACCCCCAATGCAGACAGCCAGCCCGCTGTGCCTCAGCCAGCACTCATGTTTTTGCTTTATTTCTAGGGAGCCACCCAGGCTGCCTGGAAAGGCCGGAGCCGATGAGCTGCAGTGACCAGACTGTGAATTCAGTCAGTGTCCAGTCTGGAAGGCAGCGTGCAATGCCTGTGACCCGGAGCTGGGCGGCCCGGGCGCTGGGGGAGGCTAGCCCTGCAGCCGCTGGCCTCTGGGCCCTCGCCAAGCTGCCCGCCTGCCAGGGGAAGCGAATGCGCTCAGCACGAGCGTGCCAGCTGGCTGGGCTTTCTCCCCAGGGGGAGGCTGTAAGCGCAGATTACCAGTGACTTTGTGCAGTTCTGCGCGTGCTCCCCGAGGAGAGGAACATCACAGCCCAGCATCAGCACTAATAGGCCCTGATGCGCCAGGCCCCGGCTAAGCAGGCCAGCGCTGCAGGGTGTGCGGCGGAGCGAGGACAAAGGCCACACCCTCCGAGCCAACAACTGGCTCAGAACCTGACAAGGAAGCTCTCTCTGCATATTCCAACCCGCGCCTGGCGGCACGAAGGAATAATTTCATCACTTCCCCCCGCTCTTTGACAGCCACACCAAAAAGCAACCTCCACTTAACCCCATCATGGGAGCCCCTAGAGTCCAGTAAATTACAGAAGAAAAACTAAAACTTTCCTTTGCTTCATTTCAAGGGCCTGTGACTGGAGTCACATGAACTGCCACAGCCAAGTTGTTGTCATGGAGACAGTGGTGGTGGCATAACTGATGTTGGTCTCCATTTTCATAAAAAAAAAAGTAATTTAAATTTTTATGTATACGACCAGTTCATTAGACTGAGAAATTAAATTGATAATTTCTTATTTTCTTCTCCCAGAGGGATTTCTGAGGGAGAGCTGCAGACCGACTTCTGTAGAAGTTTGCTGGGATGTCAGCTGTAAAACACCCGCCGGCCCAGCCAGTCACATCTCAGACCTGAAAGTGGCTCATGTGAGGCATCGCGGTGGCTCCTCCCCAGCCTCACTTCCACTTCCGCCCCCTCCTTGTAGGTGTGCAGGAGCTCACTCAGAGCGGGTGGAGAGCCCTGGAGGAGTGTCTGTCACTTACAGCACCATTTGGACATGAACCTAAGCCAGCGTGTCTGTGGATATGAACGTGTGTTTGTGTGCACCATGGGCAGTACCCACCGGAGCCATTTTACTACAGGGGTGATTGACAACTGGTCACGTTGCCCTGACTGGAGCACCCCAAGGAGCCAGAGAGACCACGCTCAGATTTCTCTCTCTTCTTGCACGTAAGATCTTGGCTTTGTTCCCCTCCTTTCCATTCCTCTTCTGTTTGGGGGACTACTCAAGCCCCCTCTCTCTGATTGACATCTGGGCACCTACACCTCTGGGCTCAGCAGAGCCCCCTCCCCCGCTCCTCCCCACTGTCCTCCTCCTCTCCATCCCGGGGTTAACACTGTCACGATGGGACTTGCCACCCTGTGCAACCCTCCCCTGGGCTCTCCTATGGCTGCCTCCGAAGTCCCCAGCCTGGGAAGAGGGAGCCTAAATGAGTTCTCACCAGGGTCAATCCCTTACAAAACACCCCTAACACAATACCCTCCTCATCTCCTTGCATAATACGTAGGCAAGCTGTCATCAGAATCTACTGTGACACTCCCGAAAATCCAATATTACTTGCAAAAGAGCATTCCATATTCTCAGTGGGAATGTCTCCTGCAGCCTTGATTTCAGCAGTTCAATCAGGAGAGAGGGATGATGCACTGTTAAGGCAATACACACACACACACACACATATACATACATCTACATGTGTATATATGCCTCTCCAACCTCTCTTCCTCTTGCTATTCTGGGGCTTGTCTTTAATGAGCAGCTCCAAATGACAGCTTTAATCACTGCCTCTGGCCACTGAAAGAGGCCGCTAATGATAGGAAAGAACATAGGGCCATTTGCATCAATCAGCTCCAGTCTAAATCACTTTTTATGATAATGCACCCAAGCGAAGAAGAAAGTCTCTGATGTCGCCTGCATGATGATGTACCACTGTGCTGTCTCCCCAGCTCAGACCTCCACATAAATCTCTTAAAGAGGCATGCACCCACCCTGGACTCCAGCACTGCCCTCATTTCCTACACCATTAGTGATCCACCACCAGGCAGGACGTGAGGGGCTGGGCAATCTATGCCTTTAGTTCTCAGTCAGGGGGCTACACCTTCTGTCAAATAAAGAGATAAATAAAAAGGTATGAGAGAAGAAATAAACCCTGACATGCTCAGAAGAGACTTACTTAGGACACCATTCGTGGTGCTTGTTTTTTAACCTTTCAAACAAAAATGAAGGTGGAGACATTGCCAAACTTAGTCCTCGAAATGGAGGGTACAGAACTCTGAGGTCTGGAGGCCAGCCTGGGCTGCCTTAGGTCCGCGTGACCTTGGGAAGATCTATTAGATCCCCTGGGCCTCAGTTTCCCCAGCTTATCAGGCTCTGCCAGATCATCTTCAAAATTCACGTCCAGTGGTGAAACGCTGACTCTGAGACTGTTAGAAGAGGCGACTTCCACGTCCAGAATCCCACTCTGCTGGGGAGCAGGCTGACCATCCCCCTTCCTGGCCCAGGGGTTTGCACAGCCACAGCTCAAGATGTCAGATACACAGCAAGAAGCTCCCTCCACAGTGCTCCCCAGAACACAGAAGTCTGGCGATGCCTCCCAATATTTGGCATCAGCTAAAAAGATAATTATTAAACGATGGCACAGTTGCTTCTGATGCTGAGATGGTTCAAACACAGGGATTTTCTAATTATGTCCTCTTGGTAGAATTAAGAAGCCGGTGGTACTTTTTCCATTTCGCTAAAACTACCAAGGTCTGTTAGTAGCTAATGACCTGGGGTCATCTGTCCTCTTGGTACTATAGTCAGGAGCAGACATTTCCTGCTATTTCAGATGTAATCTCACACACACACACACACACACACACACACACGGGAGTTCCCAATGATCACCTGCGTATGTGGAGATACGCTGAAAGAAAGCCCCTCGGAAGGCGCCCCTGGTAGGAAACACTGCTGCTCTAGGGAATGTGACTCAGCGCATCACAGAAGCCTGGTTTGGCCTGGCTGCCACATGACAGGCTAATTAGTAATGCCTTTACTTTACTTCGCACGAGGCCCTGAGCGGCATTTCCGTAAAGCTGGTTAGAGCACATGCTAGTGAGTAAGAGACTTCTGACTCCTGTGTGCCACCAGCACTGGCCACACTCCACAGTGAAGTGCTATCCAGTGTGACGTGTAACTGCAACAAAAAGACTTGATAGAAGAAATGACTCCCAGATGTGAGAAACTTAGGAAGGAAAATGATGGCTCCTTTTAGAGCCACTTCCCACTGGGTCAGGTAGGGTTACGTTTGGTTGCAATGACAGCAACTGAAATAAAAGTGGCTTAAACAAGAGCTCTTTCTCTCAAAGTCAATGTCCCAAGGCGGGCAGTCCGGGCCTGGCATGGCGCTCTGTCATGTCAGGGACATGGGGTCTTTCTAGATACACTATTTCTGCCGTTGCTGCCTTCCAATCCCACAGCCATGTTGTGGCCCAGGACAATGGCTGTGGCCCCAACCGCCAGGTCCACTTTCTAGATGGGCCTTCCCTGGGCCCTTTAAGGGTATGCCCTGAAGAGCACTTTATTCCTTCGTTATAACCATTACCGGGGGTACTTAGCTTTAGGACAGCACCTTGCTGCTAGGGAGGCTATGGGATATAGTCTTCCTTCTACGTAGTTGGACCATTTGTGAGATACCAGGAAATTCATTATCATCACTAGGACCCATACTGGGGGTTCCTCAATAGCACAAACAACCCATGACATGGGGGGTTTAGGGGCAAGGATACTTCATCCTTTCATCAGGGTATCCCATCTGTGGATGCTTCTTCTTTTTTTTTTTTTTTTAATCCTAACTTGAGGATAGGTTTTAATGGATTTTAGAGAGAGAAAGGGAGGGGAGAAAGAGAGAGAGGGAAACAGCTATGCGAGGGAGACATGGATTGGTTGCCTCCTGCACATGCCCCAATTGGGGCTGGGGATTGAACCCACAACCTAGGTATGTGCTCTGACCGGGAATCAAATCCCCAAACTTCTGGTGTACAGGATGACACTCCAGCCTACTGAGCCACCTGGTCAGGGCTGGGATGCTTCTTGATGACTTTTAAAGGGGTCCCTTTGAAAAAGCTATTGAAAAAAAACACACTAGAAAATGAAGTGGGTAGAAAAGGGTCAGAGAATCCTCCTGACATTGTGGGAAGCAGCATTTTAAAACGTCCCAGACAGAGAACAACAGGACATTTGTTTCGAATCACTAACAAAGGGCGAGGGTTCAGTGAGAGGGGCGTCCTGGCACGCTGTGCTGGGGCTGCGGGTGTTCCCACTCACGTCTCCACGCACAACCATGTTCAGTAACTATTTGTGAGGTTAAAGGTTTTCTATTTCTTAGCATAACACGTTGACCACCAATACTTCACAGGTGGAATTCCTTCCTGGAAGCGATTAACTTTCTTTAAGTGAATGCAAAGCAGCAGACCTACAAACTTACCTCTACAATGCATACCAGCTTCCCTTTAGTCAGTGGTTCTCAACCTTCTGGCCCTTTAAATACAGTTCCTCATGTTGTGACCCAACCATAAAATTATTTTCATTGCTACTTCATAACTGTAATGTTGCTACTGTTATGAATCGTAATGTAAATATCTGATATGCAGGATGGTCTTAGGCGACCCCTGTGAAAGGGTCGTTCAACCACCAAAGGGGTCGCGACCCACAGGTTGAGAACCGCTGCTTTAGATAGTTCTACCTTGTCTAAGTATCTGGCAAAAACATAAATGGATCTTTGGGGAGAACAATCCTATACATCTTCACATAAATGTGATCACATGGGCAATGCCATGTGTCAAGTTCATCTCCATCTCACCGGCGGTTTATGACACACTGCACTACTGCGTCCCCGAAGGCAGGACAGGCCCAAGCAGATGGCACAGGGAATGGGCACCACGAAGGAAGGCTGGTGATCATGCTCAGCATCACCCAACAGCCACCATCTTCCAGGTTGAATCTCCCAAAGTTCCCAGACTCTTCCATTCACATCATCTCTGTCTGGAACATCAATGATTTCCTCTCTCATTACTGATGTTTCTATCTCTCTCTCCCTTTCCATTCCTCTCTCTGAAATCAATAAAAAACATATTTTAAAAAGTAAAGATAAAAATAGAGCATTCCCATCAGCATTGAAGAGTTGATGACCACCCTCCACGGCCTTCTTACACGTGGCAAGTTCCGTGCAGCCACTAAGGGGACTCTAATCACAGTGACCCTCTCTCCTCCCAGCACAGCACTGCTAAGTGCAGCATTTTCCTCGTTTTAAGAAGTAGGCCAACCACAGATGGGCCTAACCAGGAATGACAAGTATATACGTGTATGCACATATGAATGACAAGTGGTCTAACAAAGACTCTTAAAATCAGTGAAGATTTTTTGAAAAGCTTATGTACACTGCACTACATAACATGAGTTTTGGGAGGCTGTCCATTTTCTTCACTACTATATCTCAGGTCCTAACACGCATGTACAAATGAAGCTTGAAAACTAAGAACCAAGTATGTCACAAACATAATTATTTACAGGTGGCAGAAATAATTTTTCTTTTAAGAATCGGAGGTGACTGGAGTGGCAGGGACTCTCTTAAATCCTAAATGGAGTTAGTCCCATAGACTTCAAGTGGAAGCCCCCACAGCTGTCAGATCTGGATGAGATGCACTTTTAAAGATCTGGAGGTGGTATCCTGGCCTCCTCTGATCTCATCCAGTGCCCAGAAAGCTTGTCTGAGAAGGCTGACCTTTTTAATTTTCCACTATTTACTCACAATGTTCCAGATATGGTAGATGAAATATATTTCAGTGGGATTTTTGTGTTTACATAAGAGAAAAGAAGGATGGAAGGAGGGAGGGAGGGAAAAAAGGAGGAAGGGAGGGAGGGAAGAAGGAAGGGAGGGAGGGAAGGAGGGAGGGAGAGAGGGAGGAAGGAAGGAAGGAAGAGAGGGAGGGAAAGAATAAATTGCAGCCCATAGCGCCCAATGCCAGGAGTACCTGGAGGTAAGCATGACTGAGCACAATGGCTGTGCTGTTAGACATCTTTATTACATAAGACACCTAGTCCAGCACCTTCTGGCGTGCTTGGCCTGTGAACATCAATGCCACACTATTCCAGTTCTCAAGGTCATTATTTCCATTTCTCCCAGTGAGCAACAGGTGGTTAGCCAATGTTGAAAACCAAGACCAGGCAATGGCTGCCCGGCATTTCCAGGGCATATAAAATTGAGCACAGTGCAAGGGCAAATGCTGTTTTATGCCATTTTAAAGGGGCTATGTCACTGTAAGTTTAGCCTTAGTGACAAAATGAAAAATGTTTATGCTACATTCTTTAGAGGCTTTGAAAATGAAACCTCACAGAGCAGGAGGAGCCCTTAAAAGACATCATCTGGACCACTTGCCCATTCAACAGAACTGCCCTAAAACATCACCAACAAAAAGGATCACACGGACACAAAGTGGGAGACCCCTCAGCATCCAGTCACTAGCCCACACCCGGGCCACCAGCTTGGGGTATATATGAAACCAGATTGAGCCATATTCACCAAGTTTTTATCCGGAGCACATGTATAATGGTAAGCAAGAAGTGTCCTTCTGTGGGGAGAAACACACCATTTAATGACCATCCAAACGAACAAACTGTCCCCAGAGGTTACCAATGCTTACTCGGTGAGTCCCACAAAACCCCCCTTGCCGCGTCCTGCAGTCAGTTCCTGCTGTGCACCAGGCACATGTTCACTACTGTGCCAGGAGGCCCCGGGCCACACCTGGACAGAGCAACCTCGCCAAGTTTAGCGTCGTCATACAGGCACATCCCGTTTTATGTGCTCCTTTTACTGCGCTTCACAGATCTTGCGTTTTCATCAACATCCAGGCAGGATCCTGCACTAGTAAAACATTACGACTCGCTGAAGGCTCAATGATGGTTAGCATTTTTTTTTTTAGCACTATAGTATTTTTTAATTAAGATATGTATAATGCTTTTTAAGACAGAGTGCTATTGGGCACTTAATAGACTATAGTATATTGTAAACATAACGTTCACATGTACTGGGAAACCAAAACATGTGTGCGACTCCCTTTACCGTGACACGCGCTCTATAGCGTGTTCTGGGACGGAACCCGCACCACCTCTGAGGTGAGCCTGTGCATATGTCTGTCTCACAGGGTTTCTGTGGTTGAATACACGGAAGTGCCAGAGCACCTGCCGGCTAGTCCTCAGTATAGTGATGCCTCTGCTTCAGGAACATGTGGGAGGGTGTCCTGAAACGTGTATTTCTTCCTTAGGACACAAAGCAGCCATATTGGCAGAGCTGTCTCCCTAACAATACAATGTTTCCTCTCCTGCTCACTCTCTTTTTCTTTTCCTGGAAGGAGAACTAACACTTGCAGCTCCCGCCTACAAGGCCTTGTACATGTCTTAGGTGGAAGGTACAGGTAGAGACTGTTGGATACTTAGGATGGCAGCCGTTTCCCTTCCCTGAAGCATCTGCCCCTACACCACCGACTGGGCATTTCTAAGTCTGGAATTAGGGGGGCAGAGCAAGGAGGCAGGAGGGCACACCGTGGAGGCGAAGCCCCAAGCCCCAGAGATGCCTCCAAGTGGTCACTGGGTCCATTTCTAGACTGACGCACTTCCTCTGGTGTCAGTGTGGCTGCTCAGCCTGCTGGAAGGCGTGGCGCGTCATCAACCAAAGGTGACTGGTGTCTGGCACAAGGACACCAGGGGGACCGGAGGTGAAGAGGTTTTCATGGCAAAACTCTTACCCAAATAATACTAAGAAACTACAGATCTATCTCCCGCCGACTTGGCATTAAAAAAGAAAGAAAGAAAATCGGATAATGGGATAAAAATGTCACTTTTGCCCATCCTTCCACCTCCAATCTGTGTCTTTGATTCCAAAGAGCTTTAACATGTCCTGTTCTTCAAAATCAAAACAAACAAAAACGGGCAGTGTGTCGACGTATTCCACACAGATACAACTTGCTTTAAAGAAATAAGCAGGTGACATTTCTGACTGACAGAAGAAACGGATGGTTAGAGGCAGAATAATTTGTTCCGCAACACAGTGCTTTGTTTTCCAGAGGACTCGCTTTCTCTGAGCGAGCACCCTGGTGAATGTCAACGAGGGCTCCAATGACGCCAGCCTGACCGGCACGCAACTTTTTCGGACACGTCCTTCTCTTAGACAAGGTGCCCCCGAGAGAGCTCAGCTGGGGACAGATGCAGGAAGCCGCGGTCCCACGTGTAGCTATTCAGGACACACACATCCTGACCCTCTGAACTGCACACTGCCAGGGGTTTGTGTCGTTTCTGTTCAAGAAACAGTGACTCAAATACTCCAATTCTTACCCACTCAACCGAAGGGCTCCTGGAAAGAATGGAGACTTGAAGTACATTCAGGAGCCATCCCAACGCCTCAACCTCTCTGCACACTCCGGAGACACTTCGTCAGTGCCTCCAAGGAGGATCTCCCGGCACGTGGAACATATTACTCCCACGGAACACACACCGTGCCAACGCCAAACAAACACGGATGCCTGGTGTCACGGGACCCTGGGCCTCCTGGGAGAGCATCCACTTATAGACCGAGAACCAAAACATCCCATCGTGAGCCCTTAGCAACGTGGAAAATACAACTCACAGAGAAGGCCACTGAGCCAGGGGTAGTTGGACCAGGGGTCGGGTCCTGGTCACACCATCACCTGATCTTTGACACCATCCACGCCCCATCTGGGAGCGTGGGTCTCCTCCCCTGCAAGGCTGAGAGGGCACCTTGGTAAGTCAGATGGCACAAGTGTAAGGTATCTGGTCTCGTCCTTATAGATGCGGAGGCCCCTGCGGGGTGAGAGCATGACAAGGGCTTTGCTTTGAACACTCCCGTGCTGAGCCCCCCTCTTCCAGACTCACGGTGCATGTGGCAGTAAGAGAGGCTGAGGGAAGCCTCAAGGACTCGCCTTACAGCCTCAGGGACTCTGAGAGGGGCGCCTGCCCTGGGGGGTTGGGAGACCTGGCGCTGCCACCTGAGATGTGCTACTTGGGAATTAGAGACTATTTAGGGACACCTGCTAACTCTCTCTCCCCTGTGACATAACCATGCCATTCAAGCACTTACACAGAGAGTATTATAAGGAACCTTGACTGCCCTGAGAAACAGGGAAGACAAGTAGTCTTTCTCCAAATGAGGAAACAGAAGAATCATGTCACCTTTCGAAGGCCAGTAGGGGGCATAATCCTGAAAACAGTCCTGGGTTTTGAGGTCCCTTAGAGGCGAGCAGGGCTCTGTGGAAGGCCCACCGGGGACTTCCGGACCTCTCTTCTCTACTCTTCCCTTGCCCTCTCATCACTTAGGGCCTTTCCAGCCGTCTCCAGCCTCCACAAAAACCTCTCCACAACCCCAACTCAAACTCTGTCCCAGCACCCACACAACATCTTCCTGCAGCACAGACGGTAATAGGGTGTGACTCTCCTCAGGTCGGCCCTTCACAGTGGGCTGTCCGGACCTCTTCGTCCCCTGTCCCACACCCGGTTACACCTGCCAGTGTTAAAGTGTACATGTTGGGCTTTCTCTTATGTAAACCCTAAAGCCACTGCACAGGACTAGACACACAGAGGCCATACTGAGAGGGAAGCTTCCTTAAGGAGTAAGAGGCTGCCCTGCGGAGGATCTGAACAGACATTTCTCCAAAGCAGAGACCCACCAATGAGGTCAGGAAAGATGCTCAAGGTGACTAGTCCATAGGGAAATGCAAATCAAAACCACTTCACACCCACTGGGATGGATATAATCAATGAGAGACAGTAACAAAGGTTGCAGAGGCTATAGGGAAATTGGAATTCTGGTACATTGTTGGTAGAAATGTAAGATGATGCAGCCACTTTGGAAAACACTCTGGGTAGTTCCTAAAACAGCTAAACACAGGATTACTATAACAACCCAGCAGTTCTACTCCCAAGAGAACTGAAAATGTCCACACAAAACCTCATACATGAATGTTCATAGTAGCATTATTTACAAGAGTTAAAAAGAAAAAACAACTCAAATATTCATCAACTAATAAATAAAATGGGGCATGTCCATACAATGCAACATTATTTATCCATTAAAAAGATAAGTGCTGATACATGCTACAACATGGATGAACCTCCTGCTAAGTGGAGGAAAAGAAACACACAGGTCACATATGGTTCCATTGCTATGAAATGGCCTGTACAATCCACACAGGGAACAAGTAGTTCAGTGGTTGCCAGAGTTGGGAGAAGGCTGAAAGAGTGACTAATAATGGATATGTGGTTCCTTTTTGGTGAAATGCAATGAAAATGTTCTACAAATAATGATGAAAACGTTCTGGAATTAGTGGGGATGGTTGCACAACCTTGTGAATACACTAAAAATTACTGACTTGTACACTTTAAAAAGATGAATTTTACTGTTAAGGTAGAATGTGAATCATCTCTCAATAAAGCTGTTAGGTGGGTGGGAAGAGTTCAACCAAAGAACTTGTGTGCATAGATGCATACTTTCAACAATGAAGGGTGTTTTTTTTTAAAATGTTTGAATAAAAAAAAAAAAAAGTTGTGCATAGATGCATACTTTCAACGATAAAGGTGTTTTTTTTTTTAATGTTTGAATAAAAAAAAAAAAGCTGTCCTAGAGCTGTGGTTCTCAGACCTGAACTGTCACCTGGAGAACGTGTTTGCACATGCGTTTCTGGGTGCCACCCCTGCTGCTTTTGGTTCAGCTGATCTGGGGTGGGACTCGGGACCCTACATCTCTCCAAGTGCCCTGTGTGAAGGTGTGCTGGTCCCGAGCCCTGTTTTGAGAAGTCCTGGCCTGGAGAGGGGCTTCTCCCTACCCCACGGTGGGTGGTGAGCACTGCCCAGTGAGGACTTGTTGCCCGGCTGCAAGGAGTGTCCAGGACGTGTCCAGGCCTGGCCATCACTGCCCAACATGGGACAACTCTGCAGCTCCTGGGGGGGGGGGGCCTGCAGCCTGTCCCTGGGCCTGTGTGGCAGCTTAACTTCTCCCTCTGCCTACCTGCCTCCTCCCGCCCACAGGTGCTGAACCTACGTGCACTCCTGGATTCATATTCTGCTTGCCAGACTCTACCACAGAGTCTGCATCGTGGAGAACCCCACCAGACACAACGCTTACAAACCACCTGGGGATCCTGTTCAAAGGGGACACATCTGAGGCTCAGCATTCCTGACAAGCTCCGAGGTGATGCGATGCTGCAGATCCATGGCTCACACTCTGAGGAGCAAGGGCCTCCATGACCTTGAAGTACTCTCCCGAGTCCAGGATGGGAAGAGTTCTATGAACCACTGGGGTCAAGTGGAAATAGAGATTGGTATCGCATTTTATAGGTCACAAAGAGGCACCTCTGATCCCTGCCCTTGAGATCCAGGCCAAGGAACACTGGGTTACAGGTGAGTGTTTGAACAAGGCCTTTCAGGTACTTCCAGTAGCTAATCCCCTTGGGCAGGGGCCAAGACCAACTTGAGGGTTACTCTCCTCTATGCTCCATTGTTACAGTGTGGCCTCAGGGCATTGCTCGGGCAGAGTGAGTAACCTGCATTGTGCAACCAGCAGACAGGTTGTGACTGATACCCACTCCACCGCCTCTTCAGGGAACCAAGACTGAGTGGGAAGGAAGATGAGAAAAGGTAGAGGCAGAGGTGGTGGCTGCTGCCTTTTCCAGTGCCTCTGCCCTCAGACTAACAGTGTGTTCTAAGAGCCTGTAGGCCAGTTTGTTTCTTGTTTCCAAGGTGGATCATTTGATTAAGAGTTTGGAATCTGCTTTTTGGCTAGAAGCTATTTCTAACTTGCCCGGAGCCCCACAACCTGCCTCTCAGTTTTTCTATCTGTTCAAGCTGATTTTAGGTAAATATGTGCGTGTCAGACTCCTAGCAGACTATAGAAAGAACGGGAATTTGGAACCAAATCAAAGATGTGATCACAGAAGGAAACAGAAAACCAAAGAGGTAAGCCCATATCAAGAAGCCAGTTCTGGAAGGACAGACACAGTGTGTGAGAATTTCATGGGAGTCATGACAAAACAGGGCTGGGGACAAAGGGAAAACCAGAGTCCTTCAACTAAAGGCCTTACCTAACTCCTAAAAATTCTGGGCAGTAACATCAGCATACCCTCAAGTCACCTGGCTGCACTGTCCCCAGGCACCTGCAGAGCACTTGGAAGGGCTGAGGCTGAGAGGCACACACACAGCAAACGTCCCTCCCTACTTGCTTTCTCTAATTAACTACGGGGATTATGAATAAGTTTCCGAAGTGCTTTGCAAACTTTAAACCCTATTAAGTTTTAAAGATGTGCTGCTTCACCCCCGGCCACTGGAGTGAATGCAGCTTAAAGGTGCTCCCGGAGCCCACTTTGTGAGATGGGTGTTCTCCAGAGAAGACAGTCAGCTCACCCTGTTGAGAAACCCAGACCTCATGTGAACAAGAAAAAGAAGTCAAGGCTACAAATAAATATTATTACCCGAAGTGCTGATTATTTACCGGGATACTTGAAACCCAGTGATTTCCCAAACTGCCAGAGCTTCTTAGAGAAATAAACACAGGAATCCCAATGTAGGGTTAAAAGGATTCCCAGGGACTTACACCAAAAATACAAGAAAATTATCCTCTGAGAAGGGATTTCTCTCCAGTTTCACTGCTTCCCACAAGGAGAACAATTTCACGAGAACATAATAGTACAGGAAACAATACACCACCAAAGAGGAAAATAACATCCTTCTAATTACAGATTAGTTCTCAAACAAATTCCACACCTACACACACGCTCTGCTTGGCGGCTGCATAACTTCCAGGAAGCTCTCCCGGCCCTTCAGCTATCAACATTTACAGCTTAACAGCTCAATCAGGAGATTTTTGTTACAGAATCCCCAGACAGCAAAACACTCGCAAATGACCCACTCGTTTCATTCTTGGGGAATGAGGAAAGCAGTTACAGAAAACACGGATGGGCTAATCCCACAGCAGGGGAGCTGAGCTCTGCTGTCTTTGAAACAACCAGATGCCAGAGTGCCAGTGTCAGAGATGACCTAATAACTTCTAAGCATTTCAGATGTGCATCCGGCAGGAAAAGCAGCCAAAAGAAAGTCCTGCTTGACCCAAGCGGACACAGCCCTTTGTCAGGAACTCATCTAAGTTCACATCACTTGAGCAAGGCACCCACATTTATTTCAACCCACGGGTTACTTATCCATTAAATGGGTTTCTTAACCATCACACTGGTTATTTAATTCCTACCCCATGGCTCCCCCAAGAAATAAAAAGTGCACTATAATTATATAAACTCTTAATTAAACTGAGGAATCCAGTGTTGCCATTACCCATCAGTGATTCCACTCAATTAGGACAATAGACTTCCATTTATTACTGAACTCCTAATTGCTACTCATTTTCCTGGTTAGTAATTGCCAATCCTATCAGACAATGTGCTTAATGAAAATTCTACCATGAAATTATATTTCTGCCCATCAGAGGGAAGGGGGGATGAGAGCGCCCTTACTTGGTCGGGAGTTGAGTCCTCTTCTCTATCCCCAGGTGACTCCAGGCTGCGATTTTAAAGGCTGGTGCTCCCCGGGGTTGGCTGCTGGTGCTGCGATCCGCCCGGAGACTTACCCACCAAGGAAAAGGCGTATCCAGGTAGCCGAGAATGCCAAAGCCAAAGACTAGCTTAAGATGACGCAAAAACAAAACCACCCGACGAGGTCTCCGGATTTCCAGAAGTTCAGAGTCCCCAGGACAGGCGCATCAGAGGTCTGCAGGTAGGCGGCAGGGGCGGCGTTCGCGGCATCCCAGGCAGGGTGAGCCCAGCCCCGGTCCAAGGTGGGCAATCGCTCG
>NW_005363938.1:6490780-6505780 GCF_000412655.1 Myotis brandtii
CCGCGCGCCGTGGCTGCAGCTCGAGCCTGCGCTGGCGCGGGGTGTGGCGCGGAGGCAGAGCCTGCTGGTTCTGATGGCTGGGTAGGGGCCAGGCAGGAACAAGCAGGGACAGGGCCGGTGTCGGGCAGCTCTGAAGCAACCTGAGGCCAGGGGCAGCGTGACAGGGTGCTTGTCCTGCCTGGAACCACAGAACCAACCGCCCATCCATATCGGGTGGTTTGGAAGCAAGGCTCTCTGCTCTTTGGGTTTTTAGACGGCACAGTTGCTACCCGAATATTTCTGTTGACAATAAGCTGAGTCCTTTTTAGCCAGAAGATGTTCTGACTGAAGCACTTACTCCAACTTTCACAATATGGAGGAGAAAACAAGATGAAAGGATGCAGGGAAAGGCCTATATATATATATATATATATATATATGTGTTATATATATTGATTTCAGAAAGAAAAGGAGAGGAAGAGAGAGATAGAAACATCCATGATGAGAGAGAATCATTGACTGGCTGCCTCCTGCACACCCCACACTGGGGATCAAGCCCACAACCAGGGCATATGGCCTGACTGGAAATCCAAACATGACCTCCTGGTTCATAGGTCAATGCTCAGCCACTGAGCCATGCTGGCTGGGCAGAAAGGCCAGTGTTTCTGAAGAGCACCAAGGCTACCCTGTGGTTCTCTTCCTTGCAGACAGCCTGACCTCAGGGACAGTCCCAGGAAGCACAGCAGAACAGCCAACATGTGCAATGAGGTCCACCCACAACCTGAGAGGTTGATAAATCAGAGAGTACTCTCTCGATCTTACACATAACGAGATGGGGCTTGGGATGGTTCGGAAACCTCCTTGCCCCGAGCTGGGCGTGCCAACCCTAACTCCTAATTCCTGGGTTTTAGCCACAACACCCCAGCGCTCCTGAACCGAGGAGGTATGCTGAAGAGGAGCAATGCCTGGAGGGCCAGCCAGGAACAAATGGCCAAGCATGATACTCCTCCAAATAGCACCAGGCCCCTGGCAGGGCCTGCTTCGGTGCCAGCTTTGCCCATCTGCCCAGGCAGCAGCTAGCAATCATTCTTAGTGTCCACTCCATTTTGGTGGTTAGGACATATTTATCCCTAACCAAAGTCAACGCACTCACCCACCCCTACCACTCACTTCGCTCATTGTACCTTCCATCTATAGAAATGGAAGGAAGCTTGCAGGGTACAGAGAGGCAGCCAGCTGCAGAGAGCTCTCCTTAGGCCTAGGACCGGAGTGCTGCTAAGCTTCTCCCTGTGGTCCTGGAATGCACAGAGGGAAGAAGGGCTCCCAGCCTGGTTGCCTTGTGTTTCGGATTTAAATGTGCAGAGCTCAGCATCGGAACCATCCTGTCCCCTTCCTGAGGAGGGATGAGGCCTGCCTGCCAGTGCTATCGAAAGACAGCTTCTTTCCAAGGCGTGGTCCTTGGGCCAGCATCATCCAGGAACTTGCTAGAAATGCAAACTATTATGCTCCACTCCAGCCCTTCTGAGAACTTGGGCGAAACAATGTGTGTTTCTATAGGCCCACACCCTCATAGACCTTGGGAGAGCAGGCACTACCCAGAACACCTGCATTTCAACGATGGTCAAGGCTGAGCGACCTGCTATGGCATTTGCATCAGGGCCAGACCCTAGTCTGGTGATTATGGAATTAGAGATTCGTGTCCAATACTATTTGTAGCATATCCCTTAATTAATGGAGATTATTGGGAGCAGGGTGGTCAACAAGCCCCCTATTATCTGCAATGCTTACTTTTTCTTTCCTAAACACAAAATGCTAGTTAGTCCCCACAACACCTAAGAAAGCAGGCAGGACTGTTCTTCCCAATGAGTGGATGGGAAGGCTGAGTCCCCTTGGTAGGAATGGTGGATAGTCTGCTCAGAGGCCAGATCAGGGTGAGGGAAGTGAGACCAGCACTAGTCCTGAGGCACCTGTGGACTGGGAATGTGCTCTCAGGAGCATGAGTGAAGGCACGGGGGCCGCAGGAGACAGTGGGTCTTCCTGTTCCAGGAACTACGGCTCCCTGTCACAGCGAAGGCATGTCCCTGAACCAAAAGCTTCTAAGTGGGCAGCCGCCAATTGGGTCTCTCATACCACATCTGGTGAAGCCTGGCACCAGCTCACACCCAGGAGCATCCAATCTTTGTCATTTCCCCGGAAGCAGATATTTCTGAGCCTTACAGAAGCAGAGCCCCTCTCGAGGCACTGTCAGGGGCACGCAGGGACTAGCACCAGTGTCTCCGAGTCTCAGCTCAGTGTCCTTTTGCCACCCCAAGCCTCCAATCTGTAACTGGCAAGTTTGTGAATCTAGGTGACGAAACATTAACTGCAATTCCCTTTAACTGGAGCAAGTCAAATACAGTTTTGTTTTGTTTAAAGCACGCAGTCTGCTTAGGAGAAGTGTAGTAAATGTCTATACAATGAAACGGAACTCACAGAGCTCACACAGAAAAGCCCCACTAAATAAGGAAAGCTGCATGGTACCAAACTCCGTTCTAGCTGGGAGTTCTCCGTTCACAGCTACAAGCATGTTTGTTACAACCAGGCAAGCTGTTATGTGTAGCTGACACTCAGACGCTGTTTCTACATTCCTGCCACATCACTGGGAGCTTTCCCCGCCCAAGGAGAGAACACTCTCATGTGTTTAGTCACAAGGGCTTCTAGTGTATTTATGACTTAACAGAAATTTCTTTTCCAGTCACAAAGATGCAGAAGTCTGCTGACCCATCAAAGGTCTGGAGAGACAAGCTCAGGGACAAGGAAATGACTTACTAGTCAGGCAGTGGCCTTCTCTTCAAACCAAATGCTCATGGCAGCTGCAATCACTACTGCCTTTCTATCTAAAGAGTCGGTAGAAACAAGGAATTGAGGCTCAGAAAGATCTCAGTTCTGAGGCCACTCGGCCACCAGCCCCGTGAACTTGGCAAATCACTCCCCCTGCCCTGGGCCTCAGTGTCCCGTGGGACAGGGGAGGCGGCATCACCTCCCCATAGGCCCTTGCGAGGGTGAGAGCAGGACCCCAAAATGACCCTCAAAGGCTACGAAGAACTGCCCTCCAGCTAGCGGGGGCTGGGTACTTCTTTGGGCCCTGGTTCCCTCATCTTAACGAGCCCCGGGCCACTGTTCTGGGAGGCCACTGTGAACCTGAGTGCAGAGACCAGCCTCGGTGGGTGCCCTGGGCCTGGCCTCTGCAGACAGCTCGCACTCCTTTGGGGAGGACAGAAATGCTCTGGGCTCTGTGTGAGGGGTGTCCTATCGGGAGCAGCAGAGGAGGGAGCGGAGGGGAAGAGGAGAGGCTTCTGTGAGAGGCTTTGTCAGGGAGGCTTGAGAACAACGCAGGTCCCTCCCAGAGCCCCCCCGGAGCTTGGGGGGTGAGCTCAGCCATAGACACTGAACAGAAGCGATCCGTTGTCTCCCCACCACTTTCTAGGTCATTTTTCCAATGGGGTTTTGCACATAAATGGCTGGCTTTTGATTCCCCTCCCTGTGAGCCCAGGCTGCTCCTTGGTTCCCACCCAGGCTCTGTCCAGGCCCCAGAGAACCCTCATTTATTATCCCACCCCCCAGGGAGGCGGGGTGAAAGGAAAGCCATCCCCCAGACCCACTGCTGTGCTGCTGGGAGGAGTGGGTTGGCTCCCAGTCCCTGCTGCTGCTTACCCACCCCTGGGAGGCCGGCGCGGAAAGGGCCCTGCTTGGTGAAGTGCCCGCCTTTTTACCATGGCCGCCTCTGTGGGAAATACTCTGAAGGGATTTGGGAGGACATGGGGCGTCCAACAAATGTTTCAAAGTAGATGCTTCCCTTTCAGTGAACATAGGCTTTGTAACCCCTCATATACAGATTGGAGTCTGAATATGCTTAGATCTCCGAATGGAAGGGTTTCTAAAGAAAAACTCCAGAAATACCTGAATTCAGATGTAAAAAAAAAAATGTGTGAGAATCAAGAACAAAGCCCGTGAAAGCAGAGGGAGGGAATAACCTTTCCTTTCCAGCGGCTTTCCCCACTAGACTGTCGTGATCCGCGCAGCACTATTTGATGCAAATGCCTCTCAGAAAAGAGCCAGTAGATAATAGATAAAGAGATTATCTGTGACATTATGAAAAATGAAAGTTTAAAAACGGCTACAAGTCCCATAAAAATCCCGAAACTTTATTCAGTCTCATTGAATGGCAATAGCAAAAACTGTGTTTCATCCAGCCCCTGGGGGCTCTGCCTCTTCCGCCATTGTTCTAGCGCCTTCCACCAGCTCATCAGTTTCCTAAAACCTTTCCTGCTGGTTTCTCTTTGCGGGAAGCATAAGGTCACAGCCCTGTTCCTTCTTCCCGACTGGACTCTGATGCTAGAAATTTGAGAACTAAAGCTGCCCCCCCCCTCCGCCCCCACTAACCCACCAGCGGCACACTTGATTTAACCAATGAATTACAGATTCGAGGCATGGGTTTCCAGGGCAGGAAGGAATCTGATTTTTGTCCAGGTCTCTCTTGATTGGCTCAGCATGGAAGGCTTTCATTGACTGGGCCAGTCCTGCTGGGAACACCTCAGCTGGCACCACACTGACTCCTTTCCTTGCTGGAGAGGGGAGCAGAGCCCCTAAAGAGAGATTTCCCATCTCCCAGAGTTCTGGTGGGCTCACCGCATCTCATTCTTTCTCAACAGAGCGTCGCGAGCATAACCCGCGACTCCAGGGAACATTTGGTTCAGCTGACCAGCCATCTCTGACCTCAGAGCAAGCAGGCTGTGGTGTGCAAGAACCCACGTAACACCTCGGCTTTGAGGCTGTGGTGTGCAACAACCCACGAAACCACGCCTTCGCCATCCACTCAGGAGGCAGCACCCTGCGGAGGTTCAGTGTGGAGTCCTGGTGTGGGACGAACTGGTTCCAGCTCCGTCTCCTGTTGGCTGGGTGACTTTGAGCAAGTTTCAGCGTCTGAATTTTTCCATTTGTAAGACTGGAAGATTATCAGACTGAACAGAAAGTTGCTGATATTTGTTTTCTTTTTAAAAAAAAGATGATTAGATGAAGTCACATAAAATTGCCAACACTGGACTGGTTTTGACATACAAAAGTGGCAATTTCACATGACTCCTCCAAATCCCTACTTCAGAGGGGGGTGGTAAGGAGTGACAGTAAAAAGCCACGTCAAGTGCGTACCCAAAGGGCCTGGCCCACAGTGGTGGGTGCTTGGTAAAGGTGAGCTATGGCTGTTACGGTCAAGAGGCTCATACTAATCATTTGCTGCCTGCAGATCACTGTACCAGGGGCCCCAAAATAAAACACCCACATCACCTGCTTACCAACGACCACCTGCCTGGTGAAACAGTGCTAATGTGCATCATAATGGACAGCCCAAACCCCAGGTTCTCATGACTCTCTCTGTGGTCTCATTTCTTCCTGACAAATCCATTCCCATGTGGAAGGGGCCTGTCTCGTTCTGGGACCATTTTAGCCATTCCTGGCCACTCTCATAACCTAGTCAGTGCGGCTGGGATTCTACCTCTACCGGCTCAGACAGAGTCCAGAAATACGCCTGAAAATACCCAGCAACCGTAAAGGTGCAAAAACAATGGGGGGGAAGGGTGCATGGATCCTTCCTGCGTAGAACCCGTCCCTGGATGAGATCAGGATGTGATGCAGTTATGATGTTTGCAGGGAGGCTACAAGCCTAAGAATAGTCTCCAGGGCAGACATAAAGCCTCCCCAGGATTCACCAACTAGGAGGATTCCCTCAGATTTCAGCATGATGCTTCTTCGGCTCAGCACAACGTTTTCCAGTTTCCCCTGTTTCTCTTTGTGCATCTCCCTCTTTACTGTAAGCAGTGGGAGAAAGGACCGAGTTATTGCAATTGTTGGGTTGAGAAGAAAATAGGGGAATTATGGAAATCTGTGGGCAGGTGCTGACCGCAAGGGCACAACAGTAAATGTCAACCTGCAACAGAATGTGACTGAACAGCAGTCTATGGCGGCAAACCCACCCGGATGCGAGCTGCTAGCTTTCTCATGCTGGAGTCTGGGATGCAACCCTTAGTTCTGAGTATTAGAAACATCGGTGCCAGGTACCAGGGCAGGCCCCTGTGCCAGTCACACCACACCTCTTCCTGGAGTCCCCCCGCCTATCAGTGTTCTTGAGGCAAAATGCAGAGCTTCATTCATGCTCCCAGTGATGGCCTCTCTAGCAGCAAACAGCGATGCTTGAGATGCTTGGCCCTAAATATAATCTCCCCCTTCACTACACACACACACACACACACACACACACACACACACACACCCTTCATGCAATCATAATTATCTTGAAAGCTTTTTTAAACTTTATTTTCAAATTATGAAATATATCTGCCTATAAGAAAAGTAAAGGATTATATAGGAATATATATAAGAAAAACCTATAGCCACCACCCAGCTTAAGAAAGACATACATGAAATACTTCCTCATGGGGAGATACTACCACCCATTTCATATTTATTATGCATAGCATGCATTTATACCTTTGATGTACACACACACACACACACACACACACTGTGTGGTATTGTTCGGTGGGTTTTTAAACTTTATTTGGCCCATTTTGCTCAGCGTATGTACCTACAACTTTTAAACAAAAGATCCTGATTCACTGGGCCCATGATGGTTTGTTGTTTGCCTTGAGCAAACTGGCTAGGTTGTGGGTGGCAGCTAGGGTGACTGCACCATGCAGCACTCATACGAGGTGCTTTTCAGAGTGAAAGGGGTGCTGTTAAAACTACACCACACGCCAGCTGGGACGGTCCCTGGCAAACCAGACCTACGATCCTCTCAGTGATGGCAGGTCAGTTCCTGCTCTAATACAGTATGCGATCAGCATGACTGGTTGGACGCCTTTAGCCACAAGTACCTGATGGGCCTGTTTGAATGAGTCAGTTTGTGTCTTTTTTAGCAACAAGTCATGAATGAGCACACCGGCTTCCTGTGAGTGAAGTGGGGACTTGGGAAGGAGAGGGGTGGGGCCCTGACCACCCTCCTGGTTGTGGTTACAGGTCTGCGTTGTAAGTGCCCAGAGCCCAGTAAAATCCCAACAGCCCCCCAGAGCCCCCCAGAGCACTAGAACATCCCTCCTGAGTGTCAGTCCAGCTGTTTCCATATCAGGGCAGGGATGGGCTGCCCCCTTCAGGACCCCCAAAAGCTGACTGGTCAGGGCTCTCCAATGCTTTCTCACACAGCATCTTAATTATCCTGTTTCCATGGAAATGAGCTTGTTGCTAATCAGGTTTTCTCTGGGCCCTCACTGGTTACTGATGCACCCTCAGATGTGAATGGGTGCTGAATTTGCTAGATGCTAAGTAAGTAAACAGAAGCCAAAAAGAGTATCCAAGGACCCAGTGATTTTGGCTTCCCCTTGGGAAAAAATTTTGAGCCTGAGCTTATTCAACACCTTGAGAAGCAGACTGTGGAGGCACAGCAAAAACTCACATGCTCTTCGGATTGGGCCGGGCCAGTGTGACTCCCTGGGCAGTGGCCTGCAAATGTGTCTGAAATGCTGACCCCAGAGCCAAGCACCAGCAGCAGCACCAGCACCAGCACGAGCCGTCAGGGCACACGCTGGGCTTCGCCTTCACCTGCAGGACACGCCTGCCCTCGCCGTTTTGCAGAGGCAACGCCTTTATCACAAACAAGGAAGGGGCCTGTCCCTGGTAGGATGCCATGTGCCCGCACTATACGTGCTTCCCTGCCTGCCCCGACACCGCCTCCAGCCTGGCTACGTGCTCTGTCTGCTGGCTGAGTCTCAGAACGCCACCCACATGCCTCCTCACCCTGGGCCTGTGCGTAGGCATTAAGATGCACAGCCGTTTTATCAAGGTTGTTCCCTTCCCAAATTGCATTTGACCAGTTTCATTTCTGCCTGAAATTAAAACACAGAATTTATCAATCCCAGGCTGTCACAGCGTGAATGGAGCCCTAGAAATAAATCCGGTCTAATGACAGGGTGATCCCGGGACCTCCGTGGAAAGCAGACACTTTGTTTAGTAATTATCAGCCTCTTTCAGGGCCTGTCTGCCGAAGCAGCGGTGCCAGAAGCGGCAGAGGGAAGAAATCTTTCCCTCGGATTGCATCCTGGGGAAGACCAAAGCCATTTAAAACCAGGCTGGACGCCTCTGATTTACATTTCTGATATTAAATGCAGGGCGCCTGTCTGCATTTATGCCACAAGGCATTGCTTCGGTGTGGAGAACGGGGTGGTGGCAGGGATCCAGGTTACCAATGAACACGCTTATCTGGAGGAAAACAGCTTTTCACACCGTAACAAACAATGAGCGCCTCTTAGATAACAAATTCAACGGTGGAAATATGGCATTGTACATGTCACAGTCCCATAATTTAATGGAGGCACTTGCAGCATTAGTGGTTTACATTAATTTTTAAAATTAATTTTGTTTGGCCCGCAGGGAAAATATTTTCTTTTTGTGTCTGATATCCTGCAGCTCATTAACACTGCTTACTGCTCTACAACACTACCCACAATCGTCCTCCTGGTGGCCAGAGGCCATTTCTTTTTTTTAATAAAAAAGGCTGGAAGTGGAGCCGAAAGCAGGCGTTTCTGCTTCTTCCTTTACGGAGAAAGGCTCTCCCAGCTTACAGAGCTGCTGGGCGCCACGGAAGCGGAGGCCACGCGTGGGCACAGGTGTCAGCGGTCACGGTGGCTGGAGGGTGGCTTTGGGGCCAGAGAGGCTCTTTCTCTGCCACTCACCACCCATGCCCCCACCTCCCCAAAGCAGTGGCTCCTAGACCTGATGAGGCTCGGGATTACCTGGGCAGCTTTTGTAAAGGTGTGGGTTATACCCAGGAATCCTTGCTCTCTGCCCGCCCCTCCCCTGAAGGGGTTAATGACTGGCTACCAAGAAAACAGGCCCCTCTCCCTCCATCCACCCGCCCAGGGCATGGAGATCAGGGAATTCACTGCTAATCACTGTGGTTGTGATTCCTGATTTCAACTGGCAGCAAAGAGAATTGAACTGGATCCCCCGAGAGCTGCTGCCAGCTCAGAGGCAGACCTTGAGCTTGTTAAGCTGTGGTGCTGCCATGCGATTATCAATTTTAAATTAATCTCCCCAGTCTCTTTAAAGTGGCTGCTAAAAATATAATCTCTGGGATATCTGACCGTAAGACTTAAGTAAGGGGGGAAGTTTGGATACTAATTAAGTGCTTCCCTCTGCCTGAGCTTCCTGCCACTCGCTCCTGGAGCCGGCTCACGGGCCGCCGGAAGCCAGCCAGGGCCGTCCCAGGGCCTGAGGGAGCCGGCTTAGAAGTTACACGCTTTCTCTAAATAAAACTTAAGCAGGCCATATGCAGTTGGACAAAAGGTTAAAAACACAGTCCTGCACTGTATTAAAACAAATCCTTCCCTATTTTTAACCCAAAGAGGTTTGGGAGGGAAAGCCAGAAAAAGTTGTCTAGACATACTTTTGCTAAGCTCACGAGGGAGTCGTTACACATTCACTTTATAGGGACATAATCTAGGTTCTATATAAACAGGGTGTTTTGTTTTGTTTTAAGGCAGCAACACGGGGGGGACAATCTGAACGAAGGTGAAAGGGGCTCTTATTCGTAAGAAAGGGGATCTCTGTGGACACATCTCTGACCCTATAGAAGGTCTGGGTCAAAAGCAGACACACGGTTTCTAAAAGCGACTCAGAACAATGAAGAAGAAGGGAAACTAACAGCAATTCATGAACAAAACCCACCCTCTCCCCACATGCAGCCTTCTGCCTGATGACAAGAGGCTCCTATACTGGAGTCCTGGGAAGCAAGAGCCATGCTTCCCTGGAGGAAATACCGGGTGCTCTCCCTCCCCGTCCCCTGCCCGACCTTCCTATCTCTTTGGGCAGCATGGTGGGGGGACGGATCGTTTAAAGCAAGAGCACATGAACCAACAGACGTGCGTTCTGTGTGCAGCCCTGGAGTCTGGGAATGCTGCTTCTGGAGGCCCAGGGGCAGCCCCGCAGGCTCAGGGGGTGCTCTGTACTCTCAGCTGGAGAAGGAAGAGGGGGTGGGTCAGGGAGAAGGAAGAGGAAGGGGCTAGGGGAAAGGATACAGATTCAGGAAAGGCTGAGAAGATGGACTTCCGTGAGATTTTCATTTAACTACCCTGGGCCGTGTTTTGATAACCACAAAGAAAACCCCCAACTTTGGAAACTTAATTGATTCTACAACATCCTTTCTTCAGTAAGAACAGAGAAGGAAAGAACTCATCGCCTCTACTATCAACTAGACGTGTGGCCCCAAGAACGCTACTTGTCATTGGTGGGCGTCCCTGGTAGAGAAGGTGGGTTGGGTAAGACAAGTTCTGAAACTGATTTCACGATCTCAGGGAAAAGCAAACACTGCCATAGACCAGCCAAAGCTCCACTGTGGCCCTGCCTTCGACCAGTGATGAAAAATTGGAATGAAGAACCTTAAAACAGACACATTTTAGCCGTCTGAACAATATAGAAGATAAGAGCTTAAAAAAAATGTCAACCACATCATATGAGAAAGTCGCCTAAACAAAGGTGTAAGGTCTCTTACACACATGGGATGAATGAACACATGGCTCCTGGGACCAGGGTTGGCCTGTGCAGGCTCCAGTTCGTGGGGAGAAAGGAGTCAGCAAGGTGGGCAAATCCGTGATGGGTACCAAACAGGGGGCATCTCAATGGCGACGTGTGTGTATTTGGTCTCTGCCAGCCCAGTGAATCATGACTTTTTTGTTATTGTTACAGGTCCTCTTGAAAATCTGATGAAAGCTTTGGACCTTCTTCTGAGGCAAACGGACAAGCACCCAGATAAGCAAAATTTTAAGTGCACTTTCAGGGAACTTCTGGGCTCCTTGAAGCTTTGCCACAGATCCCGTGGTGATGTATTAATCACAGATAAAACCCCTGTGTTAGGCCTAGACACTGGAACATCTATTTGCTCTCTCATTTGCCTTGAAGGTTTTAATGTTCCCATTGTCTGAAGAAGAAATTTATTTTTCAATTAAAGAAATAGCCCGACTCTCCCTGCACACCCCAGCAATTGCACAGGGAGTCTGGTGTGTTCGGCTGGAGAGCAAACGGGAGACAACAGAGCCCGTGGTTGTAGCCCCAGTGGCCTGAGCACCTTCAGAGGCAGGGCTTGTACCCTCAGCCTAACTCGGAACCCTTTTCCACAGGAGAGAATTCCTCCCAGGAAAGATTAGTGTCCCCACCCCATTAGAGATGGCCTCTTTCTGACCTACTTCATCCACCTTTTTGACCTGCCTTCCTGCCCGAAGAACTAATAGGAAACGCAGTACCTGGCGAGGGGAGGACGGGCAGGAAGCGCCCTCCTGGAATGTCGATGGCGCCAGAGGCACCAACGCCCACCCCATTCCCATTCAGCAGGCAGCAGCGCACCTGCCCAGGGCACATCTGCATAGTTTAAGGTCAGCAGGAAACCAGCCGGGCTCCCAGCTCTGAAACGCGGCTGTTTTCAGGAGCCGCGAGATTGACACTGTCAAGTATGTTCTCTCTAATTGGCGCTGGGCTGCCGGCGGCTAAAAGCTGGAAATTCGCTTCGATGGCCAGTACATTTTAGGGAAGCGTGGTCCCACCAGGCCAGTGCTGGCTATTTTGGAAGGCCCTCTGTGGGGGACCCCAGGGCACTGAAATGGCTGCTTCCCAGGGGCCCGTCTCCTGGCAGGAAGGCCTCTCTGCCTCTGCCCTGCTAATGCAATCGACGCTCACCGTGGCCTGCTTCTCAGGGCAGCTGGTTACCCTCTTTTATCTTCTGGCTTCTTCCAGGCTGATTATGAATCATGTTCAAAGAGGAAAGAAATGGTGGCTTAGGGGTAGGTTCTCCCCCAGTTCCCACTCCAGCCAATCTTCCAACTAAGTGGGTCCAAAAACCTCTCTTCAACAAAATGACAAATGAGGCACTAAATCAGGGGACTGTGACTTCAATCACTTAGCCTGAATAGAGAAAGCCCTACAAGATGGATCCCATCACAGTAAATAGCTTGACTCATGTCAGGTGAGAGCAGTGAGACCACTGGAAGAAAAGCCTGGAAAATGATTTATTAATTGTACTTATGCTGTCCTGTCCCTGGACAAGTGAGGCTTGAAACTCATGTCTCCAACACGTAGGAAGATGCTATGGAATGTTCTATCAGCAAATATGTGAATAAGACTGCTAACTTGATTTATGATGGGCTAAGACAAATAAGACAAAAAAAGGCAGCACCAATGTTTAATAGCAAATTATTTAGGGAAAAGAATTCCACTGTCTCAAGGAAATCCTTTAGAGCAGTGGTTCTCAACCTTGGCTGCACATTAGAATCACCTGGGAATCTTTTTAAAATCCTGATTTCTGGTTTTTAAAAAGATTCCCAGGTGATTCTAATGTGCAGCCAAGGTTGAGAACCACTGCTTTAGAGCCAAAGGGTTCATCTCAGTTTCACCTGGATGACTACTTGAGAGGATTGATATTTGCAAATGTGACTTTTATTGGCATTGAATATTCAGATAGCAAAGGTGCCAAATTTGCCTTTTCTAAAATGCTCCTCCCCTATCTTTTTTCTTTTTTTAAAGAGAATATACATTATTAGTCTTAAACTTGTTCATTTGTTTTTGGCCACACCATCTTTGACCAGATAAGTACCCAGGGCAGAAGAACTCACCGGAGGTTATTTCTCAATAAAAGAGATGGACTTTATTTTAAAAGACAGAATCAAGATAATTTGGCTAGCTGCAGACAAGGTCAGTGTGGTTAAGTCTGACCACGGAATGGCCCTGTTTCTAACTCTACCAAAAATTGGGAAAAGGACTGAAGAAGCGGGTTCTGTTTTGTATTTTATTATTAACTCAATGGCAAATCTAGAAGTAGCCTAATTTTTCAGTGCTCTAGCTTACTAACTTTGTAGTTGGAAGAAGAAGAATTACTTTGGCAAGATGGGATAAAAAGAGCCCTGGAATTGGAACGAGAACACCTGGTTTCTAGTGCTATGTCCATCTCAGGTAAGGCCATCGGTCAAGGAAGGGCCTGGGGGCTGACAGTGTGCAGTGCACAGACTGACTCGCCTCCTGCAGTACTCATAGCAGACATCACCAATCTCAGACTTCCTCTCCTCTTGCTTTACTCATAGCAGACATCACCAATCAATCTCAGACTTCCTCTCCTCCATGCCTTACTCATAGCAGACATCACTAATCAATGCGAGATTGCCTCTCCTTCATGCCTTACTCATAGCAGACATTACTAATCAATGCAGCCTTTTATTCCTTCTTGGCCCACAATCCTTAACACACTACTCTAGGCAGCTGCTATCTAGTAGTCCAGAGATAGCAGGGCAGTTGAAACCTATCTTCCAGCCAGCATAGAAGAGCTTCAAGGTCCTTTTAGCTCTACATTTTTAGGATATCTTCTGTAAATTATGTTCATCTCCTACTGGGAATCCATTAAAAAAAACATATATGGACAAAAATGTTTTATAAGCTTGTCAGAGAGGGTAAGAATGAAACACATGGCATAGTAAGTTGTATTCATGTTTCCAATGATGGGAACAACAAGGACTGTCAAACTTGAGAGTCTCCAGAGCCAAAGGATATATGCCCTGGGACTAAGCAACTAACTCTCACTAGGGCTGTGGCTGTACATCAACTGCACATCAACCTTGTTGATAAGCCCAAAGTGCCAATAGTCTCAGACAAGTCAATATCAATTTACCAATTACGTAGCTAAGACTGGGAATAGGTAATGCGCGGTATCACTTACCCTGCCCTGGACCGAAAAGGATTTAAGGGCGCTTCAAAAGATAATGAAAAGAAAAGAAAATGAAACTATTGGTAGATGAGAAGGAAAAATAAAGTAGGTGTGCACAGTGGAGGTAGGAATGAGCTTTGTCTGCCAGTCACTTGCCACTTATTTACAACAGGTGGGCCACAAGCCTGCTCTGGGCTTCGGGCAGCCAATGTGCACAGGGAACCCTAGTCACTGCACAGTTAGTTCCTGGGGCCACAGGTGAGCAGGAACCAACTGTTCAGGAGAAGCTCAACTATTTCTGACTCTGTAACTGCAGTATTATTTTTCCCGAGGGTCTTCATAAGGACAACAACACACAGTGGTGCCATTCCAAAGCAGAATGCAGTCAAGGTTAACACTCTGGTTCTCCGATACTCACAGGATCCGGAGCAATATATCCCAAACCGTATAGTCCAAGGGCCCTATGAAATTTGAATAGGTTCTCAAAGGTCAAACCTGTTTGACAAACACAGAACACTATTATCACACCACACCCACCTCTCTAAATTAGCCTAATATGATCGAACCCAATAATTCTAGACCAAATCCTTTATCCTAGGGACAGCTATGAATATCTTATGGAAAGAGTTTGAAAAATGCTAGAAGGAAAGGACTGCCTATCTCTTTGGAGCCCTTCTAGACCACTACTCCTCTCAGTAAAGTTTCGAGAGCTACTGGAAGGCAGTGAGTCTGAAATGCAGGTCCTGGTAAGCACCTGGAAAGCTTCTGTTCTCAGTCGCCTGTTAGAAGTGGAAGCGTGTGCCCTCGTGGAGAACCACACTGAACGCACGGACAAATCAAGACTCTAAAAGCTGTACGTCCAACCTCCTAACTGTGAAGGCTCCACAACATCCCTCCTTCACCCCTCAAATGGCAGTGCTGAAATGGGCCAAGGACAAGATGGAGTGTTCAAGGACAGACAAAGGGGTCACTGTGGGAGGATGCGTGGTTATAAATAGAGCTGAGCTGGGGCAGCTGCTCCTCTGGATCTCTGTGAATCCCTCTCTTTGACCCACTTTTTGTTTTTTAGTCTCAGAGGGCCCAGAGGAGAGCGGAACACTCAGGCTGGCCTCCGGTCCAGGCCTTGTACGTGGAGCGAGAGGGGCCACTGAGGCTCAGTCACAGTCATGCAGGAGATGAGACTGGAATTTGGGTCCCAAGACCCAGCTGGCAATCAAATGTGTCGGTCTGCCTAGAGTCCCTCTTGGAAAACC
>NW_005363938.1:6510780-6516492 GCF_000412655.1 Myotis brandtii
GAGAAGAAATACAACAGGAGCAACACTACATGATTGTAGAAGGAGACCCAGGGTCAAGGCCCTTCAGTGCCCCTGGGTCCTGAAGAAACTGAACTGGGTCCTCAGTCAACAAAAAGTAGAGAGTGAAAGCAGAGAGATCAGACAGGAGAAGGGAATGCAACAAGTTCACAGAAGAGAGGGAAGGGATATAAAATAGACAAAGGCGGAAAGAACGGGACTCCAGCAGGGTCCACGTGGTGGAAAAATGAGGCCGTAAGGGAAGACAGAGGAAGGGGTTGTCGGGGAGGTAAAGGACCACTCAGAGGGAGTGGAGGAGTAGGAGAGGTGGGAGCAGCGAGGAGAGTGGTTTGATGGTGAAACGGAGTTCAAGATCTGGTATTCAGACATCCGTGTGGGTGAAGATAAGGTTGAAGTTTTGGTCGTTTGTGTTGCTTTTAGAGCAGAAGGGATGTTCACTGGACACTAGGAAGTCAATGATCATGTTTACAATGAGAGGTTTCCTGGGCGACCAGCTCTCCTTATGCGGGTCTGACAGGCGTGCTGACCCATGCCAGGCTCCACAGGACCCAGAGCCAAGGTGCTGGGGGAGGGCGGGCCCTGGAGAAGGGAAAACCTGCCAGATGGGCCCAATCACCTGAGCTGAGGAGGAGGACCATTCACCTCATTTAGGAAGGAGCGGGGATTTAACTCCGGTCTGAGCTGTAACTCAGCGCTCTCCAGGCCAGACCGGCCTAAGCCATCCACATGCATGGCCACAGAGAACGCACACAGGCACACGCTCACCTGGGACCCCGGGCTGTGAGCTTCAAACAAGGAATGAGCCTGGCTAAGGTTGTTTTCTACGCCACAGCGACTGAGTGAGTTTCTGAGAAGGACGGCACCCTTCTCAGGTTTGAAACCTCTCCTCATTTGAACCACCTTCATGAACTCTCATACAGAGTTTTGACAAGTACCTTTTGTTTTGAGTGAGGGGAAAAAAAGAAAAGGAAAAAGGAAGGAAGAGAGACATGCACCAAAATAACCAGCTTTAACAAATGGCCACTGGTTTAAAAATAGAGCAGGGGTTTAAGTCTTCGCCTTTATCTCGGGGGCTGACCTTGCTAATACAGTATGTAGATCTCTTGCCAACTAATCGGCGGACTGTAAAGCAGGGCTTCACGCTGTGGTCAATGATCTGTAACAGGGATGAATGAGAGGGTTTAGCAGCCAGGATCTGTAGCCTGCTATCTGTATCTGACAGCTGTCACCCTCTCTGCAGAGGCCAAGGCCTAGACCTTCATTTAAAAGCAGCATGGCTGATCAGATTACTGGGACAGTGTGTCAAAACTGACTGTGCTGAACTAGGGAGACAGAACGTAAATCTATAAATAGCTGTCTCGCTGCCTCCAGGAAGCACTGAAGGATAACCAATATTGAGCAGCAAATGCAATGTTTAGTCTTTGCAGCTGGTGGGACACGGCCGTGGCCAGATCAGAAGGCGCGCTCTGTGATATAATGTACTGGGGAGATCGGCTTTATGGGCCAGAATTTAAAAGACTTACATTCCTGGCAGTGGTAATGGTCACACGGCAATAATTGGTTTGAACCAACTTTATGAGCTAACAAGGTTCCCCAGCACTTAATAATGTCCTCAGGGCACAGGGCTCAGCAAGTCACCTTTCCCATAACGTGCGGCCGCCTGTTTCCAGCGGTCCACGGGGACCGCCGGTGTTGAAACACGGGGAGTGATAAAATAAGAGGCTCTCCATTTGATATCTATTACAGATGTCAACTGGGTCTTCAACCAGAACAGCTGCACCAAGCACTTGGGGGAGAGCGGAGCATCATGAGGGTGAGTTATCTATAGAGCATGTTGATAGCGCGGCTTAGACCTGGACGTCGCTGGGTTATAAATGAGCCAGCTGACATTTTATAGTATGTACCAACTCTTCCAAGAACCATCTGTCACTCTTCAAGGTTTCCGCTGATAAAACTGGGATGTCTAAAAATTTGTCAACAGCCTCGGAAAGTAACCCTGAGGTCATGTCAGAGGGTGACAAAGTACGTGCTTACTCGACATGCTCCACACGGAACTCTGGTGGTGACAGTGTTTCAAAGGTCCCTCTGGGTTGCAGAGTTCCAAATCGGCTTTGGTGTGGCCCCCAAGGATGTGGACAGCGAGATGGTGTGTTCCAGGAACAGTGTGTCCTAACCGAGCAAACGGACACCCAGCCTGGGCAAGCGAGCCCGCAGACCCCAGCTCTCCCGCGTAAGACCACGCCTCACCCAGGTGGAGAAAGTGGAAATGGGGCAAATGATTTTTCTCCAAGGCTGGGGCAATTGCCCCGGCTCTTTCTTAGAAGGTTCAACTTAAATAATACTTTTCAAAAGTAATAAAAACCATAAGAAAAACCATAGTAATAACAGCAAACACTCCCACATGCCAGGTACAGTTCTAAGAGCTATACATGCAGAGCCCATTTAGTCCTCACAATCTGGTGGGACAGGATCTGTATTATCCCCACTTTGCATATCAAACTGGAGACAGAGAAGTTAGGTAACCTGCTCAAGGTCACACAGTCAGTAGGAGGGAAGTCAGGATTCAGACTTGGGCAGGCTGGCTCCAAGGCTGCCAGAGGTATTCCGCCTTAACCCCCCAAAATGCCCCATCAAGAAGAGACTTTTAGACACAGGTAGAAAGTGGACATGTGGAAAGGAAAGATCAAAGTGGCTGATTAGATCCTGTAGGAATCAAAAGAGAAAGAGGAGGAACAAAGCCACATGATGGCTGGCTGACTGCCTTCATTCTGTAGTGTTGATGCAGCACGCCTGTCCCTCGTACCTGTCTCCAGGCGCCGGGCCAGGCAGGCTGAGGGGTACCAAATGGCTAAGAAACAGCCTCCGAGAAAGCCAGGCCAGTCTTTTTGCTCAGATGGGGACTTCTACCCCGATGCCCCTACCCTTTGCTTCGGCCTCTTCAGACCTAAAGGTGAGAAAACACCTTTATTGAAGAGATGTAATATGTGTATGTGGTGGTGGTGGGGGAAGAGCAGGGGTGAGGAGCTAGGAGAGCAGCCACCTCGCGGCTCTCAGGCCAATGGGGAAACATCACAGGGAATCGCTCTGAGCACATGAATTGATAAGCCTTCAGGCTGACATCCAGGCCCCTCTGTGCGCGTGCTGCTGGCCAATTTGGGGCCCCTGCTGCCCAGAAGAGAGTGGAATAGGCCTAATTAAAAAGTTCCATGTGCTCCCCTGGCTTTCAAAGTGTCACACGGGCTGTCTGTCACTGTCTCTTGGAGCTGAGAGGAGTCACTGGAGATCATTTATTTCATCCTTCTCTACCTCACTGGACCCAAAGAGGGGGCCCCCAAAAGGTTAAGTAGCTTGCCCAAAGGGCAAACAGCCAGAAAATAGCAGAACCAGGACAGAACCCAGGTCTGAGAACTCCCAATGGAAACTTTTTCTACAACCCCATACCGCCGACCATGGAATGGTATAATACCAGGAAATCAGTAAATTCAATCACATCCAATGTGTGTTCTGAAAAAAGTCAAGAATGAAGAAATCGAGTTTGAAGACCATTCAACATTCATGAGGTGGGCCCATTTCAGGTCGCTGGGGACGTTTTCTGGTGCAAAGGTTTCCTAATAAAGGGCTTCACTGGCCATTCGGACAGAGACATGCACACACGGATATTTTGCTTCTGGCAATACCTTAAACTCCCAGTTAGGCAAGTACAGGAAACAGCAGCGGCCTTGAGAGTGCAGCATGGTTTATACATGGCATACACATCTTTGAGGATTTGGAGAAATCTACAAGGGATCCGATGCTTTTCCACCTATTGACATTTACAAAGCAGTTTAAATCATGCATGAGAGGCCTCAGGCACATGCAGTTCACAAAACACAACTCTGAGCTCCCAGGGAATTTAAGCTGACCAACACTCTTTATTAGAACCGACAGTGAAAGACAGCTATTGCGAAATTCGCACCAGAAATGCAATACCAAGATGACAGCCTTAATGCCGGTGGATATATTATGTAGATTACCTGACTCAAATCTTTCTTGTTAAATAAGTTTCATGCCTTCTTTTTTTTCTCCTCAAGAATATCCCCTGGCTTCACTGGGGGAGTAGTCCTTAAATTCCTTGATCATTCAGCTGTTTTTCAATATTTTGGACATGCTAAGTTAGCACGAAAGATCAGACAGATATTTAAACAGTGGGAAATAGTTAAACCTTTCAATGAACAACAGAGCCGAACCATGAATTAAATAGCTCAATGTTATTTTTGCTATAATGTTCCCATATTTAATTTTTAAAAAGAAACATTTTTCCCCAGGGCTGATTCATTCTAGATATACAATTCCCATGTAATCTAAGATTTTAAATATATATAATCATCAATTAAGGATAATTTCACCTGCATGCTTTCACAGGCCAAGAATTTCAAGGAAATAACGTCCCAATGAAAACTGGCCATGGAAAAAAGACAGCAAACATACTTTTCCTCCCCGATCTTCACAGAAATCGAAATACGATGGAGACGTTTTAAATTCTGCTTGAGGAGGAGAGAGGAGGAATAGGTCAACGTGACTGAGACCAGAAGAGGAAGTCATTGGTAATTGGCATGGCCGACAGCTGGCCCAGGGGGAATCTGGCGGCGGCTGAGGGAGTAAAATGGCTATTGTTGGGAGGCTTCGGAGTTGGTGAATGGATGAGATTATTTGCTTCCTATTCTAGACTTCCTGACGTGTGTGAACCTTGCATACTCTGTGCCACCACTGCTCAAGTGGCAGCACCTCCTCCTTCCACAGCAGCAGCACGTGTCCCCCACTGCAGTCGACGTTCACATCCCTTGCGATGCACGCGAGGGCTGCGTACTAGCTGCCTTGACCTTGCTCATCTGTTGGGCTCTAACAGTGAGAGCAAAGGAGCTCCAGGATCCATGAGCACCGAGCTCCGTCTGTAGTCTCCATAAATCAGAGGCCACTTGCATCTAACTATTATTATTTTTCAAACACACAGAGATGCTCCAGTGATTGTTAAAACACATTTCCCTTTTAAAAGTACAGCTAAATCCATAGTAGTCCTTTATTCCTTATGTATTTTTAAAATAATTGGTCATTCCAAATATATATATAAAAGCTGAGGGAACCTTATAAGCCCCATCTCTCATCGCTCAGCTTCAACAATGATCAACTCATGGCCAATCTTGTTTCATCTATACCCTACCATTCCCACTACCTCCAGGCTTCCAATAATTTTAAAGCAAATCCCAAACATTTTACCCACATGTATTTCAGTACATGCTTCTTATATTTTTAAATTATAAGATGATAAAGGTACAACTATTAGTGTGTAGAGCTCTAATTTTTTTTAACATTTAAAAATTATCCTCAAAAAACACACAACAACTCATAGACAAAGACAACAGCATGGTAATTACCAGAGGGAAGGGGGGTGGGCGGAGGTAGGAGAGGGTAAAGGGGGATAAATGGTGACCGAAAGCGACTTGGCGTGGGGTGGTGAACACACAATACAGTGCACAGATGATGTGTTACAGACCTGTACACCTGAAACCTGTATAAATTTATTAACCAATGTCATCTCAATAAATTCAATAAAAAACAAATAAAAACAAAAAAAGTAAAAATAAAAATTATCCCCATATTAAAAAACTATACCAAAGAACCACTTTTCTAGATGCTTTGATGGGTCTCAGTCACTTA
>NW_005363938.1:6520556-6582615 GCF_000412655.1 Myotis brandtii
CTACTTCTAGTAAGTCTTCAATCTTAGATTTGCTTGTGGCCAGACCTAACCTCTTTCCACTCATGTGTACTGCCCTTTGGTTCAATGGGTTTGGGTCAACGTTGGTAACAATGCCACACATTTGACTTGCATTCCTGCCCTCAACCTCTTGTGTGCACTAGGCATACGAAGCCGTGTCCTTCCAACGCTTCTCCAGGGTGCGAGCAGCAAATGCGTGCACGAGGCCCTGGGGACGGGAGAAGAAATACAACAGGAGCAACACTACATGATTGTAGAAGGAGACCCAGGGTCAAGGCCCTTCAGTGCCCCTGGGTCCTGAAGAAACTGAACTGGGTCCTCAGTCAACAAAAAGTAGAGAGTGAAAGCAGAGAGATCAGACAGGAGAAGGGAATGCAACAAGTTCACAGAAGAGAGGGAGGGGATATAAAATAGACAAAGGCGGAAAGAACGGGACTCCAGCAGGGTCCACGTGGTGGAAAAATGAGGCCGTAAGGGAAGACAGAGGAAGGGGTTGTCGGGGAGGTAAAGGAGCACTCAGAGGGAGTGGAGGAGTAGGAGAGGTGGGAGCAGCGAGGAGAGTGGTTTGATGGTGAAACGGAGTTCAAGATCTGGTATTCAGACATCCGTGTGGGTGAAGATAAGGTTGAAGTTTTGGTCGTTTGTGTTGCTTTTAGAGCAGAAGGGATGTTCACTGGACACTAGGAAGTCAATGATCATGTTTACAATGAGAGGTTTCCTGGGCGACCAGCTCTCCTTATGCGGGTCTGACAGGCGTGCTGACCCATGCCAGGCTCCACAGGACCCAGAGCCAAGGTGCTGGGGGAGGGCGGGCCCTGGAGAAGGGAAAACCTGCCAGATGGGCCAATCACCTGAGCTGAGAAGGAGGACCATTCACCTCATTTAGGAAGGAGCGGGGATTTAACTCCGGTCTGAGCTGTAACTCAGCGCTCTCCAGGCCAGACCGGCCTAAGCCATCCACATGCATGGCCACAGAGAACGCACACAGGCACACGCTCACCTGGGACCCCGGGCTGTGAGCTTCAAACAAGGAATGAGCCTGGCTAAGGTTGTTTTCTACGCCACAGCGACTGAGTGAGTTTCTGAGAAGGACGGCACCCTTCTCAGGTTTGAAACCTCTCCTCATTTGAACCACCTTCATGAACTCTCATACAGAGTTTTGACAAGTACCTTTTGTTTTGAGTGAGGGGAAAAAAAGAAAAGGAAAAAGGAAGGAAGAGAGACATGCACCAAAATAACCAGCTTTAACAAATGGCCACTGGTTTAAAAATAGAGCAGGGGTTTAAGACTTCGCCTTTATCTCGGGGGCTGACCTTGCTAATACAGTATGTAGATCTCTTGCCAACTAATCGGCGGACTGTAAAGCAGGGCTTCACGCTGTGGTCAATGATCTGTAACAGGGATGAATGAGAGGGTTTAGCAGCCAGGATCTGTAGCCTGCTATCTGTATCTGACAGCTGTCACCCTCTCTGCAGAGGCCAAGGCCTAGACCTTCATTTAAAAGCAGCATGGCTGATCAGATTACTGGGACAGTGTGTCAAAACTGACTGTGCTGAACTAGGGAGACAGAACGTAAATCTATAAATAGCTGTCTCGCTGCCTCCAGGAAGCACTGAAGGATAACCAATATTGAGCAGCAAATGCAATGTTTAGTCTTTGCAGCCGGTGGGACACGGCTGTGGCCAGATCAGAAGGCGCGCTCTGTGATATAATGTACTGGGGAGATCGGCTTTATGGGCCAGAATTTAAAAGACTTACATTCCTGGCAGTGGTAATGGTCACACGGCAATAATTGGTTTGAACCAACTTTATGAGCTAACAAGGTTCCCCAGCACTTAATAATGTCCTCAGGGCACAGGGCTCAGCAAGTCACCTTTCCCATAACGTGCGGCCGCCTGTTTCCAGCGGTCCACGGGGACCGCCGGTGTTGAAACACGGGGAGTGATAAAATAAGAGGCTCTCCATTTGATATCTATTACAGATGTCAACTGGGTCTTCAACCAGAACAGCTGCACCAAGCACTTGGGGGAGAGCGGAGCATCATGAGGGTGAGTTATCTATAGAGCATGTTGATAGCGCGGCTTAGACCTGGACGTCGCTGGGTTATAAATGAGCCAGCTGACATTTTATAGTATGTACCAACTCTTCCAAGAACCATCTGTCACTCTTCAAGGTTTCCGCTGATAAAACTGGGATGTCTAAAAATTTGTCAACAGCCTCGGAAAGTAACCCTGAGGTCATGTCAGAGGGTGACAAAGTACGTGCTTACTCGACATGCTCCACACGGAACTCTGGTGGTGACAGTGTTTCAAAGGTCCCTCTGGGTTGCAGAGTTCCAAATCGGCTTTGGTGTGGCCCCCAAGGATGTGGACAGCGAGATGGTGTGTTCCAGGAACAGTGTGTCCTAACCGAGCAAACGGACACCCAGCCTGGGCAAGCGAGCCCGCAGACCCCAGCTCTCCCGCGTAAGACCACGCCTCACCCAGGTGGAGAAAGTGGAAATGAGGCAAATGATTTTTCTCCAAGGCTGGGGCAATTGCCCCGGCTCTTTCTTAGAAGGTTCAACTTAAATAATACTTTTCAAAAGTAATAAAAACAATAAGAAAAACCATATTAATAACAGCAAACACTCCCACATGCCAGGTACAGTTCTAAGAGCGATACATGCAGAGCCCATTTAGTCCTCACAATCTGGTGGGACAGGATCTGTATTATCCCCACTTTGCATATCCAACTGGAGACAGAGAGGTTAGGTAACCTGCTCAAGGTCACACAGTTAGTAGGAGGGAAGTCAGGATTCAGACTTGGACAGGCTGGCTCCAAGGCTGCCAGAGGTATTCCGCCTTAACCCCCCAAAATGCCCCATCAAGAAGAGACTTTTTGACACAGGTAGAAAGTGGACATGTGGAAAGGAAAGATCAAAGTGGCTGATTAGATCCTGTAGGAATCAAAAGAGAAAGAGGAGGAACAAAGCCACATGATGGCTGGCTGACTGCCTTCATTCTGTAGTGTTGATGCAGCACGCCTGTCCCTCGTACCTGTCTCCAGGCGCCGGGCCAGGCAGGCTGAGGGGTACCAAATGGCTAAGAAACAGCCTCCGAGAAAGCCAGGCCAGTCTTTTTGCTCAGATGGGGACTTCTACCCCGATGCCCCCCCTACCCTTTTCGGCCTCTTCAGACCTAAAGGTGAGAAAACACCTTTATTGAAGAGATGTAATATGTGTATGTGGTGATGGTGGGGGAAGAGCAGGGGTGAGGAGCTAGGAGAGCAGCCACCTCGCGGCTCTCAGGCCAATGGGGAAACATCACAGGGAATCGGGATGTAATATGTGTATGTGGTGGTGGTGGGGGAAGAGCAGGGGTGAGGGGGGAGGAGCTAGGAGAGCAGCCACCTCTCGGCTCTCAGGCCAATGGGGAAACATCACAGGGAATCGCTCTGAGCACATGAATTGATAAGCCTTCAGGCTGACATCCAGGCCCCTCTGTGCGCGTGCTGCTGGCCAATTTGGGGCCCCTGCTGCCCAGAAGAGAGTGGAATAGGCCTAATTAAAAAGTTCCATGTGCTCCCCTGGCTTTCAAAGTGTCACACGGGCTGTCTGTCACTGTCTCTTGGAGCTGAGAGGAGTCACTGGAGATCATTTATTTCATCCTTCTCTACCTCACTGGACCCAAAGAGGGGGCCCCCAAAAGGTTAAGTAGCTTGCCCAAAGGGCAAACAGCCAGAAAATAGCAGAACCAGGACAGAACCCAGGTCTGAGAACTCCCAATGGAAACTTTTTCTACAACCCCATACCGCCGACCATGGAATGGTATAATACCAGGAAATCAGTAAATTCAATCACATCCAATGTGTGTTCTGAAAAAAGTCAAGAATGAAGAAATCGAGTTTGAAGACCATTCAACATTCATGAGGTGGGCCCATTTCAGGTCGCTGGGGACGTTTTCTGGTGCAAAGGTTTCCTAATAAAGGGCTTCACTGGCCATTCGGACAGAGACATGCACACACAGATATTTTGCTTCTGGCAATACCTTAAACTCCCAGTTAGGCAAGTACAGGAAACAGCAGTGGCCTTGAGAGTGCAGCATGGTTTATACATGGCATACACATCTTTGAGGATTTGGAGAAATCTACAAGGGATCCGATGCTTTTCCACCTATTGACATTTACAAAGCAGTTTAAATCATGCATGAGAGGCCTCAGGCACATGCAGTTCACAAAACACAACTCTGAGCTCCCAGGGAATTTAAGCTGACCAACACTCTTTATTAGAACCGACAGTGAAAGACAGCTATTGCGAAATTCGCACCAGAAATGCAATACCAAGATGACAGCCTTAATGCCGGTGGATATATTATGTAGATTACCTGACTCAAATCTTTCTTGTTAAATAAGTTTCATGCCTTCTTTTTTTTCTCCTCAAGAATATCCCCTGGCTTCACTGGGGGAGTAGTCCTTAAATTCCTTGATCATTCAGCTGTTTTTCAATATTTTGGACATGCTAAGTTAGCACGAAAGATCAGACAGATATTTAAACAGTGGGAAATAGTTAAACCTTTCAATGAACAACAGAGCCGAACCATGAATTAAATAGCTCAATGTTATTTTTGCTATAATGTTCCCATATTTAATTTTTAAAAAGAAACATTTTTCCCCAGGGCTGATTCATTCTAGATATACAATTCCCATGTAATCTAAGATTTTAAATATATATAATCATCAATTAAGGATAATTTCACCTGCATGCTTTCACAGGCCAAGAATTTCAAGGAAATAACGTCCCAATGAAAACTGGCCATGGAAAAAAGACAGCAAACATACTTTTCCTCCCCGATCTTCACAGAAATCGAAATACGATGGAGACGTTTTAAATTCTGCTTGAGGAGGAGAGAGGAGGAATAGGTCAACGTGACTGAGACCAGAAGAGGAAGTCATTGGTAATTGGCATGGCCGACAGCTGGCCCAGGGGGAATCTGGCGGCGGCTGAGGGAGTAAAATGGCTATTGTTGGGAGGCTTCGGAGTTGGTGAATGGATGAGATTATTTGCTTCCTATTCTAGACTTCCTGACGTGTGTGAACCTTGCATACTCTGTGCCACCACTGCTCAAGTGGCAGCACCTCCTCCTTCCACAGCAGCAGCACGTGTCCCCCACTGCAGTCGACGTTCACATCCCTTGCGATGCACGCGAGGGCTGCGTACTAGCTGCCTTGACCTTGCTCATCTGTTGGGCTCTAACAGTGAGAGCAAAGGAGCTCCAGGATCCATGAGCACCGAGCTCCGTCTGTAGTCTCCATAAATCAGAGGCCACTTGCATCTAACTATTATTATTTTTCAAACACACAGAGATGCTCCAGTGATTGTTAAAACACATTTCCCTTTTAAAAGTACAGCTAAATCCATAGTAGTCCTTTATTCCTTATGTATTTTTAAAATAATTGGTCATTCCAAATATATATATAAAAGCTGAGGGAACCTTATAAGCCCCATCTCTCATCGCTCAGCTTCAACAATGATCAACTCATGGCCAATCTTGTTTCATCTATACCCTACCATTCCCACTACCTCCAGGCTTCCAATAATTTTAAAGCAAATCCCAAACATTTTACCCACATGTATTTCAGTACATGCTTCTTATATTTTTAAATTATAAGATGATAAAGGTACAACTATTAGTGTGTAGAGCTCTAATTTTTTTTAACATTTAAAAATTATCCTCAAAAAACACACAACAACTCATAGACAAAGACAACAGCATGGTAATTACCAGAGGGAAGGGGGGTGGGCGGAGGTAGGAGAGGGTAAAGGGGGATAAATGGTGACCGAAAGCGACTTGGCGTGGGGTGGTGAACACACAATACAGTGCACAGATGATGTGTTACAGACCTGTACACCTGAAACCTGTATAAATTTATTAACCAATGTCATCTCAATAAATTCAATAAAAAACAAATAAAAACAAAAAAAGTAAAAATAAAAATTATCCCCATATTAAAAAACTAAATCAAAGAACCACTTTTCTAGATGCTTTGATGGGTCTCAGTCACTTATTCAAGTTCAAGAACAGAGAATTTTCAATCCTTTATAACCACCAGGGACTGAGAAGATGTGCATAGCTGGTGTTTAATGAAACGTTTTTCAAATATGTCCTGTGCATACATGCACATGTAAATTCACCACGTTATTGTAATCAAAGCCCAAGAGTGACTATATTAATAGAGTAAGCTTGAAGTAAGACCTCCTTAAAAGGTTAGTGTTAAACAGAGATATGTCAAGTATCCTGTAATCTAAGTAGTAAACACAACTGCACACCCCACAGGCGAGCCACAGTATTTCAAAAGATAACAATATAGATGCTGCAGATATATTTTTATGTGCTGGGTATAAAAATGGCCATGAATAATCACTTGAGCATCCAAGGGCATGTGCAATCCATGAGTGACCCTTCGGACACAGAGCATGAGGATTGAGGCAGCCTGACACCCTACAATCAGCTAAATAAACTCCCCCAAAACAGCCTTCTGTGTATGCAGTGATGTCTTCCTCAAAATCTCAGTACTGAATGGATTACATTATATTAATAGAACTGACAGCTGATGAAATAATGCAAGAAAAATAATCTGCTAGTGACCTCAAATGAAACCACAAAGACATTAGGCTAATGGAAGTAAAATCACTCATTGCTCAGTGACTTTACTTTTTTATTTTATGTTAAAATAAAAAGCCAACCTAACCTTCCTCAGGATATTACATTTTGAAACTAACCACAAAATACTTCCAGAAAGGGGGCTTATTTCAGAAAATCTATATGCATTTTGATTTTTTTCGAGGGTGAGCAAGCTTTCTCTATCACAGGGTGGCTAAATGTGGAGAAAATACTGCTGTGATATGAAATAAGTGAAGATCATTGATCTGAAATAGTTTATAATTACCATTTTAAGGGCAGAACACCTGTTTTATTGAGGGAACGTACACATGCAGTGTGCTTCCTCACTGTAATTACAAGAGTGAAGGATGCCTCACAGTTTCTCACTTTCCACCTCTTTCCTTCGACTTGTGGTTCCACAGGTGGGTGGGCAGGGAGACAGTCCGTGTGAAAGAACACATGTGGACCCCACCCCACTCCCACACCCCCTAAGCGCTTCTCATTCTCTACCCTGGCACCTCACGAGTACACAAGGCAAACTTTAATAATACAGAAACAGGATGATGTGCTGAAGTTAGAAGCAGATCCCATGAAGACAGACAAAGCCAATGAGATCTAACATCTCTTTATTTTGAAAGATTTTCTCCTATCAAAAAACTGAGCTAGACAGAATAGCACACATGACTGGGAATAATACATACAGGTGGGATTACTCAAAGATGTTTCATAGCATCATAAAGTCTCTTATTACTTTGGAAATCATGACTGTACTGCCTTCATTTAAACATTGAGTGGTAAGAGTTTTTGTTTCTTAAAATTTCAGAGAATCCCATCACTGCTAAGGAGTGCCAAGATACAGAGAATCATCATCATTTGGTCCAATCTTCAGTGGTAAATGGATCTCTCCCCCTCCCCCCCAATAACCTGCCAAGGCCTGCTCTGGGCCTGGTGATGGTGAGCTCACTCACTCTTTCCTAAGGAAGCTAATTTCAACTTCACATAGCTCCACTTTTAGATTTTAGCTCAATACAAGAATAGAGCTTGCTGTCTCCTTGTAGTTTGTAGTTTCAACTCACTTTTCCAAGCTCTAATCTTAGAGATCCCAAAAGGTGGTTCTAATCTCTTTCACTTGAAAGGGTTTTAAGTGCTGCATTTCAAAGTCATCGTAGCCCTCAGATCTGCTCTTGCCAGGTAACCATGCAGTCATTTTAACCAGTTCTTAGGACACGGCCTCAAAAACACCTTAGTCATCATTTGCTTGTTCATTCATTCATTTCCCAGATAAACATTTGTAGTTATTTCAACTGTTCTTCATAAGCACGACATCAGGAATGTCATACTCATCATTTGCTTATTCATTCATTCATTCATTCATTCATCAAACACGGAGTGAGCCTCCACCTTGACATGTAGACATAGATCCTGATGCTGTGTGGTGAGTGCTATCCCAGAGGTATATAAGTGAACACTGCTGACATAAATGCCTGAGACCACTTCTAAATGCTTTATAACATACTCATCTATCAAAACAGACCCCAAGCTAATCTACTGCTCTACTAGGAACTGAAATTTGCTCACTTAGTAAGTGTTCAGAACTGAAAAGATGTTTTTGATAGAAAGTTTACTAGAAAGCTTTATAAATGGCCCTGTCTTCCTGAAACCCCACTTCCAAAATCCGCTTTATTCCTTTAATCAGTTCTCCAATGAAAGACCATTAGAGGCACATGGGGTAAACACAGCAGGCAAAATCCCTGTCCTCCATGAATACACGTGTGTGTGTGTGTGTGTGTGTGTGTGTGTGTGTGTAAATGTGTAAATGCTGGCTAAGTGCTATAAGAAGAGCAAAGCAGGAGAAGGAGATACAGGTGCTTGGAATGTGGGACACTGGCCTTTACAGTGTAGTCAGAGAAGGCCTCCCTGCAGAGATGACATTTAAATAGAGAGACCGGAAGCCAAGTGCCCGAGAAGGGGGTAGAGCCTTCCGGCAGCGGGAGCAAACCTCTGAGGTGCAAACTGGCTGGGCTTGTTGGAAAAACAGACCAGAGGCCATGTGACTGGGCGGAGAGGGGGGTTGAAGTCAGGCAGGACATGTGTCAGACTCGGGGAAGGACCTTTATTCTCCATGTGAAGACAAGACAATGGAAGGCTTTGTGCGTCCTGGGCTCTCAGTTCCTTGACCTCCTTGCCTGCAATGATTTGGGAATCACAATGTTAAGGTTGGCATTATTACTGGTACTGACAAGACGGACCTGTGACGTTGGGGATGGGGCTGAGGTGGAGCAAGGAGGTCAAGAGCAGAGGCCGAGGCTTGGATGGGCTGCCACGTGAATGCTGCGTCTCTCGGGGAAGAAGGAGCAAGTCAGATGCTAAAAACTTCAAAAAATGAAGCGGGGGATGGTAGACAAGAAAGGGCAGTGGTGATATCATCTGACACATGGCTTTCAAAGCAGCATTTTTTAAGATGAAGGAGGAACAATGTAACTATATTTAGGTAGAAGAGAGGTAAGAGAAGGAAAGCAAGAAGACCCTTGCTCCTAAGTCGTATTCATTACAATCACAACTGCAACTTGCTATACCAAGGGATGAAGGCCACAGCCTGGTTCAACAATCTAAAAATGAGACAAATAAACTTGTTTACCACTTTTCTCATGGCTACATCTCCACCTCGCGTGTTCAGTAGTCTTCAGGAACGGGCTGTGCTACAATAGTGCATTTGTCAGAAATTGGAAGCTTACACCTTTAAGCTATATCAAGAGAAATCTTCCCTGCTTCTCTATCTAAACATTTCCCATACGTGATTACCTTCAGCTTAATTTCATCTTCTCTCCATAACAGAGGGTGACCATCATTGGCTCAGTAATGGTACCTGCTACTGACAGGTAGGGCTCCCAGGGTGAGTGTGAATGGCAGGTGTATTTCACAGAAGGCAACCCCCCCCAAACAACAACAACAATACAGCTGCTAGGAAAGGACAACAGGAAAGTGAAGAGATGGCCTGCTTGTAACAGTTTGGTCTTTTCCTGCTATGACTGGTTGCTTCTTGCTGCTGCGCTCAGTAATGGTACGTGTTACTGACAGGTAGGGCTCCCAGGGTGAGTGTATGAATGGCAGGTGTATTTCACAGAAGGCCAACCCCCGGAAACAACAACAACAACACAGCTGCTAGGAAAGGACAACAGGAGAGTGAAGAGATGGCCTGCTTGTAACAGTTCGGTCTTTTCCTGCTATGACTGGTTGCTTCTTGCTGCTGGTGGCACAAATGGTGATGTGCTCCTTAATTTTACATAGACCGTCTATCCAGGGGCCCAAGGGTAGAGACACCTGGACCAGAGAACCAAGTGCCTGGTTTCTGGGAACAACACATCACTGCTCAGACCAGGCACCGCCTGCACAGTGCGAGCTGCAGGAACACCAACCCTGATCCAGTGTGCTGTCCCTGCACTCGTGGCAGCCAGGGGAAGAACACATATAAATTCTTGCCTGCCAACAACCAGAGTGCAGTAAAGAGTGAAGGTAGGAGCGCCCCCCTCCACCTGGCTTGGACGCCTCTCGCCGGGAGCAGCTGGGGCAGGCTGCGTTGAACAGACTCAGAGCTTTGCTTGGGGTGTTCTTGGCTACTTAGCAAAATAGCCCTGCTCTCCTATGAGCCTCACACACACTCGCTCCAGCTCCTGGAAGGGCGGCCGGAAGCAGGGCCTGGAGTCCTCCTGCCGGCCGCTCAGCTGGCTGGCGGATGTGCACAAACACAAAAGGTGATACTGACAGTCGGCATCAGCTCTGACTGCTCCCGACAACTCCTGTGATTCAGCAGCCTGCGGGACCCGAGGACACATCTGTGAGGAGATGTCGTAGCTGCCATCTGCACAAACTGCATTATTTAACTGCGCTGGCACTGATTAACATTTGCTGTAACCTATGGTAATGGGCTCTGGGGCTTTGCATGTCTGCTACACAGTGGCAGCTGATGTCTCCTGCTCCATCCTTAAAACAGGATGCTTTAATTTTTAATGGAGCACATGTTCGATTGGCTATACAAACAGGCTAATCTGCAAAGCATGTGCTCAATAACAAGCCCGGCTACGCTGCCAGAATATCAACGTGACTTGGCCAAGGTGGGGAGGAGAGGGCGGGCCTCCTGCTCACCTCCCCCAGTCAAGGGCTGTGGGCTGGGAGCTCCGGCCGGCTGAGAGCCAAGAGGGAGCTGCAGCCCCCATGGCCTCCTCCGAGCCTCGGAGGGCCTTCAGCTCTGGGTGCCTGCAAGCCCTAGACAGCAGGGAACACCGTAGGTTCAGGCCTCTGGTGTAAAGCCAGATGTGGCATTAAAGATGAAATTCCCCTCTGTTGTGCAGGCATGACTAGAATGAGATACAGGCATCCAACATAACAGACTTACCACGGGCCCTGCACTCTGCTCAGTGATGAGAATTTAAACACAAATAAGGCTCAGTCCTTGACTTCACAAAACCCACACCAAGAATCACAATGCCAGTGTGAGATGTGACATGATGCAGGTGCAAACTTTCCTCAGAGGACAGGGGAGAAAGCAAGCATGGAGGAGACACTTCAGTTGGGTTTTGAAGGATGAGTAGGAGTTCACCAGCAGCACTTAAAATGACAGTCAGTTATGAAGGAATATGGTTTATGGGGGAATGGTAAAAAGTTAGAGGTACTATTGAGTTGGAGATACTTACACAGAGATACCTAGTGAGAAGTTGGCGACTTGGGTCCAGAGTTTATAAGAGAAATAACGAGAAACAGGACACTGTGCCAGGATCCAATGACAAGGGCCCCAGGTCCAAGGAGATAACTCTGTGGGAAAAGGCCCCCAAGTCAAAACCCTCAGTACCACATCTTTCCCTGGGATACTCACAAAGTATGCTTAGCACACTTAAGGCTCTGAGAAGTTCTGCAGTTAAAAACAACCTATAATGAAAGCAAATACTAACTTTATTTAACCCACTATTTCCTAAACTTATTGTTTATGGGATAATGGGAATGCTACTCCAATGAACTCACAGGAATGCTTCCTCCAGTCGGGTTTTGCTTTTGATTGGCTTGTGACTAGGGAAGATGATGGTGTTATTCTAAGCACACACTTCTGACAATCCATCCCTTGTCTATCTCCACTGTTCTTCCCAAGTAATCTAGTATCTACCGTAATGAACAACATTTGTTTGTTCATGTTTGCTTCTCTGTCAGGTAAGGGACATGTTTTGTTCATCTCTGCATTCATCGTGTCAAGCTCTGTTACCTGGCAAGAACAGGAACCCAATGAATACTTACTGAATTGAATCAAAAAATTATACAACAGTGGAATAGAACAAAGTGAATTAACGTGGGCTCAAAGCTTCTACCCAGGCCTCCTCAGCACCGCCCTCATCACTGGAGGCGGGCTGTCCAACGTGACAGCTGGTCACTGTCCATCTGGGCTGCCCCTTGGCGGCCACTGGGGAACTCAGTGTGCAGACCGTCAGGGGTGGGTGGGCTGCCTTTATCAACCACACAGCTCTGGCTCCGGACAACTTCCCAGTCTCCATAGCCTCTGACGTCCCTCTGGCCTGGCCACACAGGGAAGCTGGCTTTATTGCTAGCTCCTCTGGTGACAGAAAGCCGCAGAGGTAGGAAATACTAGAGTATCCAGGGGCCCAAGGGTCCTCCTTGAGGACATGCAGTTTGTCAGTGTGTGCGAATTTGTCCGTGGATGGCAGGACATGTGGGGGACTTGGTTCGGTTGGGGGCTATTGATAAGTGTCCATCCCAGAGATGGGACAGAACAGTCAAAAGGCCTTTTCATGAGGAATCCCAATATAATCTCCAAAATGCTTTCCACAAATCGTTAGCTTGTAAATATTTAGCTCTACCCACGCGGTTCTAGCCCAAATTTAAAATAGTTCTTTCCATAGTGACCAAAGTTGCCCGAACCCCTCCCTGTTCGCATTATAACAGGAGACACTTTTCTGTGGACAGAGGTGACACCTGGTAGCTGCCTGGTTGAGATCTCTGTCGTGGCTACAGCACCAGGACACTGCCAGAAGACCCGTGAAGAAGGTTGAGGGGTTTATTCCGGCCCAGCCTCAAGGTGGCCCCACAGCCTGCCCGTGTCCTCCCAAGGGCTCATCAATCACCTCCCCCCTTTAAGTTATGCCCTTGGTCATGTGTTTCATTTTCTTGTAAGATTTCTATGAAGCTGCAGGCCATGGAAAACAAATGCAATAAAATGAGAAGCGAGTTTGCAGCTCTGTCTATACCCATGGTCGGCAAACCACGGCTCGCGAGCCACATACGGCTCTTTGGCCCCTTGAATGTGGCTCTTCCACAAAATACCCCGTGTGGCATGCACGTACAGTGCGATTGAAACTTTGTGGCCCATGCGCAGAAGTCAGTATTTTGGGGACGAGCCGGTATTTTGTGGAAGAGCCACACTCAAGGGGCCAAAGAGCCGCATGTGGCTCATGAGCTGTGGTTTGCCGAGCCGCAGTTTGCCGACCACTGGTCTATACCATCAACTAGAAAGAAGGCTTGGCTGGAGGCTGAATGGCCAGAACAGAACATCTCCCCTAAAACCTGCAGTGTCTGGCTTTCAAGACTTCCACTGCTTATGGCCTCTGCGGCCAAGTCCACTCCTGCTCTAGTTCTGAACAAAGGCCGGGCAGGGCGGATGCCCTCGTTCATCAGGTGCGCAAACTAAAGCCTGTTCCAGGCTTCTTGCCTGGCTCCTGACAGCACCAGGATTTGAGCTGGAGTCTTGTGGGCGCTGGGTCGGACTTCTTTCTAAAGCACTCTGTCACCCAGAGTGCCACCAACCCACTCGACTACTCAGATGCTCAACAGGCCTGCCAGGGAGGGCTGGCGCCGAAACACTCACACGGTTCCACTATAGGTGCCATGGGCTGCTTTGCCCGTGTGGCTGAAACTGCTCCATCCACTTCCTGTCACTCCAGAAAGCCCACAGGCCTGGAATGGCATTCAGATTTGGGGGATTTGGGCCATCAGGCACTTTAATTAGTCTGTCTGGAAAAATGAAACTGATCAAATTAAATATTAATCACATATAAACTGTGGATAAATCAGTAGGGGAACCCTCAGACAGGAAGGGACATCATTCTTAAAGGCAGACTTTTAACCAATTTTTTTTCCAAAGGCCTCTCCTGCTCTTTGTCCCCTGTCAACTAAGTTGATTTCAAAGCAGAAACAAAGCTCCTATTTTCCAAGCCCAACAGTGATGTCACACCAGAAGTTTCTTTTGCTGAAATATTGAACGGAAAATTCAGTTCCTTAAATCTTTCTAAATCTTTGCCTCTGATTGGGTTCATTAATAAACATGCTGATTTTGTTACTGGGAGAGACATATGGTATAATCCGCTAACAGGAAGAAGTATTTTGCATTTTATTGTAGAAAACAAACATGCAAACAGGTTCTCACAGATGGTTTTCTTAGCTTCTGGGAGGGGAAAAAGCTTAATAATGCTTGAAACTAGTTTTTCTCTTTAACAACAACGACAAAAATCCTCTCGCGTTTCTACCGCAACTGCTTACAAATTAGATTAAGTTCCACTCTGAGGTTTTAATAATGTAGAATTCGCTTTTTCCTCTTGTTTAACTACACACACACACACACACACACACACACACGCACACACACGCGCGCACACACACACACACACTTGTTTTCTTCCCCCTACTCCCCACCCCCTTCCTTCTCCTCTTTTCTTAGAAACATTAACTTGTTCAGAGAGGCAGAGATAATTCAACCATGCTTCACTTGTCCATCATCATAAAGGAATACAGTTTTCTTATAAATAAATTCTCCAGATAATTGATGCTAACCTAGCCTTTTAAGGTTTTCCAAAATTGGTAGATGATGTTGGTTTTTCTTTTAAAGAGACCTTATTTTGCAGAACAACTTTATATTTACAGGGAAATTGAGAAGTTAGTACAGAGCACTCCCATATACCCCACTCCCAGTTCCCCTACTATTAACATCTTACAGTGGTATGGAACATTTGTGACAATTAAACCAATATTAATACCTTATTATTAACTAAAGTCCATACTCTATTCATATTTTTTGTTTTTACCCAATATCTTTTCTGTTCCTGTTCTAGAATTCCAGATACCACCTTACATTTAGTTGTTGTGTCTCTTTGGGCTTCTCTTGGCTGTGGAAGTTTCTCCAAATTTCCTTGATTTTGATGACCTTGACATTTTGGGAGAGTATGAGCTATTTTACAGAATGCCCCACTATTGGAATTTGTTTCGTGTTTTTCTCATGATAAGACTGAGTTTATGGATTGTGGGGAGGAAGAGCACAGAGTTAAGGTGTCATTTTCATCATATAATATCAAGAGTCTGTTCTAGCCACATGATTTAGGACTGTTTCTGTTGACCTGGATCACCAGGCTGAAGCAATGTCTGTCAGGTGTCTCCACTGTACAGTTACCTACCCCTCATACTGTATTCTTTGGAAGAAAAGTCACTATGCACAGCTAAAATCTAAAGAATTGGGGGATATTCCTCCTTAAGGATGGAATATCTATATAAATTATTTGGAATTTTCTGCCTGGGAGGTTTATCTCTTCTACATTTATTAATTTATTTACATCAGTATAAAATCATGAATATTTATTTTATACGTTGGGTTATAATCCAATGCTACTTTATTTATTGTTCCACTCAAATTGTTCTAGGTTTAGACTCAAGGAACACTTTCAGTTGGCTCCTGTGATCCTTAGACATGCATACCTCAATTAATTGTTTTCTTTCTAATCACTTCCTTACTTTCTGGCACTATAAGTACTCCAGTCTTATCTTATATCTCTCCTGCCCCAATCCAGGAACCAGCCATTTCTCTTAAAAGGCACTTTTCCTTTTATTGGCGAATGGTATTAGAAACCAAGATATGGACGAAGGCATGCTTACTGCTACTGGGGTGTCCTTTCTGTTCAGCCCTCTCAGCTGACAGGGCACAAGAATAAATGTGGGTATACTAACCTCTGTATAACACAGGCCTATCAATAGCTCTATATGCAATCCTCTGTATCTATAGTAAGCTACACATGAGTTCATACGGATGGTCTCCAACTCTGATCCATCCCCACATGGATCAAGCCTCCCCCCTCGTTTATCTGTAAATTCCCACTGCAACGGTGAAAAGCCTGGCTATGTGGTAGGTGTTTATTTTATCACTCTATACCAGTGATGGCGAACCTTTTGAGCTCGGTGCGTCAGCATTTTGAAAAACCCTAACTTAACTCTGGTGCTGTGTCACATATAGAAATTTTTTGATATTTGCAACCATAGTAAAACAAAGATGTATATTTTTGATATTTATTTTATATATTTAAATGCCATTTAACAAAGAAAAATCAACCAAAACAATGAGTTCACGTGTCACCTCTGACACGCGTGTCATAGGTTCGCCATCACTGCTCTATATCTTTTTCTGATATTCCTTGATGAGGATCTTTAGTTATTCATCTTTAATTCAGAAACCAGAATCTGAATCCAAAGAGCTCCTGAAAGACTAGGCCAATGGATTAACTCTAACTAGCTAGAGTTTCATAAGAAAAATTATAAAGAGTTGCACTTGAATCTGATCCATCTGCCACAAAATTAATAGATGGAGTCATTGGATTTTTGGCAGGCTTGGCCAGTGCCCTCATAGCCTACCAAGACTGGAAAGTTGCCTTCAATTGGTTTGTCAGTGGTGCTTTTAAGCTCTTGAGCACAAGGCCTGCATTAGAAGGTGACCAGGAAAAAAAAATATATATATATAATTTAATTCTCTTTTCACTTCTTCCCTCACTGTTAGCACCATCCTTTCACTTTTTGGCATTCTTTGAGTTCAACTTTTGGGTTGTCTCTTCTCCAATACCCTTCCTAAAGCATAGCTACAAAAAAACCCCAAATCCAATCCAAACCAAACCAAACCAAATCAAACCAAAAAAACCCTAGAAAACCAAATACCCACGCTGTGAAAACAGCATGTGCTCTTGGAGATGAGGTTTCATAAATGAGTTTGGAGGATGTGTGGCATTAGCTTTGCCTACTCAGGGTTCTTGCCTGATTGTTTCAGGGGTTTTAATGTCTTCTCTGGCCAGGTTGCTGAGAGAACCACCCACTAACAGGAAAATCATGAAGCCCCTAGTTCTATGTAAAGTGGCATTTTTACTCCTCTGCTAAAGCAGTGACCACTTCTTCCCTCTGCCTCCATGAGGCTCATTTGGAATGGCAAAAGTTGGCTATTGTCCCCTCATCTATATTATAAGTGTAATCATAAAAATTTACCAGGACATTAGTGAGTTTTAGCTCTAAAATTTTATATAGGCACCCATATGGGAGAAGAGGAAGCAAAGCCATGTTTATTCACAAATGGCATGATCCTATACATAGAAAAATCCAAGGAATCTACAAACAACTACTAGTTTGTTACTAGAATTTATAAATTTGGCAAATTCACAGGATATAAGATCAATATACAAAAATAATTGAATTGCCACATAGCAACAATGAACAATTCAAAAAAGAAATTAAAAAATTCCCAATAATAAAACTCACAATAACACCAAAAAAGATATAAATGCTTAGTAATGTATTTAACAAAAGAAAAGAAGCACAAGACTTGTACACTGAAACCTACAAAATTCTTCTGAGAGATTAAAAAAGATCTAAATAAATGGAAAGACATTTCATATTCATGGTGGCAATTCTGCCCAAATTGATCTGTAGATTAAATGCAATCTCTATCAAAATCCCAACAGATTTTGTGTTGTTGTTATTGCTGCGGAAATTGACAAGATGATTCTAAAATTTATATGGAAATGTTAACAAAACAATCTTAAAAAAGAAGAATAACACTGAAGGACTCACAGTTCCCAATTTCAAAACATCCTATAAAGCTATAGTAATCAAGACACAGGACAGATGTATAGTTCAAATTAGAGCCCAGAAAGAAATATTTATATACAGGGTGGGGCAAAAGTAGGTTTACAATTGTGAGTACGTGAAACAGAGTTAATTGTTGTATTATTATTGATTCAATATTGTATGATTTATTTGTATTACAACTGCAGACCTACTTTTGCTAACCCCTGTACATGGTCAGTTGATTTTTGACAAAAGTGCCAAGGCATTTCAATAGGTAAATGATAGTCTTTTTACCAAAGAGTGCTGGCACAACCGGATATCCACATGCAAGAAGATTAATTTCTACTCTCTTACTTCACACCATACACAAAAGTTAACTTGGCACAAAGATCTAAACAGAAGAGCTGAAATTATAGAACTTATAGATTAAAGTCTGCATGACTTTGGGTTAGGCAAAGGGTTCTTAGATACATCAACTAAAGTATGATCCATAAAAAAATGATAAATTGGACTTTATAAAAACTAAAAACTTTGCACTTAACAAAATTAAAAGACACTGTTATAAATATGAAAAGTCAAGCCACCGACGAGGAGAAAATGTTTGCACATCACATACCTGATAAAGGACTTAAATACAGAATATATAAAAAGCATTTAAAAGTCAATTATAAGAAGACAAAGCACAAACCACCCGATTGTAAAAAATGGGCAAAAGATTTGAATAGCATTTCATCAAAGATGATCTATAAGCAGCTAATATCACATGAAAAGATGCTCAACATCATTAGTCATTAGGGAAATGCAAATTGAAACAATAGTGAGATACCACTTCATATCCACAAGAATAGCTATACTCAAACAGACAATAAAAAATGTTGGTGAAGATGTGGAGAAATTAGAGCCCTCACATATTACTGGGGAAATGTAAAATGGTACAGTCAGCCACTTTGGAAAATAGTTTGGAAGTGTCTTTTAAAAGTTAAACAGTAATTTACTGAATAACCAGCAATTCATTCCTAAGTATAGAGCAGGAGAAATGAAAACATGTCCATTTAAAGATTTGTATGTGAACATTCATGGCAGAATTATTAATAATAGCCCAAAGTGGAAACAAATGTTTATTAATTGGGGAATGGGTAAACAAAACATGGTATATTCATTCAGTGAAATACTATCTATACTAATAAAAGAGTAATATGCTAATTAGACTGGACATCTTCCTGACATCCTTCTGGACAAAGCCATGGTGGCGGGGGCTGAGGCAGAGGCGGTTAGGGGGATCAGGCCGGCAGGGGAGAGTAGTTAGGGGGCGATCAGGCTGGCAGGGGGGGCAGTTAGGGGGATCAGGCCTGCAGGGGAGAGCAGTTAGGGGGATCAGGCTGACAGGCAGGGGAGCGGTTAGGAGCCAGCGGTCCCGGATTGCGAGAGGGATCCCCCACAGGGATCGGGCCTAAACCGGCAGTTGGAAATCCCCCAAAGGGTCCCAGATTGGAGAGGGTGCAGGCAGGGCTGAGGGTCCACCCCCCGTGCATGAATTTGGTGCACCGGGCCTCTAGTCTATATATATAAAAGCGTAATATGCAAATCAACCAGATGGCGGAACGATTGGTTGGCTTTGATGCACACTGACCACCAGGGGGCAGACCCTCAATGCAGGAGCTGCCCCCAGCCCACAGACCCTGATCGCCCAATCAGGGCCTGCCAGCCAACCTCTTGGTCTCTCCCCCCAGCTGGCAGGCTCTGATCACCCGATGGGGAACCGGGAACCCAGGGTGGGTGGTGGCGGACGCAGGCGGTGCCAGGGCCGATTGCCCCACTAGTTTCCCCACACACAGAGGGTGACCAGTGGCGGCCGGCAGCCGGGGAAGATCATCCCTGATCGCAGGCCAGGCCTAGGGACCCTACCCGTGCACGAATTTCGTGCGCTGGGCCTCTAGTTCAGCAATAAAGGGGAATAAGCTACTGATAACATTACAACACAGATGAACCTCAAAATATTATGCTAAGTAAAAGAAGCCAGATGTGAAAGATTACATATTGTATGATTCCATTTACACAAAATGTTCAGAAAAAGCAAATCTATAGAGACAGAACGTAGATTAGTGTTGCCTTGGACTGGAGGTGACAATGGGGACTGACTGCAAATGGGCACGAGGGATTTTACTGACATGATAAAAATTGGATTGTGGTGATGATTATACAACCACTGTAAGTTTACTAAAAATCATTGCATTGTACACTTAGTACTAGTGAATTTTATGGCATATAGACTATATCTGAACAAAACTGTTAGAAAAGCTGATTAATAATACATATGACAGAATCTCATTTGAAAAGACATCAAAACAAAAAACAACAGATCAAAGGAAAACAAAATCTAAAATTAAGCTCTTATCTACAGTCACCATGTTTTAACTAGATTCTCAGACCTCATTCATCTTATGGCTGAAAGCTGTAGCCTTTCACCAACTTTCCCTATTCCTGCCCCCTCCCCCAACCTCACCCTTGGCAACCATTTTTATGCTGTGATTTTGTTTGTAGATTCCACATATAAGTGATACCATGAAGTACTGCAGTACTTGTCTTTCTCTGTCAGGCTTATTTTACTTAGCACAATGTTCTCAATGTCCATCTATGTTTTCCTTAATGGCAAGATTCTTTTTTATTTTAATGGCCAAATAAGAAATTTGCTAAGAATAGGACTTCAATGTCCTCACCTAAATAAATAAATGAATGAATGAATGAATGAATAAATAAATAAATATGAGGTGATGGGTGTGTTATTTAACTAGATCTTTTAACAATATACACGTAATTTCAAATTGCTGCAATGTACACTTTGTGTGTCTTACAATTTTGTCAATTATACTTCAGAGAAGCCGAAATTTTAAAAAATTAATAAAACAAAATTAAGCTGCACAAGAATGTACATTTATCAGTATTACCCACATAAAGGGGTTTCAGATGTCAAACTGTTTACCATAGTGCTCTCTGTACTTGAGTATCTTTATATATATAAAAGCCTAAGCCACCGTTAGGACCAGTCAACCGCTCAACCAGATGCTATGACGCGCACTGACCACCAAGGGGCAGACAGTCAATGCATGAGCTGCCCCCTGGTGGTCAGTGTGCTCCCATAGCCAACCTCCTGCAGCTGGCCAACCTCCCACAGTCCCTCCCCCAGGCTGGCCGGCCCCAATCGGTCCCGATTGGGACTGGGCGAGACGGCCCTGATTGCCGGCCAGGCCAAGGGACCCCACTCGTACACGAATTCATGCACCGGGCCTCTAGTTTTGTTTTTTTTTATAATAAGTGTGTATTGTGTTGAAACTAAAAATGAGCTCTGTATCAGGGTCTACACTGATTTGCATCTAAATTAATTTTGGTTACTATTCCAAGCAGATAGTATTCATTCATTCATTCAGTCATTCAGTCATTACCTATACTCTGGCATGGGGAGACTACTGCTTAAGGCACTTGATAGCCCTACTTGTTTCTAACTTTTTATTATAAAAAATTTCAAACATATACAAAAGTAGATAGAATGACTTAGTAAACTCCCATGTAACAATTCCAACAACTAACTCCTGGCCAATCTTGTTTCATAGCTACCCCACCCATGTCCCTCATGCCATATATTAAGGCTTAGAAGAACTGAGCTGCCTATTATGCTGAGGTGCAAAAATGGGAATATAAACAGCTCTGAGGTCATGAGATGTCCCCGTGGGGACAGGCAGATATAAATCCTCTGAGAATGATCCTCTAGGCACAGGACATGATCTGTTCCCAGAAGATAAGCCTTGGCTGAGATGGAGAGAAAGAGCATGGTTAACATGGGAGGTCAAAAAGACTTGGACAACAGTGCAATGACTGTGGGGATGGAGGGGGATGGGTGGAGGTGGAAGAGGGTATAGAGGGGATAAATGGTGATGAAGAAAATTAAATAAAGTAAAATTTAAATATGAAAAAACCCCCACTTTGTTGTCCACACTGGGAATGTGCCTGGTCAAACATGAAGGGACAATTTTCTAGGATTAATCTGCTCATCCACGCAAGGTCAATGAGGTTCCCTTTTGCAGTGCGCTGGGCTAGCATTTAGAGCGCCTGGATGGAGTCATTTATCCAGCAGTCTCCTCATGCTCTGGAGGAACGAATCACTTCACATGGATGAGCATCTGGTGCCTCAGGTGGGTTATTCCTCTTAAACACCCAATGAACTTGAATAGCATGAGAAGTCCCCATCGAACACGTGGAATAAACAAGCCCAGGAGGGTCCTCAGTCCTCAGCATGCCCAGCCCTAGGAATCATCTCACACTGAGGCAAGGCCAGGGCTCACTAGCTCTGAGAATATCCCTTAATAGTCCACCTCCCAACTCACTATCTGATCTGGCGAGATGCAGGACCCAGCTTCTGGAGAGAAGAGTCTAGTCACCAAGCACCCCCAACTCCTAAGATCATATTCACCCCCCTTTGGGTACATAGCGGATCTCGAGACAGGCTTCAGAACTCAGAACCAGATAAACAGCCATCTCTACTTGAGGGAGAGAACTTACCAGGTGCTGTGCAGAGCCCCCTGGCATACCCGGAGCCAGCAGATCTCAAAGAAACTCCCTGATCCTCTACCTAGATGACTAACACACTGAAACCCCTCCTCCAAAATGCAAGTCAACACAGCCTTCTTAGGCTGAAGAGGAAAGCCGTTATTACTATTACTAGAGGCCCAGTGCACGAAATTCATGCATGGGTAGGGTCCCTAGGCCTGGCCAGCGATCAGGGCCAATTAGATTCTCCTCCTTCTCTCACTCCCTCAGCGCCCTGCCACTGCCGCTGGTCTCCTGCCATGTTCCACGTTGCCCCCTGGTGGTCAGCGCATGTCATAGCGAGCGATTGAACTCCTGGTCGAACTCCCAAGGGGACACTTTGCATATTAGCCTTTTATATATAGATTATTATTATTAGTAGTAGTATTTAAATCTGAACTGAAGGCCTGGTGTGCGTGATCTTGAGAAAGAAATTTAGCTTCTCGAGTTACCTCGCCACTATGTCAGAGGAGGGTAAGAAGGCAGTGATGTGTGGCTGGTCACTAGGAAGCCCTCCTTGGTATCCAGGGTATCATTTCCCAGCCGGACTCCTTGGAATAAACACAGGCTCCACCTGATGCTCAGCGACAGATTTGTCAGGCTTTCACTCCTTGCATTTTGGCAGCAAATCTCCTTTAGGTAGCTATTAACTTTTAAATATAAAATCCAGGCACCAAATCAAGAAGCAGAGAAGACATACATAATTTGGGTTAATTAAAATGCCTCCAAGTGAACAGGTGACAGACGTCAAGCCTCCTGGCACCGGAAGGAAGGCGCTGCAGCGGACTATTAGGATTCCTGTGTTAATCAGGTAATAGTAACTTGGGTAATTAGCAAATCACACCAAATCTTGTTTAAGTCCCAAATCTCATTTAGAGCCTTTTGGAGAAACTGTTTAAATACAAAGGACACACTCTCCTACGAACAGAAGATGCCTGCTTACTGGGGCAGATATCCAGCTCCCCTGCCTCTATTAAATCCATGTTAATTATGAAGTCCCAAGGTCTAATTCGCCAAGGACGGGGAGAGATAACACTTGCTCCTGTGCTCCAGCAGAGGCTCCAGTAGACTTCAACGACTCTGCAAGTCCCAGCCCAGAAAGACGGTGATGGTCTTTGTCATAGCCGTTAGGAAAACATCCAGCTGTGCCCTTGGTCATTCACATGGAAAGGATCTCAAGGGTTAACCCCCTCAGTGGGAAGGGGTCCCTGAGCCTGGAGCCATCCACAGGTAATGCTAGGCCTGGTGCGGTGGGACGCCCGACAAACCCCAGTGAACAGGGAGTGAGCATGCTCAGGTTTTCTGGAGCCCCTTCTCCTGAGGCTTGTTATCGTAAACCATTTCCATAGAGCTCTTTACAACGCCCTCTGTCCGCATCGAAAAGCACCTCCGGAATGTTCCTGAATTCCAATCCTGTCATCATGCTTAGAATAGCTCCTCCTGGGCTTGTTGCTACAGGACGGTGGGGTTAAGCCCAGGGCCTGTTGGTGTCACTCGCCCATGTTCCTTTTTAGCACAGAGCGTCAGGGAAATGAAATAAAGGTCCGTTGCATGGCTTTAGCATTAGGTTGTTTTGCCTACTTAGTGTTGGAACTTAATCTCTCTTTCTCTTTTCCTTTTAGTTATATTTTCTTACCCTGCCACCCATCCAGCATTCTGGAGAGGGGAAAGGTCAGGGAGCCGATGGCATCATTGATGTAAGAAGGAGAGGGGAGACACTGTAGTCCCTTGGCTACTTTGTCGAGTTGGTGACTTTGGCCACATCCCTTCTCTTTGAGCCCCATCTGCTAAAAAGGAGCAAGAATACTTCCCCCTGACCTCAAAGGAGAGAATAAATGGCAGGGTGTTCTGTTCACTTACAGTATCATACAAGCTGTGTACTCCAGAGGTATTCTGAGGACATGAAAGCCAGGCAGCCAGCCTGGGTGGTGTCTAGAAGTAGGGCACCTCATTCCACATTCTCACTGGGGTAACTGCTTGCCTGTTTTGCAGGCTCTTTACAAGGGACTAATCAGTCAAATGCTCTCGGAAAGAACCTTGGGTGGTGTCTGCTCTTGAAAGATGGGCTCCAGGGAGGACAGGACAGTAGAAAGGAAAGATCTTTGGACAAGGAGTTTAGACAATGGCGTTCTAGGTACAACTCTGCCATAACCTACCGTGTTGACCAGTGACTTGGAAAATAAAACAGAGAATGAGGATGGCAGCTGGTGAACTCTTAGGGAGGAAAAAGGTGCTCACTCGAAGCCATTGTGGGTTATGAAGAACGAGTCATCCGAACGAGTTTTTTTTCCACAGGGTATGAGATTGATACACTTGGAAAATGATGTAGACAGGGCAGACCTGTATTCAGCGAGATATAAATGAGCTTTCACGTGCAATTCAAATGGTCAAGATAGAGAAATGTAGTTGGGACAGAAATGCAATTAGGTGAGTTCATAAATGTTTGATGTGCCCAAAGGGAGAAGATGAAGGCCTCTGATGGTAATTTCCTTCACCCTCTCAGGTGCCACATTTGTATTAGCAACTGATGAGGACCAGTGGTGTTTGATGACAAGCTGCTGCCGGCACCACGCTTTTTGTCACCTTTCACACTTTGCGTATGCAGCTCCTCCTGCCTGGAACATCAATCCCAAGCTCTCCCCTGGCAGGCTCCCACTCACAACGACATTTCCCAGAAAGCCCGGGTTGTGAGGCACTTCTCCTCGGTACTTCCCATGTGCTGTCTTTCCTAATAAACTCTTTGAGGTTAGTAACTGCGCCTGTTTTGTTCCCCACTGTACCCCAGTACAACGTCTGGCACACTGGAACTGAACGTCTGGAACTGAATTTTCATATGACATGAAGCTAAATTTTCATATGACATGGTAGTCTACTGGATCATAAAGCACAGATCTAAAACATCTAAATAGACCACAGGGATGGGTAAGGACTGGTGAGAAAGACCTATCTCAAATCAAAACATCTTATCCTAATAAGAAGCTTTCATTAGGAATAAATGTGCTTCGTACATAGGTTCAGAAATGACAAATATGCTGAGAAGTTATTTCTGTGAACACTCAAAGTTTGGAGTTAACAAATGCTTTTGGTAAAACCGCCAGAAAAGCCAATACCACTATAAAGTGGCACAGGTCCCTGTTAAAGCAGTGGCGGTCCCTCGCCCACGCTGGGTGCTCAACCTAGGAATTAACAAACCAGAGCATGTCCAGAAGAGAGGAACTAAATGACCGAGGGTTGGGAAACCAAGAAATATGAGGCAATCTTGGAAGAACTGAACATAGGTCTAAAGAAGAAATTCTTAGAAATATGTAACTGCTTTCAAATGCCTGGAGGCATAATAGATAGCAAGGAGGCTGCATTTAGTCTTTGTGGGACTGGGAGGGGCAGAACCAATGAAAGAAAGGAACAGACTTCACTTCTCACAGGAGGAGATTTTATACAAACCAGAGGGATCCTCAGGGAACTGGCTCAGGACCGAGTTTTCCACCACAGGAGGTTCCGGCAGAGCCAGATCATCTCTCCCTGGAAATGCTGACGACATTTGCAAAGGTTGAGGCCTGCATTAGGTAAACTCTCTGGAGTGTTAAGCAACTCTGACATTCTGTCACGCTAAGGACGTCACCTGCCGCCTTGCACTCCACCTCCCTCCTCTGAGGGCAGGGGGAGAGGCTGGCGGTTGCACCGCAGGGAGAGGCTGAGCGGTGTTTTGATTTGAGATACATCTGCCTCACCAGAACATGCAGGTGGTGCCTCCCTGCCGGGCACGTGTGGGAGGATGTGGGCCTCACAATGAATTGGAAGAGCAACACTAGGCAACTCCCAAAGTAATACTGAGAATCGAAGGGAACCCAGGGGAGGAGCCATCAAAGAGAGCATGTGACCTCCACCTCCTTAATGCCCAAGCCTTGACCGCCTGCCCCAAAGCATCTGGGCGGGCGGGAAGGAAGCCCCGGAGCCAAGGCGGCATTTTGAGCTTGCCCAGTTGGCAGCGGGGAAGAAGGCTTTTTTCCTTGTGGGGCTCATTAACTTCTTGGCACTGCTGGAGGGGAGCAAAGAGACTGTTCCCATTAAAAGGCACTGCCCAGCACACTCCCCACATACCTGCTGTGGGGTGGGGAGCTAACCCCACCAAAGACAGGAGCTGGGAGCAAGAAGGACTTTCTTTTCCCGAGTTTTCTGGGGGCTTTTGCAAATCCAGGATGGATGATGGCCACCACCTCCACCAACAAAACAAAACAACAAATAACCCCACCACCCACAAGGGCTGGGAGGCGCTCTCTTTTCCATGTTGTCAGGCGGCTGGAGGTAAAGGACTGAGCGGAGGCAGGGAGCCAGGGGCGCCTTTTCTCCAAGGCCATGGTCCAAGTAAAACTAAGAAAAATGAGACGAGGAAAAAAAGAAAAAAGAAACCCTCAACACCACAAAAAGTTAATGACTGGAACCCGGGGGGCGGAGCAGGGCGGATGGTTGGAAGCGGGGCCTCACTGGTGGCTGAGTGCATGCCCTGCGAGGCCTGCGGAGGAGCCCATCCCTTGCCAACCCCACAGGCAGGCGGGGAGTGCAGGTTTGCGGGCGGATTTTTTTTCTGTTGGTGGGGTGCTTTCTTCCCGCACAGCAGGCACCACCGTGAAAGCTGACAAGCACTGGCAGAATTTTAAAAATTGCTGCCACTCTCCCACAGACGTCCATTATGTCCCCGGAGCCTTACGATTCACAGCATAAAAGCATAATCAAGAGAAATCATGGTACAGCTCAGTCAGGGATGGGCAGAATAGTCCATTTAACTTTATGTTAAAAAAAGGGAAAATAACTGGACCAAAATTTGTTTGAAATGGGAGTAGGAAATGGCTTGTTTTCGATCTATTCCAAATGAAAAACCCCCATTAAGTCCTCATTGGAAACTATTTCGTTTGGAAACAAGTTTGGTATTCCGCAGGCAGGGTGTGCGCATGAAAAGTCACAGCACGGCCTCGTCTGTGGAAGGACCGTCGACAACCTGATGACCTAGTTCTACAGGGCTTTTCGAAGGGCTGGCCGGGCTCACAGCCTGGCTGCTGGCCTCACAGCAAACTGACTGGAGAAAAGGAAGTCTTTCATGTTGACAGAAAGCCCCAAACTACCCTCTGTGGGCAAACAGCAGCATGGTATCTAAAGCCAAGAAGAAGCTGGAGATCAGTGGTTCTCAGCCTTCCTAATGCCGCGACCCTTTAATACAGTTCCTCATGTTGTGGTGACCCCCAACCAAAAAATTATTTTCGTTGCTACTTCATAACTGTAATTTTGCTACTGTTATGAATCGTAATGTAAATATCTGATATGCAGGATGTATTTTCATTGTTACAAATTGAACATAATTAAAGCATAGTGATTAATCACAAAAAACAATATGTAATTATATATGTGTTTTCTGATGGTCTTAGGCGACCCCTGTGAAAGGGTCATTGGACCCCCAAAGGGGTCGCAACCCACAGGTTGAGAACCGCTGCTGGAGATGGTGGGGAGCGAGTACCCAGAAGAAGGCAACGAGTGCTTGGTGCCATACCACGTGCTGTGCTGTGACCTGCCTCACAAGCTACAGCAGTCAACTCCCCGACTCAAAGTCCTGGGAGCCTAGAACCTAGAGCCCCGGGGTGCTCACCTCTACGGGATGCACCGACTCCTGAAGTAGCAGACCCGGGTCAGTGCACTGGGAGCAGGAGCCTCGGAGAGAGGCGGGCCCTGAGCGCATTCTTGTCTTCCTACTCTTCAGGCGACTGTCTTTCTGTTTCTGCTCTTGACATGGCTGTGTCACCGAGTTTGCCAATGGAATTCTCCAAGCAGTAATTCCAAGGGATCAGGGACTGTTTTCTAAACCTCCTTTGTTCACCCAGACCTAGTACACCATAGGTGTGAATGAATGAATGAATGAATGCACACTATGAAGGGATTAGAAAACTCCTTAAGGTAAAGGTTTGGTGTAAGAGGCTGGATCTTCCTTTAAGCGTGAGAAGCACAAATTTTAAAAGTTCTACATACTAACAATGTAACAAGCAGCCATGTTATCCATAGGTAAAAAATTTGTCAACAAATAATATATATTTTTTTGTTAATCCTCATCCTAGAATATTTTTCCCATTGATTTTTAGAGGGGCGGGGGAGAGACAGAGAGAAACATCGATGTGAGAGAAACACATTGATTGGTTGCCTCCCCGCACGCACCCTAACTGGGACTGCAGATCCTGTCTGCAATCAAGGTATGTGCCCTTGACTGGAGAATAGAACACAGAACCCTTCAGTCCCTGGGCCTGCGCTCCAACCACTGAGCCAAACTGGCTAGGGCTCAACTAATAGTCTTTAAGCAAAATATAAAACATTTCCCCCCGATATTAAAGACATGTGTCATTACTACTTTAAGCAGCAGAGATTGTATTTATTCCTTTGGAAGAATAAAATGCCAGCTGTCCGGGCTGCTCCATGTTCTTGCAGGCCTCTGGGTAGCCTTAGTCTTCCCCAGGCCAACATTCTGTTCAGCAGCCTTAGGTTGCCAATCTCCTGAAATATTTACGTTCTTAGTTCAATTTCCGCTCCTCCTTCTTTAATTCCCCATCTGCCTTTGTTCCTTCTCTCATTTAATCTGTAAGTGATAAAATGGCTCTCAGTTGAGTGCCATTTCTCTTGAGAAGAGAGAGCTGGATTGCCCTTCCCATACTAAATGCTACTTGAAGGTTAACTGTGGGATCTTCCAGACCCAATACCCTCCATTCCTGCCACAGCAACATCGGTGTGGTTTGCTTGGGTCACTGGGATCATTAACTAGAATGGAGAGAGCAGCTTGCTGGAAAATCTTAATTTCACTGAAAATTATGGTTTAACTTCAGTAGACTTGCATACATAACAGGAATCAACTCAGGAAAGGAAGCCCTCTTCTTCGCAATTGTTTCACACATTTTAGTGTATAAAAATATAGCCTGTCATTATTAATTTTAACAAGACAGAATTCATTCTGAAAGGCTAAAATTTGATTCACCAATAACGACATAAATATGCTACAGTCCTTGGGAGAGGATGAATGTAGCTACACAGATCTTGGTTATAGATCAAATGCTTTTATTTTGCTTTGCACAAATGTATGGAGGACCTACTATGTGCAAATCTCATGCTGACTACTGGTGGGCATGGTGGGTGGGCATACAGTAAATATTGAGTATTTGTTCTTATTCTCTAGAATGGCTGGGCATGGGCACCAGACACATAAATGACTGAAAGAGGGGTAAAATGCTGAGTGAGGACAGAGCCTCGGTTTCCTCAGCCGTGGGGTTTAAAAGCGGGACACTGGGAACGCAGTGTGGAGGAGGCCTGGGGACCGGAGGGCTCGATGGTTGGCATGCACCGAATGCGCTGCAGCTAGAGACATGTTCCCTCCTGTTACTGCTTTGGACTCTTCTGCTAGAAAAGGCCTTGGCTTCTAGCACAGCACAGCAGTGGTATCTTCAGATCACTGAGTTTAGTTTCTTAGAGGGTTCTCCACAGAAGGCGTGCCCACTCTGAATATTTGTGGTGGGGGTCAAAGAGGAGGAAGGGTGTGGAATTTCTCTCTCCTTTACCATGGCTAGGCTGCTTGGCCTCCCAGGTGGTAAGGAAATATAAACTAGACTTCCGGTCAAGATGGCAGAGTAGATAAAGACTGTGCTCGTCTCCTCCCATGACCACATCAAAATTACAGCTACATTACAGATCAACCATCACTGAGAAACACCTGAAGTCTAGCTGAACAGAAGTCCTCTAACTAAAGATATAAAGAAAAAGCCATGTTGAGACTTGTAGGAGGGGCAGAGACACAGAACTGGTAGGTTCCACACCCATGTGGCGGTTAAGAAACAGGAGGGATATCTCAGTGGTGGAGGTCCCCCCTAAGGAGTGAAGGGCCCCAGTCCCACACTGGGCTCCCCAGTTTGGGGCACCAGTGCTGGGGAGAGGAGTCCTTATGACATCTGGCTGTAAAAACCGGCAGGGATTGTGTCCAAGGAAAGGGCTGCTGGAGCCTGGGTAAACCTCTAAGGGGCCTGTGCCCAGACTCACATGATAAAAATCTCACTTGCTCTAAGGCCCAGCACAACAGCAGCAGCTCCAACAGCACTGGGGCATAAGGGAAGGAACTAATTTACTAACTTCAGGGTGAGGGCCAGAGGGGCAGGGGTCTGACAACTGTCTCTGGGGAGTTGTTCCTTTATGGACCTCCCCTTCCACCCAGCATGACCAACACAGGTGAGCCCAAAATTATCACTCTCCATGAACCTGGATAACACCATTTGCCCCACCCTGGTGATTCCCTGGGGTCCTGCCTCACCGAAATTGCCCACCTGGCCTGAGACTCCTCCAGCGGCTCCTCCACAAAAGGGGCCTGTCTTGGCTCACGCTGTGGACTTTCCCAACACCTCTCAAAGGTCTACAAACAGCATTGACCAGCCTCAGCATGCCACAGAGCTCTTGCTAAGCGCTCCAAGCCTGCAAGAGTAGTGACCAGTATCAGCTTGCATTGTAATTCCTATCCTGGCATAAGCAGTGGTCAATCCGGGCTTGGAAGACAGCTTCAGCTAAGCTGCCACAAGCATGGCACAAGTGGCGGCTGGCTTAAGCTTACATCTTGGTGCCCACCAAAGGGGACCAAAGCAGGCACAAGTGGCAGCCATCCTTAGTTCACTGCGTAACTTCTCCCAGGTGCCTTACAGACTGAAAGTAAAGAGATGGAAAAATATATTTCATGCAAATGGACATGAAAAAGAAAGCTAGGTAACGATGCTTACATAAGATAAAATAGACTTTAAAACAAAGGCTGTAAAAGAGACAAGAAGGGCACTTCATAATGATAAAGGGATAAATCCAACAAGAGAATATAACTCTTTAAACATTTACACAGCCAATGTAGGAGCACCTAACAATGTAAAGCAAATATTGACAGACGTGAAGGGAGATATCGGCAGTATGACAATAATAGTCGGGGACTTTAACACCCCATTGACATCAGTGGACAGATCATTGAGAAAGGAAATTAACAAGGAAACAGTGCCCTTAATGACACATTAGACAGACAGATTTACTTGATAGAATTTTAGTGCATTTCACCCCAAAACAGCAGACTACATTCTTTTCAAGTGGACATGAAACGTTTTTCAGGATAGCCCACCTGTGGGGCCATAAAAACGTCTCAAACGTCTCAATAAATTTAAGAAGACTGAAATCATATCAATTATCTACTTTGATCACAGTGGTATGGAATTAGAAATCTTATAAGAGGAAAACTGAAAAACACACAAACATGTGGAAGTTAAATAACATGGCAATAAGCAATGAGTGAGTTAACAATGAGATTGAGGAAGAAATCAAAAGATACCTTGAGACAAATGAAAATGAAAACACAACTATCCAAATCCACGGACACAGGCAAAGCAATACTAAGAGGGAAATTTATAGCAATACAGGTCAACCTCAAGAAATAATAAAAATCTCAAACCAATAATCTAACCTTACATCAAAAGGAACTAGATAAAAGAACAAACAAAGCCAAATGTGAGTAGAAGAAAATTAATAATAAAGATAAGGAAGGAAATACACAAAGTAGTTGAAAAACAACAAAAGAAATCAAGAGCTGGTTCTTTGAAAAGATAAACAAAATTGATAAACCTGTAGCTACACTGATTAAGGAAAATAGAGAGAGGGCCCAAATAAATAAAAACCAGAAATGAAAGAGAAGTGACAACCTACACTACAGAAATAGAAAGGATTATAAGAAAATACTAAAAACAATTATATGCCAACAAACTGGACCACCTATAAGAAATAAATAAATTCCTAGAAACATTCAATCTTCTAAAACTGAATCAAGATGAAACAGGAAATCTGAATAGACCAATAACTACTAATGAAATCAAATCAGTAATAAAAAAATTCCAATAAAAAAAGTCTTGAACCAGATGGCATCACAGGTGAGTTTTATCAAACATTCAAAGAATTAATATCTATTCTTTTCAAACTATTCCAAAAAATTGAAGAGAAGGGAAGTTCATTTTATAGAGCCAGCATTATCCTGATAACAAAACCAGACAATGAGACTACACAAAATCAAAATTATAGGCCAGTATCCCTGATGAACATAGATGCAAAAATCCTCCACAAAAATATTAGCAAACTGAATCCAGCAATATTTTCAAAATTACATACACCATGATCAAGTGGGATTTATTCCTGGGATGCAAGGTTGATTCAATATCTGAAAATCAATTAATGTGATACATCACATAAACAAAATAAAGAATTAAAACCACATGATCATATCAATAGATGCAGAAAAAGCATTTGGCATCCAACATCCATCCTATATAATAAAAGGCTAATATGCAAATCAAGTGAATAGCAGAACGACTGGTCGCTATGATGGGCACTGACCACCATGGGGCAGATGCTCCACACAGGAACTACCCCCTGGTCCAAAAGCAGGGCTCAAGGCTGGCGAGTGCAGTGCTAAGGAGGTCCTACTGCCAGCTTAGGCCCGCTCCCCGTGTGGTAAATAAATAATAAAAAACATAAAGCACATATGTACATATGTCAAAATGATGGAACTTTTTTTTTTAATAAATAAATGGGAGATGGTGATGTAACCACGAAACAACGTACGTCGAGTCCGATGTAACCCGAGGACTGTCTGTATTTGCAGATGGCTTGATACTATAGAGACAGAGCCCTAAAGATTCCATCAGAAAACTATTAGAAATAATAAATGAATTCAGTAAAGTAGCAGGATACACAATTAACATTTAGAAATAGGTTACATTTTTATACAATAACAGAAAGAGAAAACTTTAAAAAAAATCCCATTTACAATTGCATCAAAAGAATAAAATACCTAGGGATAAATTTAACCAAGGAGGTAAAAGAGCTGTATTCAGAGAAGTATAAGACATTGGAGAATGAAACTGAAGATGACAAGTCCTTGCACGTTGGGGCTTGCTCTCCTGCTGTTCCTTGGAGCCCTGAGATCTCATGTACTGAGGACTGGGGTAGACCACCGAAAGATGAGAGGTCAAGTGGAGCAGAGATGAGCCGTCCCAGCCGAGACTGCTTCTATCTGTCAGTCATCAGACCTATGCCAAGTCCTCCTTGACCAGCCAACCCCAGTTGACCACAGATGATTGAGAATCCCACAGAGATCAGCTGAGCTGGCCCAAACAAACACAATCACCCACTTGATCCACAGAATTGTGAGTTATATAAAACAGTTAAGTCACTAAGTGTTGGGTTGGCTTGCTATGCAACAAAAGCTAATTGATACCTTCTCCTTTAATCCTCAATCACAGGATCCAGCTGCTTACTTCTAAGGATGTTACTGTTGACCTTCCTCATGCTTTGGTCCCCCCAAAATAAAAATAACAGGGGAAAAAGAAGTCAGTGCCTGATGGGTGTGTGTAAGGGGAGGGATAGAGGAGTGGGGATGAAAAGGGTAGTCAGAGGGGAATAAAGGGAGAGAGGACTATCAAACCCAAGGCACGATCTGAGACAGCACATCCCATTGAACCCAGAGCAACCTCCCCTGTGCCCGAGGTCCCTCCTGCCAGTGGCAAAGAGAAGCAGTAAGAGCAGTGACCATAAGCAAGTGGTCTGGCTAACGTTCATGGTCAGGCTGGGGGCCGGGTACAAGGGAGTGAAGAGACCATAAAATGCATCTTGCAGAAGCACCTCCCAAATCCTTGTGAGCTCTGCTGTCACATCGTAAGTAATTCTACACAGATAGGAAAAATAAAGGCTTGAGCATAAGGTTTCTATCAGTGCTGCACAGAAGCTGATTAAAAATGCTAACTACCATGATTGTCCAACCACCAGACACTCCCCAGAGACCCATGCTCACAGATGGTGATTAGTTTGGGATGGCCAGAACATTCACCAGGACCATGTTGCCGTAACACCCACAGACTATCTGTCACACTCCCAGGAGGCCGTTAAAGGCTGTTTACTTCATACAGTTAACTTGAACCATAAGCTTCACAAGGCTCTTTGATACAATTTTAATCACTCTCCTCATAAACCCGTAACACTCCCCAGCACGGATATGCATTTGCACACAGCACAACACACAACTCCCCTTGGAATCCTGCAGCTGGCGACGCCCCCTTCCCAACCTGCCCTCCCTCAAATGGATGCTGCCTCGCTACAGATATCGTCTAGGGGCTCCCTTGATTCACACGCTTGCATTTGTGCTTCCCAGCGTGGTAATATATCACGGCTCCCAGTGGAAATTGGGTGATAAAAGATCAATACCGGGACCTTGTAACAAATGTTCTAACAGTGAAACTGCAAGCTACTGTTTATCTTTTCCAGAACATATTTTTCCCCCAAGAAAATTCTAATTTTCTAGACTGACCTCAGCTATCCTTTCGGATATTTATTTATGTGGAAAGCAAAACTAAGTGAGGTCCTGGATACCATTCCGGTATAACTGCTGCCCCGTGAGGAGGCCAGTCACCGACACCTCCCCCTGGAAGGAGAACCCATTGTCCCTCTCCAAAGGCTACCACTTCACAAGTCGCATCCTCACTCGGCGGCTGGCAGCATGTTCTTCCTGGCAAAGCTTTGGGCACCGAAGCTGTGACATTTGGTGGATGTGCCAGCAGCAAGAAGGACAGCCCGAGATGAAAGGCAGGAGCCTTTCAAATAATTTTATGTGGATTCTGTGTGATTTGACATTTCTTGTATAGGTAGGATTTGTCTGGTTTCGAGGGCACCTTGACATGGGAAATGCGGAGGATCTGAAGACAGAGGAGTCTGCCTGGGCTCAAGTTCTGGGGCAGCCCTTGGAAACCACAGCGCTGCCAGGCCTGCCGGGCTCTCCAAGCCGCCTCACTGTCCTCATTTGTAAAACAGGAGCCGCTCTATCCATTCTGCCCAGCTCACAGGATGGCTGTGCAAATCAAATGCAAAGCTATTTATGATGGGGCTTTGTAAACTGTGAAATATTTAAAAATGTATTTTTAAGTTAAAAAATTGCATCTATACAGCTATTGCTGATTTTGGTTCTTTATTCTATCCGCTCCTCGGGCCCCCCTGTCCCCCTGCCTGGTATAGATGGCGTTTGGAGAGAATTGCAAAGCAGTTCAGTTTGCAGGGTTGGTCTGTTCTGGGCTCCCCACTCACCATCTGCCCATGAGAAGCCGGTTGTTTGTGTGTTTGTGACGCTGGGTTTGAGAGGCCCGGGCCGTCGGTAGCACCAGTCAGCACACACTGCGCAGAGCACGCACCTGAAGCGTTCCTGCGTCTCTTCCGTCAGCACCATGGTGTTTATACCTGGGGTAGTGTATGAAGGAAATGCTCCCAACGAACAAACAACATTTGGGGAGAAGTGACCCTGGTTGCCATGACAATCTCCCTTCTTCGCTTTGCCCACCCTTGCTTCTCAATTTTCTCTCTGTGCCGCGGGCTCCAGCATGCCCTTTCCGGACATGTTGTAGAAGCCACTCGGCGCTGGTCCTGGTTCACCGCCCAGGATGGGGCCTTGCTCTATGCGTCCTCGGCTTTAGGAAACAGAAGTGATTTGCATCTCAGGTGACTTTGATAAAACTCATTTTACTTCTTACTTGCTTCTAACAGACATGGGCTCATGCTCTGACCTCGGCCTCCCCACTCCAAACTCAGTGGGAACTTGCCTGTGGCAGTGCCTGCTCAGGACCCCTGCAGCCCTCTCCTCTCTGAGAAAACCAGGGCTTCCGACCGACCTCCAGTTGATTTTCATCTCTGCCTCCCTCCGGACAGCAGGGCTCCTTCGGTGGGAATTCTGACCCACAGCCAATCGCTTCTTTGGGAACTTATCCGCCTGGATACTTACAGTATCAACTGTATCTCCTCACCTTTTCCCTACAGAGAAAGCTGTTTAACATTCCAGTCAAAAAATTCCTTAAACTTGAGGAACTTCAGGCTCGCTTTAGGGAATTCATGGTCTATCTGCATTATCCACCCTCTGAATTTAAAATTAGCCACCCTCTGAGTACTTAGAACGAGGCGGACTGAGGAGTGGTTCTAATTCCTCTAAACCAGTGGCTCTCAACCTTCCTAATGCCGCGACCCTTTAATATAGTTCCTCATGTTGTGGTGACCCCCAATTTCATTGTTACAAATTGAACATAATTAAAGCATAGTGATTAATCACAAAACAATATGTAATTATATATGTATTTTCCGATGGTCTTAGGCGACCCCCAAAGGGGTCGCGACCCACAGGTTGAGAACCGCTGCTCTAAACAGAGAAACATAAACCAGCCTGGAAACCTAACTCCAGCCCCTCGACCCACCCAGTTCTGAATCTGCTATTGCTGATTTTGGTTGTCAGTGATAAAATCCAAGCTTTGCTTCTTGTCTCAGAAGGAAGAAAAATCCTGGAGAATACATCTACCATGGGAGCCACAGTTCAATCTTATCTCCTTAATGCTGACACTGTCACCCCCCACCAGGTCCCCCACAACTTGAGGTTGCCATAACAACATCCCTGTAGCATTTAGAACCTAGAAGCCCATTTCCACTGTTTATATTTAGTGCTATTTATGTAGACCAGTGTTTTCCTCTTTTACATCCCCCTCCCCATTTTTAACAAAGGAAGAATTGGTATACAGTAAAGTGAGAACGTTATTTCATTCAGTTTGTCCTATGGCTATAAGATGATGAGGCAGGCTCTTTTCTTTGTAGGAATAAGTAAAGAAAGAATGCAAGGGGGGAGGATTCCAGAATTTTATGAAATAGAAACCATGTTGATATATACCTAACATTGCTGAGCAAATATGAGTAAGCAGTTATTACAGCCAAATGACTATGCCCTGAAATGCTGGGGGTGGGTGGGGAGTTCAACAAAGAGAGATGGCAGTGAGGATAGGGACATCTCACCACATTCACTGGAGGGACCAATGTTAGCTGCCGCCACTGAGCAGAAGCCGCAGACGTGAGGCCTCCCTAGTCGGCCCAGAACGCACTGTAATTGGCTTCAGCGAGTGGCTGTCTCCTGGCCCAAGTGCACTGCATTCCAGAGTGTGAAGAATCCACAGAGGCCACTGGGGACCCTGTCATCTTAATGGGTTTCTGGAGAAGAGGAGTCTAGAAAAATGGACATGGGCCCAGGGGAGTCAAGAGCTCCACTTGCTTGGTACCAGTTCCAGGAATGATCTGAAACAGGCTCTGAAACTATTTGGAACAGCAGATAAATCATAAGGGTTAGAAGCATTTGGAATCTATGTCTTGGGTAGAAATATCCCATCTAAGTCAATAAACATTCTCGGAGTGCTGCTTGTATGTAAGACACAGTGCTCGGTCGGGTCCAAGGCTGACGGGTCAGAGTGACTAAGAACTTTTAGTGGTTGGTGATGCACGGGGATGGGAGGGGAAGGGAGGGACTTCAGGTACACAAGCCAAGCAGATGAAGGTAAGTGCTGGAGGGACAGCAGGGAACGGGATTCCAGGCCAGGGAGCAGGAGGAGGTGGTGGGCAATGGTGGAGAGAGAGAAAGCTCTTTAAATGAGATGGGATGCAATCAGGACCTCAAAGTTGTACAGAATTTCACTGGCTACAAGGAGGTGATGAACTGAAGGGACACCCAGGAATAGGAGACTATGCGGGTGGAGAGCGTGGAGTGTGTGGTCAATGGCGAGCAAAGGTGTGGTGTGCAAGGGCGGTCCTCTTCATGTGAGTGGCCGTGTGAGGCAAGCAGAGGCATCAAGGGAGAATGTGGGGTCTGTGCATGTTAGTGGAAAGAGACATTCCAAAGGCAGAAGTGACAAAACTGGGTGACTCATAGATGGTAGAAATGAGAGAAAGTGAGAATCGTGTGGCTTGTGACTTTCTTCCCCCGGACGGGATTCAGATGAGCAGCCATGTCAGGACAGGAAGTGAGAGGTGATGCATCACAGACTCATCACCCAGCAGGGCACGTGCTGTGAGCTGTGGCCGGGCCACCTGTCCTGATGCTCCTGTACCTCACCCCTGTGCTTCTTTTGTGGTCAGCTGGAAGCCCTCATCCCCTCACCCAGGCTACAGCCGTCTGCACTGTGGGTTTCTACATAAGCATCAATCTCCACAAAGCAGGCCTCTTTCCTCCACAGGAAAGACTTTCAATCCCCTTTCCAATTTATTTTAGCCTCACCGAATCTCAATATTTTTGAGGTCACATTTACCATGCTGTGTTAAAAAAAAAATCAAGATCTATTTGATTTTCCCATGTTGTGAATGTTGCTTTGTCCTAAAAAACATTTTTTTTTAAATCATAGGTATCACTAAGTTTCACCTACGCTACATTTTTTTCTTGGTATCAAACCTATAACCTCTCTGAGCCCTCCATTGTTCCTAACTTTGCGATGCTTTTCCTTCCAAAACCTTCCCCTGGTGCTTCTCCTGACCCCTCCCTCCACGTTCACTGTAAAGTCTTCCTGCACACATCGCTCAGCAGGCATTGGGGACATACTCCATTTCCATGTCATATAATTCCTTCCCAGTTCTCCTTTGAAATATCTGAACTCAAGTGTATTCATTCATTCAGCAAATAAACACTGATTATCTCCAGTGAGTCAGTCCTGGTGAGCAGGAAAGGGCAGGTCCCTGCCCTCCTGGAACGTAGGAGAGACAACCTAACAAGTGAGCGCAAGGATGTGCAGTACGTGCCCTGAGAAGGAGAAGGCACTGTGAGAGCGGAGGGGAGGGGAACATCTCCCACCAGCAGCATTGCAGAAGCGCAGCATGCGGTGCCTCGGCAGGGAGGGAGGGGCCCTCGGGATAGAGGCAGATGCTGTGCGACCATCTGTCAGGGGAGCTATGGAAGGAATTCCTTGAAGAACAGGAAGCTGGAAAAAATAACTTCAGGGTCCTTTCCATCTTTCCACACATACTTACGAGAGTATGGTTCTGTAAGTACGACCCACCCAGAGGGAAAGGAGCAGCGTGGCTTATGAAGATGCCATCACCCTCAAGCCAGTGGCTCATTAGCTCCTTCCCCACCTCCATCCCACCGACCAGCTCGTACACGCGTTTACCACGCTCTCTATTTAAGAGATTATGGAGGCGCCCACGTCAGGCTGTACACTACAGGAGAAAGCCTCGAGGAGCAAGGAGTCTTACAGACACCATATACTGAGCAATTCCTATTAATGTTAATCACTTATTTGAGAGGAAGAATAAAACATATTAAAGGGGCTTTAGGGGATTGCCCTACCTCTATTGATAACCCACCAACATTTAATGAACTGGAGTCAGAGTCAAGGCAACTGGAAGCTGTCTGGGAAGCCAAGACATGGGGTTGCCTTTCACATAACTCACGTATAGAGCACATCCCCATGCTTTTGCTCTCCTGGGAGCCCTGGTCAACCTGTCCTCATGTGTGGGGAAGAAGTGGCCTCTGGGTTCAGGCCGTCTCTTCGCCAGGGGCTTCATGCAGCCCAGAGCTCTTCCGGCAGCTAATGCCAACACACAGGCTCTAGCTAGAGAAGCTGAACATTTACTGATGCTGATGAGGCCCCTGGACAGCCAGGAGTCCAACAGCCGTTTTCCCTTTCCATTCTGATCTCCCTCTCATCCACACACCTGACCCTCCATGTGGGGGAATCGGTCTTCACCCAGGGCAATGGCCTTCGTACGTGGGAGAGTCATGCTTCCCCAGGCCTTTGCGAAGTGTGAAGACTGCACTGGACTGTCCCCACAGCTCCTTCTGCTTTGTTATTCTCTTTCTGCCAACCACACGTGCTTCCTCACAGACCCTGACATACACTAGTGTCAACAGGTAAATGATCTTGGCATCTATGGGCAGAAAGAATAGCTCAGTAGTGACTACAGCAAACTGAAATAGTAGATTTGTTTCCAAACGTACCAGACTTGTTCAAATCACTTCACTGAGCAGATTAATCCATTTAAGGGGAAATTCTGGAGCCAGTTGATCTGCTAGGTCTACCAAGAAATCACGTTGCTTAGAATCTTGTGAAAGAGTTACAGTCTACTGCTGGCTCCAGAACAGGAGGAACCTGGCTGGAAACATCCTAGTCACCCACCAGAGCAACAATTCACCTTTTCCTGCAGTCACACAGACAATGTTTCCAGTGTAGACTCCTTCAGGTATGTCTGGAAAGATGCTAGGGGCATGATTGGTAGTACCTTGCAGCTGTAGGCTGTAACTTGTCCTCCTACCACCTTCTCTCTTGGAAGCACCCCTAACCAGAGCAGGTGGCACTGTGGTTTGAGCCCACTGAACTGAGGCTCAGAACTACAGGGCTTGTTGGAGAAATTATCTGATGCCAGGATAAACCCACCTACTGACTCCTGGAGCATTTGCTTGCAAGTACTCCTGCATCTCCACTGAGGGAGAGTTAGAATGGTCTTCCGTTCACATGCGGGTCCAATTTTCACAATAAGATGTCAACTTTACTACCTGAACTTCTGATTTCTAAGGCATAAGACTCTGCCCGGGACCAGCAACAGAGAATGCAAACACACCAGGCTCTTGTCAGAGAATACAATCTCAAACTGTCTGCTATTCAAGTCCTATCAAAAGCCCAGCTGAGAAAGGCAATATTTACAAAAGATTATTTGAAGGACGTGCAGTCCATCCATTCTTCAAAACACTCTAAATTCTATCCATGGAGCAAACCCGACCACCTCACAGCTACACACTAGGGCCATATTACTTTAGCCACACACGGAACTGCCATCACGAAATTGTATTTTAATGTCATGCCGTTTTCTCTTATGAAAAAAGTTACTACAGAAAGCAGTCATATGAAATCTGTTATTGCACTGGAGGAAAACGTTGGAATACTGCTCACTGTATGAGAATGTGATCTTGAAAAGGAGCTTTAGAAGAAGCTTTGATTCTTGAAGATGTCTCCTTTTCTCAGTAATTTTGTGGTGACTTTGACCTTGGCTGCCAGGAATCTCAGCGTCGGATCGGAAGCTAAGCTGCGGCAATTATATGACCCTTAAGCTTTCCCTATCTGTGTTTTTCTTTTCTTGGTCACTATTTTCCTTTCTATGTTCACTGCTACTTCTTTGATGTATGCTTTTAATAAACTATCATGGAACTTTTATGGAAGTAGGTAATGGTTCCATAAGTAAATAAGTAAAGAATGCCCGGATATTTCTCTGTTCATTTAAACACCATGCCTATTGAGTTGTCCTTACTTGAGTGGCAATTCTCTTCTTGGAAGTACTGGTTGTAGTCATAGCAATAATAATGCTAATAATTATAATCATACTCATGATAAAGCTAGCGTGTATTCTGCATTTTCTGTGTATGTAAGCACTGCTGTAGGAATATTCCACATGTTACTTCAGCCGCTCAGTAACCCTTAAGCCAAGTGCCATTAGCCTCACTTTGTGGCCAAGGAAACTGAGGCTCTAAGACGATAAGGAATGTGTCTGTTACATAGCTAGTCAAAGCAAAATCACACCCAGGCGTCTCTGACTCCAGGCTGCAACAAGATATCTTCACTCTAATGGCAATGAATCATTTAAGGGAAGGGTGATACATCTAAAATAAATGCTATAGATCTAAAGCTGGTACTTTTATTTTTCTCCTTCTTTGCATCATAGTAAAGCTTTGCATCAATGTCTGTCTATAGGTGCCAACAACTGTACTTTGCCCTAGTCAAAGTCTACTGGACAGACCCATACTCAGCATTTTTGGGGAACAAAATGGAGAACATAGAGACTAGAGTACGCGTGCCCGCACATGGTATTTTGTGGAAGAGCCACACTCAAGGGGCCAAAGAGCCGCATGTGGCTCGCGAGCCGCAGTTTGCCGAACACGGACCTAGGGAAAAGCAGGCAGGGGCACCAGATCAGACAAGGCTTTTTAGCCCATAGTTACAGGCTTAAATCTTATTCTAAACTAGTGGCCCGGTGCACGAAATTCATGCATGGGGGGGGGGGGGGAGGCCCCTGCCCGCACATGGTATTTTGTGGAAGAGCCACACTCAAGGGGCCAAAGAGCCGCATGTGGCTCGCGAGCCGCAGTTTGCCGAACACGGACCTAGGGAAAAGCAGGCAGGGGCACCAGATCAGACAAGGCTTTTTAGCCCATAGTTACAGGCTTAAATCTTATTCTAAACTAGTGGCCCGGTGCACAAAATTTGTGCATGGGGCGGGAGGGGGGGGGGAAGGTCCCTCAGCCCAGTCTGCACCCTCTCCAATCTTGCACCCTCTCACAATCCGGGACCGCTGGCTCCTAACCCCTCGCCTGCCTGCCTGCCTGCCTGATTGCCCCTAACCGCTTCTGCCTGCCAGCGGCCCGATCGCCTACAAATGCCCTCCCCTGCCATGACCTGCCTCCTCCGCTGGGACCCACCTCCTCCACAACGCACAGAGCCGTGGGACCCCCAGGCCTCACCGCGGGGAGCAGCCGCCTGGCCCTGCCTCCACTGTGCATGTGGCCATCTTGTGACAGCCATCTTGTGGTGGCCATCTTATGGCGGCCATCCTGTGGCGGCCATCTGTGACAACATCATGTGTGAGAGCCATCTAGGCTTTTATTAGTATTGACGAAATGAGTAGCCACTGGAGGACTTTAGGTGTATACCTGTATGTGTGCATATGTGTGTGCATATGTGTGTGTGTGTGTGTGTGTGTGTGTGTGTGAGTGTATATGGGAGGGAAGAAAGGAATGGGGGGGGGAAGAGAGAGACTTGATAGTATTTATTTTTGGATATATTAACTTGGATTAGGCAAATATTGCTTAGATATGTTACCAAAAGCATGTGCCATAAAAGGAAACAATTGATAAACTAGACTTAATGAAAACTGATAACTATTGTACTTCAAATGACTCCATTAAAAAATGAAAAGACAAGTCATACATTGGGAGAAAATATTTGCAAATCTCATATCTAATAAAGGATTTGTATCCATAATATACAAAGAACTAATTGAATTGTACACTTAAAATGTATCAACTCTATGATCTATAAATTATCCTATATAATAAAAGGCTAATATGCAAATCGACTGAACGGCAGAATGACCGGTCACTATTACACGCACTGACCACCTGGGGGCAGACACTCAATGCAGGAGCTGTCCCCTGGTGGTCAGTGTGCTCCCATAGGGAGAGCGCTGCTCAGCCAGAAGCCCTGAGCCGGGCTCACGGCTGGGGAGTGCAGCAGCGGTGGTGGGAGCCTCTCCTGCCTCCGTGGCAGTGCTAAGGATGTCCGACTGCCGGCGGGGAGCAGGACTAAGATGTCAGTTGGACATCCGCCGAGGGCTCCCAGACTGCGAGAGGGCACAGGCCGGGCTGAGGAACGCCCCCTCCCCCAGTGCACAAATTTCGTGCACCAGGCCTCTAGTATCTAATCAAGTTTTAAAAATAGTGCACTCACCCAACAGATTCCCTGGACCCTCCCTTCATTCACCTTCCTCAGGGCAGCTGATGAGAACACTAATCAGCCTGAAGTTGGTCACAGCAAGTAGAGTAATAGGGTGGAGCTTGCCAATGTCACTAACTTTCTGTGTCCTTATGCAAGATCTGTACTATTTATCTAAATGAGTTGTTGGGTACAGCAAATGAGATGTGAAGCTATTCATAAAAGGTTTTGTTCTTGTTGAGCTATTACGCCTACTTTTGAGCCCTGGGACTTATCTCTAAGTTAGTTTGCCATGATTAACACTCTATTTATGTTTTCTATTAAATTCTAATTGGGTTTTACTGGCATTCAGACATGTCTTCTATTCATTCTGTGATAGAATGATTGGTAGGAGGCACCCCAGCTGGTCTGTGAAGAAAGGATGTGGCACCCACTCGCCATGAACCCATCCAAAACATTTCTAAAGGACGCAGCACCACATTCAAATCTCAGAGGGGCTCTTTCTTTCAAAGATGAGACTTTGCATTAAAAAAGACATTAATCCTGTCTTTTCATGAGTTGTTGAATCCAACAAACCTGAGCCTTTCCTTGAACTACAGTCTGTCCTTCATTTTTTGCTGGGCAGGTCCCTTGAATATCAGCATTCCCAATGACCTAGTTAATGCCACCATTTGTATTTGATACTGGAGGTTCACAACTATTTTCAGTTGGGAGAAAGGCATGGGCTAGCTGTGAAAGAAAAAGCCAGCAGGGCCAGTACAGGCCTTTAGTGTTTGAGGGTTTTCCCCCACTAATGAAAAAATGTCTGTGAGCTGCAACTCTATATGTACCTTCTCCATAGTGCCTCTTCATCATTCACCTCACTCTGACCACACAGTTTAGCAAAATTATGAAATCAATAATGAAACCCCCTAATCTTCAGTTACCTTTCATATAACTTCTCCCCTGTGCCCAGATAGCCCCCAAATGCAGTATTTTAATTCTGCAAATCTTAATAAAATGAACAAGGAAGCAAAGAAGGGTATGGGCAATTCAAGTATTTTATCAGCATTTCCCAGAAAAAAATATCTGCCCAAATGGCTATATTTTCATTTAACCAATAAGACATTTAACTTCCATTCATTTTCTTCTTGCCCTTTCTTCCATTTGTGGTTTTTTTTTGGAGGGGGGGGAGTTGATCTATGACTTTCAGAGCTTGAGAAAGTGAGCAATTTGTCATTAACTTAACTGGACACGGATCATATGCAGATTCCAGTGTCGTAGCATTCCAGTCGGTCCTCCTACAGATTCTCTATTAACCCATCAACCCTCCTGAGCTTCTTCCCAGGGTAGAAGCGACACCAAGCATTAAATGATGGCTGGGACTTAGGAGCTAAATTCAGGCACAAGTCTACCCATTTGATACCACCAAGCCCACTATGCCAATGCCTCCAACTCATTTTGACTTGTGTCTCATTGCCACTCCAGGTCAATGAGTTGCCTAGGAAGCCTTCTTGGAAACTTGCCTAGTGGTGGGTGCTTTACAGAACTCAGCAGATACAGAAGAACGAGCCCTGGTCAAGGCCTAAGAGGATCTAGACCAGTGGTTCTCAACCTTCTGGCCCTTTAAATACAGTACCTCATGTTGTGACCCAACCATAAAATTATTTTCGTTGCTACTTCATAACTGTAATGTTGCTACTGTTATGAATTGTAATGTAAATATCTGATATGCAGGATGGTCTTAGGCGACCCCTGTGAAAGGGTCGTTCGACCGCCAAAGCGGTCGCGACCCACAGGTTGAGAACCACTGATCTAGACTTCTCTTTTGAGCTCTGTTCCACACCTGCTCAGTGGACAACTCCCATACTCAGCAAGGCTGTGTGACGTAGTGTGTAAGGCCAGGGACCTGGAAATGAGAACCGAGTTTATTTTCATATCCACCACTCACAACCAGTGTGGTCTGGACCTCAGCTTTCTCACTTACAGACAGAATTGCACTTAATTATCTGTAAGGTCTCTTAGAGCTATATAATTTTCTAGCTCCCCAAACACAAATCCCCTCAATGCTTTTCATTTTAATCAAAAGAGTAACATATGATCAAGCAATGTAAAAATATTAGCTTGAATCATATGAAATTGCTCCTATTTAACCATTTTTGGTCAATAAAATGGCAATTTTATATGGTTCAAGTTGGTGTACAGTATTATAAGTGGAAGTCTTCCCTAGTTGCTCCGCCCCCACTCTGACTTGTATTAATCACTTATATCTGCATAATGCTTTAAAAGTTTAAACGTGCTTTCATGTACAGCATTCATATGCAGCAAACATTTCCCCAGGGCCTTCTGTGTGCTTGGGGCTTTGGAATACAATTTCTCATTTAATCCTCACAACACCTGGGAAGGCGGTTCCTCTCGTCTATGGCAGTGGTCGGCAAACTCATTAGTCAACAGAGCCAAATATCAACAGTACAACGATTGAAATTTCTTTTGAGAGCCAAATTTTTTAAACTTAAACTATATAGGTAGGTACATTGTTATTAACTTAATTAGGGTACTCCTAAGGCTTAGGAAGAGCCACACTAAAGGGGCCAAAGAGCCGCATGTGTTTCATTCATCCTCTCTGTATGTTCAAACCATCTCAACATACCTTTCTCAATCCTCGACACTACATCTTCTTTCACTCCACAACGTTCCCTAAAATTAACTTAATAAAGTTCACTTAAAGTTTTAAGTCAACTTCGCACTATACATGCGCGCCCGCGCGTGGTATTTTGTGGAAGAGCCACACTCAAGGGGCCAAAGAGCCGCGGTTTGCCGACCACTGGTCTATGGGGAAGTGAATGAGTTCAGGACAGTGGGATGAAGTAGCCCAGGTCACCCAGCAAGTAAGTGGCCGCTGAGATTTGCACTCAGCGCAGCCTCTAATGCTCTCCTCATAGCCTCTCCTCTCCCTAGTCTGAGCCAGTCTAATGTCTTCTGTTATCCTAAGAACCGTTAAAACTGTAATACTTTCATACTTTTGATGGACACAAAGAGGATGTTTGAGGAGCACACTAATTTCCCCCTGCTTTGCTTGCAGTGTCATGCCTGGCATGGAAAATGGCAGATTCCTTCCCAAATTCTGCAGGAGGGGCAAGGTGCAGGGGTGTGGGAGCAGGAGGGGGGCTCCTTCTACCTACAAAGACTTCCAATGAAGGGAAAAAGCACATCCTCTAGGTAAAAACTCTGTTGCTTGGCTTGAAGCTAACCCCTACAATATACATTACTGTCTTTCTGTTCAATCAGTGTTCTGCTACAAGAATCAGTTACATTCAATCATCTGAAAGAGCTATTAAAATGCTGATAAAAAATTCATAAAGTAACACACAGTAATGAATCAGGAGAATTCAGTAAAGTGAGACCTACCCTCAGAGCAGGGCAAAAATGAAGGTGAACGATCGTTTGGGCCCAGCGGCCATGAAATACCCTTTTGGAAGATGAATAATTCTGTTTAGGGCTGATAAGTTGAACTAATTTATAATGCTGTTTTAGGTCCACTGCTGGAATATTTCAAATCCCTCAACTTTAAAATGCATTGCCTGTCAGAAACTGGTCTCTTAACAGTTTCCTCTTAACATTTTTCAAAATGTAACCTAGACCAATTTGCATGATTTAATGCTTATTGTATTATACTGTGCAAGATTTAAAATGGGAAATAAAATTTTTTAAAAGAGAGAGAGGGAGATGAGAGATAGGGAGAGGCAGACAAGGTGGAGTGTAGGGAACAAGTGAGGGCAAAGGGAGAAATAAGATCTGTCAGTGCTTGGCAGAGTGTCCCACTGGGACAAGGGAGATCTAGCTGGACATCAAGTACCCAACAGATCTCTAACCTGGGGAATAGACTTGGGCGGCCAAGGGGTATGGAAACCACCCCATTAAGGCCAGACTTGAGAGCAAATCTGTGAAACAATAGGAGATGGCAGACTGAAGGGCTCCACTGAATTCTCACCCCCACCCTCCCATCCATTCCCAAAAGAGTCTCAGAAACCCTTGGAGATCCTCCTGGGACTCACTGCCAGGGATCACACCTCCATTACTTCCCTCCCGGTTTCTTGCAAAAGCCTCTTAATTGGCATTACTTTCTTTAGTCTCTCTTCTGCTCGATCCACCCTCCTCCATTCTGCTGCTATACTTTTCTTCCTAATGAAAACCTGACCTTGTTATTCATTTCAATAGCCCTCAATGGATCCCCCTCCCTGCAGGGGAGACTCTGAACTTCGGAGCATCACCTCCAGGACTGTTTATGCCATAGCTCCTGACTTACCTGTTGTTTACATTTCCTGCTACTTCACTACAGGAATAAAGAAAACAGTGAATGGTTATAAAGCACATAACCAAAAAGTTAGTACCCAGAATATATAAAAAGCTCTATTGGTCTGTACCAAAAAAGGCAAGTAACCGAATAAAAAAAAGGGGGGGGGGCAAAATAAGTCAATATGTTGACAAGTAACCGAATTAAAAAAAAAAGGGGGGGGGGCAAAATAAGTCAATATGTTGAACAGCCTGTAAACATGTAAAAAAGATACTCAATTTCACTAGTATTTGGGAAATCTGAATAATAATAAGGGCGACATAGTATTTTATACCCATCAGGTAGGCAAATATTAAAATGTCTCTTGATAGTAAATGTTGGGCACCATGTGACAATGCAGCTCTCACGTGCTTTAGGGGGATGCAGAAATGGATTCAACCGCTGTGGGGAGCAACTAGCAATAAGCGGCAATGTGGAGGTGCCCTTGCCCCAGACCCAGCCAGCCCGATCCTTGACATAAAGACCGTGGCTCACTGTGCAATTCTTCATAATACTAACAATGGGAGACAATCTAAGTATCCATCCACAGGAAGGTTAATAAAGCAGTTTATCCACACAACGAAATAACATATGGCAGTTAAAAGAAACCGGAGCTCTACCTGATATGGATAAACATCCAAAACATAACGTGTAGCTAAAAGAGCAACTTTCCAAAGGATATGTCTGAAGGACACAATTTGTGTCTAGTTTTAAAATTGTGGAAAAAAAAATCTATACAGTATTTTTTTAAAGGAAAAGTAGATGACTTCTACGGCAACAGTGCTTCCTTCTAATGAGGGTAGTCCAGGACTAACACGCTTCCCCAAGAGCAAAGGGTGGATGACCACAGCTGTGTGGAGGGCAGGAAGTTTCATCCGTGTGGTGTGCTTGGGAGCAGGGGCACAGAAACATGCCTTCCAGGCTGGCAGACTCAGGCTGCCCCATTACACCCTCATCCTCACCCTCGTAATGGAGCGCTCTCTGACAGTGCACAGCTCTCGCCGTCTTCAGTTAGGAAAACAATTGTGCTTCTTAGGGCGGCTATGGCTTCTGGGCTGTGCTGTCCATTTATTCATTTAGGAGACTGAGGGCCTGATCAGAAATAGCCACTTTGGTTGACAGACCACTGCTGCCCAGAGATTTGATAAATCTTGATTAATTGTTTCAATGCTTTGTTATGAAAGGCTTCCTCCATGTTGTGTTACTAAGAAATTTTTACCCAACCCAAGTTGTCAAATGGAGGCAAAAACTCCACATAACATGTGATAATAAGGCTGTTACTGTGAAGGGCTCGGTAATCCTGTATTTATTCACCTGTTCCCCATTACAGAGATCTGTTAAATGAGCACTTTGTCCATCAACACTTGAGTGCTTAAAGCTGAGTAGGCCTCTTTTGTAATTGCTGGCACCAGCAAAAGCCAAGTTGCCAGCTCTCTGAACGTGGGAATGTGGCTGGGGCTGCTGGATGCGCTCCACAGAGCCCTGCCCCGCAGAGCCCGCCATGCTCACCTGTCCAGGCCCTGGGCTCCCTCACGTCACTCACGGGAGGTATACGTATCTAAATGTGCATGGTTGGTTTTTTTTTAAAGTGAGTTTTGGAAAGTAACAAGAGGAAAGGCCAAAGGAAATTCTTTCCTCTGGTGACATTTCTGCCGGGTTACACCTCCGCCAGAGATTTATAGCTGCACAACGCTGCAGAGCTAACCATATGGTCCATTAAAAAGAATTCCAATTTCCGTGCTCCTGCGCCCAGAACCTCAGAGAGGTTTCCTATTTAATAAGGATTTTGTTCTTCTGTGGGGGGCATTTAAAGCATACCCCAAACCATGTAAGCTAGCATTATGAAAAGCCATGGAATTTGCCCACTGGGGAGAGGGCGGAGGAGAGGGAAGGAGAGAGGGCTGCGCAGCCCTCGGCCTGATCTGCAAGGGGCTGTGGAGGCAGGAGTGCCACTTGAGCATCACTGTCACCTGCTTCTTGCTCTGACCCTGGGATAATTTTTATAGAGTCACAAGTGAGTTGAAGAACTCCAAAGAATTTCACACTTCCCTCCAAGTGGTCTGGCTTCACCTCTGAATCAAGTAGCTCAAAAAAGCATTTGAAATCTTAGATTCGGCAGGCTTAGCAATGTCCAGAAAAAGCCCTGCCAACGCCTCTGTGTCGCCAATATCAAATGGATTTGAGGGTCATCCGAACTGCTAGTTGCCGATGAGCTTTTCAAGCGTGTGACTCAGCAGTCCACCATGCCCTGCAAAGTGAAGGCCGGATCACCTGGTGCCCAGCTGAAATAAACATGGAGACTCATATTCACAGCCCCTACATCCATGTCAATCAATCCAGACTGAGGGCTTATCAGAAGATTGGCATCATTTCTTTATTATTATTATTGTCTAAAGTTTTACATATGCCTCCTTTTTTCCTGGTTGACTCCCCCCACCTCCCCGCCATTCCCACCCTGGGCAACCCTCACTGCCCCCGTGTCTGTGTCCATTGCTAATGCTAATATGCCCTTTGGTTGATCTCTACCCACCCCCCCTGCCATTTGTCTCGGTATCTATTTTTGTTCATCAAATTATGCTGATCATTATATCCCACATATGAGTGAGATCATGTGATATTTATCTTTCCCCAACTGGCTTATTTCACTTAGCATAATGCTCTCCAGTTCCATCCATGCTGTTGCAAATGGCTAAAGTTCCTTCTTTTTCATAGTGGCGTAGTATTCCATTGTGTAGATATACCACAGTTTTTAATCCACTCACCTGCTGATGGGCACTTAGGTTGTTTCCAAATCTTAGCTATTGTAAATTGTGCTGCTATGAACATATGGGTGCATATATCCTCTCTGATTGGTGTTTCTGGTTTCTTGGGATATACAGTGGGGCCTTGACTTACGAGTGTCCTGACTAACGAGTTTTTTGAGATACCAGCTGTCTCTCCGCCGATTTTTTGCATTGAGTTCACAGAGTAATTTGAGTTAACGAGCTCCTTAATGAGCTCCTTAACGAGGTCAGTCTCGGAACGAATTAAACTCGTAACTCAAGGCCCCACTGTAGTCCTAGAAGTGGGATTACTGGGTCAAATGGGAGTTCCATTTTTAACTTTTTGAGGAAACTCCACACTGTCTTTCACAGTGGCTGCACCAGTCTGCATTCCCACCAGCAGTGCACGAGGGTTCCTTTTTCTCCACATCCTTGCCAGCACTTGTTTGATGATTAGTTGATGATAGCCATTCTGACAGGTGTGAGATGGTACCTCATTGTTGTTTTGATTTGCATCTCTCAGATGATTAGTGACTTTGAACATGTTTTCATATGTCTCTCAGCCTTCTGTATGTCCTCTTTTGAAAAGTACCTACTTAGGTCCTTTGCCCATTTTTTGATTGGATTGTTTATCTTCCTTTTGTTCAGTTGTATGAGCTCTCTGTAAATTTTGGAGAGTAAACCGTTATCTGAAATGGCATTGGCAAATATGAAGATTGGCATCTTATTGTGCCATTTATGAGCTCACAAAGTTGAAGGGGGTTCAGGTAGTCTAACCTGTGATTTATCAGTCCAACTGGGAGCATCATGGGGGGATCTTGAATGATTATGCCAGGACAAAAGGCATATATAAGTTGGGACTGTCCTTGGGAAATGGGTGTGTGATTACCTGGGTTTAGAAGGCTATTTCTTTCTTTTGCTTTTTTTTTTTTTAACATATTTTATTGATTTCAGAGAGGAAGGGAGAGGGAGAGAGATAGACACATGGATGATGAGACAGAATCATTGATCGGATGTCTCCTGCACGCCCCACATTGGGGATTGAGCCCGCAACCCAGGCATGTGCCCTGACCAGGAATCGAACTGTGATCTCCTGGTTAATAGGTTGATGCTCAACCACTGAGCCACGCTGGCTGGGCTACTTCTTTATGGGCTGTCTAAATTTGAAAAACAGAAAAGAAAAAGAGGCAGGGATGAAATATCCAAATAACTCCTCCTCTTACTGTGACATAATCCAAATCGGAAACTGCCAAGGTGGCCAGGCCAATTTCATATGGAAATTTGTTGGGTGTTTCTTTCCCTTCTTTGCTCTCCTGTAGCAGCTCTCAAATGTCCTGGCCTCAGGACCCCTGTACACTCTTAAAATTTCTGTGGACTTCCAGAAAGTTATTATTTATGTGTTATTGTATCTGCTTATGGTTATCTTATTAAGAATTAAAACTTGGAAAATTGTAAAATATTCATTCATTTGAAACTAACAATATAGTGTGGTGAAGGCCTAGGGCCTGGGGGCAGTGCGGGCTAGAAGGGGTCAATGGGGACATCTGTAATAGTTTTGTGTGTGTATGTGTGTGTTTTCGTTTTTTTATAATTTCATAGCTATTTTTTCACAGTTTAAAAAAGTTTATATTTATATATATATTTATCTTTAAATATATAATGTAATGCTTTTAACAGTAAATATTTTTAAAAACTAACAATAAACCTATTACATATTAACAAACAATACATTTTTATAAAAAATACTTATATTTTTCCAAAACAAAAAAATTTAACGGGAAGAGTAGGATTGTTTGACATTTTTTGCAAATGTCTTTCCAATGTCTGGTTTCCGAAGATAGGTGGAGTCTCCTATCTGCTTTTGCATTCACTCTGTTTCAATCACATCTGGAAAATCCCATGTACATTCAGGAGAGAATGGAAGTGGTTTAAAAGGGGAACATCATATAATGAACAGTTCTGGCCTTGGAACTCCTGACAGGGCCTGGGACCCTTCCCCATGGCACACCTGGACCACACTTTGAGAACCACTGTGAACATGTTCTCCACACTTTCTAGGAATATTTGGTAACTAAATCCCACCCTCCCCTCAAGGAAAGGGAAACCTGTTGTCTTTGGTGCTAATGATTCTGGCACTGAGTTTAAAGCCATCGAAGTCTATCTGAATGAGAAAGACCAGGTCTGGGAAGAGAACCTGAGACATGGAGAAGGGCTTCCCTGAGACTAGAGAAGGACTCACCCAGGATGGATTGGAAGAGAGAGGGCGGTCTCAGAGGACGAGGGCCCAGGCCCATTTTAGGGGCAGCTCACAGGAGGAAGCAAGACCCCAGGAAAAATGTCCATTCCAGGCTCCCAGTGTTCACGGGGATAGAAATGAGGGATGTCCCAGTTGTGAGCTGGGGACATAAAGCCTAAGGACTTCCCATCTTCAAGATCCCTTGGCAACAGGTAAGACACAGAACCTGGACCCGACTCTGAGGATAAATGAAGCACCAGGAATGGCTTAGTTCAGTTTCCCTTAGGGGTGCTGTTGCAAGAAGAAAATGAGATTGATTTAAGAAAGCGAAGAAATGTGGTGTTTCTTCCATACTAGAGATCGTGGACTGATCTTACTCACTTCTTCTGTATATGTCTCGCCTAGCTGGAAGCCACCAGCGAGCCAGGCCTGCATCTCTGCCATGTGCACAGCAACAAGAAATTCCAGGGCCTCGGTGAGGGCAGAATGGACCACTCAGTCAGCCTGGCTGACCGCGGCTCAGAGAGGCCGGCAGAAGTGGAAAAGCAGAGAAGAGACAGGTACCGTCCAAGGTCAAGTTCTCAGCTGTGCTGTGGCTTACGCTGTGGATCAGGCAAGCTATTCCCTTCTAAACCTTCGCTTCCTCATCTGTGAACTGAAGAATCCTCCCTACGCTCATTACAAGGATGAACCGATTTCAGTCACAGGAAAGCACTTAACATAGTCTCTGCAATGAAGTAATCGTGTTGTTTTCCCTTTATACCACTCAACTGTCCCTTCCCGGGCCGCCCTCCAGGGTCAGAACACCTTGTCGTTCTCACAGCCCCTACGCCTAAAAGTGCCAGGGCTCTCCCTCCGGGATGGGGATTTTCCCACTGGAGGGGGAGGTCCACAAGGACAGGAATGGTGCTGTGGTTGCCTTGTCGTTCTCACAGCCCTACACCTAAAAGTGCCAGGGCTCTCCCTCCGGGAAGGGGATTCTCCCACTGAAGGGGGAGGTCCACAAGGACAGGAATGGTGCTGTGGTTTTCCCTTCACTGCGTTCCGTGTCACGCACAGTGTCTGTCACTCACAGGCATGCAATGCTGGAATGAATGAATGAAGAACACACAATGCACACGTCAATTATTACTGTGGAAATATTCCTTTCTGTGGTTTAGACGCAGTAGATTTCAGGAATCTGAGACTCAAAGAAAAAAATGAAATAATGAGAAAAAAACAATCAATGCTAAAATGAAGAATACACGATGCACACGTCAATTATTACTGTGGAAACATTCCTTTCTGTGGTTTAGACGCAGTATATTTCAGGAATCTGAGACTCAAAGAAAAAAAATGAAATAATGAGAAAAAAACAATCAATGCTAAGGAGGCAAAGGTGCGTCCGCCTCGCACAGACATGGGGTTCCAGGAGAAGGAAGAGTCTTGAAAAAGGCTTCAGTTCTGAACAAGACCCCGAGTCAGGGTTTCTTGCTTAAAATCGTAGCACATTATCCTAATTAACACCTAGCCCTTCCTCCACAGAACTGGTAAGTAAGCTAGCCAGTAAGTGATTAAAACATTGCTACCTGATTACTATATAGTTAAATGCTTAAAAAGGAATCACAGTTAATGGGCTATCACAGGTGAGATCGTAAATTATGGCTGCAACATGGGTGTGCACGTGCTGCTTGAAGGTATCACTCCCCCACTCACTCAGTTTTCTCAATCCCTCAGTTGCCTATCAGGAGTTGGAGATTCCACACTGACTTCTGGGAAGAGGAAGATGTTAGGAATGTGGGCAGAGGATGTGGAAGGGAAAGAGGAATTGTGGCAGTTGAAAGATTCAATACATGGAAGTAAACACCAGCTAATTAAAGATGCCTGCTAACACACATCAAACACTGGGCACTATGAACAGAGCAGATGTATTAATTTCCCACTCCTGAAACAGCTACACAACTCCCTGGCTACTCTTCTACACCCCCTTCCCCTCCCTCCTGCCTCCCTCCCTTCCCTTTCTTCCCTCCCCACACCCCCCTCTCGCTCTGACAGCACTATTAATGATCGTTAATGCCCCACAGGCTCTAATGGGTCCCGCTGGGAGTCCAGAAATACTGCAATTTGTATTGAGGATTTAGACATAACAAAAAAAAGCCCTCTGCTCCTGGGAGCCGGAGCTTGATCAGTTAACTCCCCCCCTGGAATTGCACAACAGAATAATAAATGACAGCTCTTCGATTAAATCAAGCCTTCTGCCGTGAGTGCCAGAGAGAGTGTGATTGTCACTAACAGTCTACTGCTTGTTAACACCACTGAAGTATGAACAAACAGTAGTCAACACTTTACAAAGTAAAAGTCTCTGCAATACCTTTGGTATTTGTGTCTGGACATGCACACATGTGCGCGCGCGCACACACACACACACACACACACACACACACTCAGCTTTCAGATCTTCCCCTTTAGATATTTTGGGTAAGTTTTTATGTTTTAGCTATCTATTTTTTTTTAATGTCCAGGAAAGCTCAATACAAAAGCTAGCTGCTGTCATGTTAAAAAAAAAAAAAGAAGTACACAGATATAGTATTCTTGATGAAAGCTTTATTCTGTATTTCTTAGGTAAGCTAGGAAAAGGGAACAGGTAAAGTAGAGTAGGCTAAATCTGAGTTTGTGGGCGATTTTCCACTTAAATTTATTTCCTATGATATTATAGCCTTCTGACTCAAAAGTTAATTTCTATAAAGTGGGTGATTAAGACAAGGTTTCATTAGGGTTGGCGCTCACACAGAACCAGCAGTCCCCTGTCTTGGAGATTCCAGCTGCCCCTTTCTCATTCACAGCTCAGTGTGGAACCACAGCTGACCTCCAAAAATACTTGAAAGATGCAGAGGAGAGCTCAGCAGGGCTCAGCCGGGGTTGGGGTGCACGCACCAGCAGCTGAGTTCTCTGCATGGAGATTAGAGCCGGGTGTGCAATCCAGCCCGTAAGAAGAAACATGGCACCTGCCTTTAAGGCGCTTACACTTGAAATCAGAGGGCAGCCAGAAGGGGTCCTCCCAGGCTCAGAAAGAGCAGTGTGGGCTGCAGACTTCTTCTTGGCCTCCAGAGATGGATGGTGTCCATCTGCACTTGACCTTTCCATAAGGCACGATCGCATGTTTGTTTTCACAGGACAGCTGAGAAGAATGATTCTCTCTCCCTCTTCCTTCCCCCCCCCGCCCGCCCCCCCCCCCCCCCACACACACATACACTTGGGGGAGAGTTGGTCTTTACACAGTATCTTAAAGTGAACGGCAGATGGTATGAACTCCAGTTAACCATATTCACTTGCAGATTCAGAATTATTGATGATAAAAGCTAAACTATGAGGCATGTTCCATCTGCTTATTTTCCGATTTCCATTTGTTGTAGTCCTGTTAATATTACTGGGATTCTCCTTTCTCTCCAGAAAAGTTGCCATAAGGGCATCTACCTAGAGACATCTGTCGCCTCTCGCTCTAGACGTTGTTGTCCTCGCCCTGCTGCTGAGGCCCTGTGCTTCCTCCTCCACCCCCACCCCCACCCCCACCCCGCTGTCCTGTCCTCTCACTCCTTTAGCAATGACCTTGACTGTCTCCGGCCCAGGACACTCGAAGGACTAAACTGGACTCAAGGTGACACCTGGGGCGAGGGGGCCGAAGTCACCTGCCAGTGCTTCTCAAACTGGGTGCAAAGGAAGCAGTGCCAAGAGGGACACCACATAAGGGCAGCCCCTGGTCCTAGGGCATCACTTTTGCTCTGAGACTGAAAAGAGGGGTTGGTAATTAAGCTGAGAAGTAACAAGACCTGACTGACACTGAAGCAAACACAAACATACGGGGAAACGGAGGCGTGCCACTGAGTCCCCATCCGAGTCCTGCCACAGGGACGCTTTTAGAGGCACCGCCTCCCCAAGCCCCACGGTTAGCAGGACCTGGGAGTGCAGCGTCAGCTCTCCAGCGGCATTTCCCGCCTTGGCTTGCCTGCTCTCCCGGCAGGACAACAGCTGGACTTGCCCTGGGCATAACGACGTTTCAAAGAGCCCCATGCCATTCACGCCAGCAAGAACTTCCTCAGTAACTTATAGGCCTCTTTTAATCAAGAGGCAAAGCTCTCCATCTTGTTGACACTTATGACCCCCGACGTAAAATACTCCGATTGTTTAATTCAGAGGGGACCCGGAGAAAGTGCAGGCCCTCTCCATTAGGACACTTCCTAATGGGAGCCATACATCAAGGCCCTGCCTCTAATCGGAAGAACAGCTGTTTAGAAACCTGTCCTGGGCCTATGGTTTGGAGCTACTTTTCGGGAGATCAACACTCCTCCCATTCATTTCATCTTCATTCCTACTCTGGTGAAGAGGACTCGGAGAGAAAGCCATTCCCTGCCTGGCTTCATTTCCTCCCTCCCCCTCCGCCTGTAGCCTTCTGTTTCTCCACCAAAAAGGCGGTCCTTAAAATTCATCCCGTTGGTAGTCTTCTCCTGAGGTTAATGAACCAATAAAAATATAGACAAACTTGTTTTAATACATAATGAAATAAGAGCATTTTGAGTAACATAGAATGAGGTAAGAGTCCTCCATCCTGGAAAATAAATTATTCTTTAAAAAGAAAAAAAAGATATAGAATGATTGTCATTTAGTGAGCACTGAGAGAGCGAAGGTCCAGAGCCGGGCACCGCGAGCCACTAAAGCAGCGGTTCTCAACCTGTGGGTCGCGACCCCTTTGGCGGTCGAATGACCCTTTCACAGGGGTCGCCTAAGACCATCCTGCATATCAGATATTTACATTACGATTCATAACGGTAGCAACATTACAGTTATGAAGTAGCAACGAAAATAATTTTATGGTTGGGTCACAACATGAGGAACTGTATTTAAAGGGCCAGAAGGTTGAGAACCACTGCACTAAAGGAAGACGCCCCATCAGGTGAACCAGACGCACAGAATTTGAGCCTCGGGCCAAATCTCTTGCCTTCTCCCAACCACTCAAGTGTGTGGATCTTTTCAGGGGGAGTCTTTCACACAATGACAACTAATTGCACTTCCTTTCGATCTTCTTCTTCTTGCTCTCCCCCATGTAGACTACAGGCTGCACACAGGCATTCATTCCGTACCAATTAGAGCCCACGGGCCCCAAATAGTGGGACACCGCATTACTTTTCTTCCCTACACAAGGTGGCACCTAATTAATGTATACAGCTTGATTAGCTTGGAGATTTAAGCATACACCCGTGAACACTGCACTATTACTGCGATGTTCTGATGACAATGAAAGTTAATGAGCAAAATACGCCTCATCCTTTCTCACAGCTTCACAATAAAACACGTCGTGAAAACTTACCAACAGCAAGAAGTGACTCTGGTTTGCCTTAGAAGATTTTGGAAATTTTGCTGCCAGGCCCGAACACTTGCAGGGAGGAACCTCCCAATTTAAAAAGAAAAAGAGATTTAGGTGTTTTTCTAACCCACTCTATTCTCTGAGAAGCTGTCAATCAAATAAGTGAAAGTGCCCATTCTTTGCACAAGTGTGATAGCTCCTCTCCTGCCTGCCTGCCCCCTTGCTGCGCCAGTCACACATCTGCACTGCTCTTCACACTTTGGTCGCCAGTCCCTGCACCGATAGTCTCTGTTGCTTGGCTGTCGACTCCTCATGCCTCATTAGTCATGTGTGACACCTGCACCTAGTACCTTTCCACTGACACTGCAGGGCGGCTTCTGGTGGGAAGAGGTACTTTCCAGAAGAGCTTCCACAGAGGCCCCGGCTGTGTGGCAAGGGTGTGCCATGGCGTCAGCGTGGCTCCCCTCACCCCACTCGGTAAACTCTCTTTATTAAACTTCCTTACACTTGGCTTCCTTTGAAGGCTGGGCATGTGGCTGTTAGGAGGTGGAGGAGGGAGTGCAAGCAGAAGGAAATAAAAATAGTCTATAAAGCTTTAATATTTAACGTGCAACAAATCTATGTGCTCGGTGCACGTGCAGCAACCTGCAAAGTGGCAGAAGAGAGATGTCTCAACAGAGGAAAGCATTACAAAGATTTGTATAACTGAGCTTAAAACTCATGACTCATTACCAAACTAATGAAATCTCAGACTTAAAAAATTCAAAATCGGTTTTGTTTTCATTATAAATTCATTGTCAGCTAGTCCCACTAACAAGCAATCTCAATTCTTTAGCAGAGGGGAGATGGTTGTTGTAAAACAAAAAGCAAAACAAATGGAAGTGTGTTCTTAAAATGTCATTTTCCACTGGGAGTAAAATTTTTCTCTGCATTCGGGCCAATTTTCAAACCTTCAGGCACCACCTATGGATCATCGCAAATCCACAGATACACATTATAGTGTACTGGCTTTGTAACCCTAATTCCAGACCTAGGATTTAGAAATCTAGCTACACTTTTACTATTTGGTGACACAAATAGATGTAGTAAACGGCAGACATAGCTGGATTAACGTGTGACAATGTAGGGACCATAGTCAGGCGCCATCTCTTGCCCAAAGGGCTACGTCATGTGCCGAATTCCCTGTTTCTGGGTTCTGACTACATCTGGAAGGCCCTTTGCGGCTGCGGGGGAGCTGGCAGGCTGACCTGTAGGCCAGAAGGAAAAGCCATGCAGGTAACTGAGATTCCCACAAGGATCTCAGTCCCAGGGCTTCCTTCCTGCCCAAATGCCAAGCAATAACCTGGTACCTACCCCGCCAGTCTGCACATGTGGAGTATGTGCCCCCAAAGTAAACACAGACAGACAGACAAGCAACACGCTTACCTCTCCTAGTAGATTTTTATTGATTTTTATACTGTGCTCATATGCCACTGTACTAACGTATTTCTAAAACATACACTCAAAAAGGAAATCTAAAGGAGATTGAAAATAAGAAGCAGTTCTACGTTTTTCTTCACACATTCCAAATTATTGTGTTCCATGCACACCAGGGCAATTATCAGCTTAGTCTATCTATTATTTTGTGCCTGGAGAAGACGCAAAAGAGCAAGCATTTCCCTGAGCATCTGAACTTATGGGTCAAAGCGGTAGAAGAAAAGGGCCCGGCGGCACAGCTTGCAAAAGGTTCAGATCTTCTGAACACCCCGTCTCAGCCCCGAGGGTGAGGGGAGGCTTTCTGACTTGAAGCGGGCCACGTGTGTTATTTCCTCTGTCTCTCACCCTTGCGAGAGATGTCAGATGTGGTTGCGATTTTTATGCTTTTCTCTCCATCCCACATTCTCCACGTGTTGCTCATTTCTATATTTGCTCTGGGTTCCATGCCATTCTGTCGCACGTCCCTGCATTCCTTTCTCTGGGCGTTCAGTCCCACCTCAGGCTGCTGGCTCCTTTCAGAGCAACTTGTTGCATGATCAAGACAGGAAGTGGGACACTCTTCAAAGAACAGATGGAGAGAGCGAAGGCCACAGGCCGTCATGTACTCACAGAGGGAGGGGAGTTTTGTTTGAAGGGAGTGGAACAGTGGTATTGGAGAGGGAAGAAAGGTGGGGCTGTGATTAGGAACTGCCAGGATTCCAGCCCTTGGGCAATCCTTTAAAATGTGTCTACTCATGGCCTATCTGTTGTAGGACACGGTGTCTTTGGCTGTGGCACTCCATGCTAATCAGGAAAGATGAGTACCATTAGCATCCATGCAATAAGAGAGATCGTAAAGGGCCGCACTCAGCTCGGCAGGAACCAGCATGCGGCCGGAGTCCTAGCAAGCCCTGCTGGACTGCACTTGGAAATCCCTCTTGAAATGGATCCCTCTGCCTTGTCTCTGTTCAGACCAGAACCTCCCACCAACATCCCACTCAAACTGGTAACTCTACACCACAGCTTCTGCCAGCCAGCTTCTTAAATTCTATATTTCCTTCTTCACCTTCTTCACCTCCATAGCTCCTTCACTGGTGAGGGTGGCGATTCTTAACATTTATTTCAACATTCATTTCTCCTGCCCTACTACCTGAGGAAGACCGGCATCGGTGACTGACTAGGATGGGCCTCTCCCGGGGTGGGAGGCTGGCCCGGTGTCAGGGCTGAGGCAGGCACTCTGGAGGGGTATGTGATCTGGAGAAGAGTTTCCTCTGTGAGCGTTCAAGAGCCCTCACCTCCAACCCAAGCTGCTCTGCGAGCCGTGTCACCACCCTCCTCGCCTGCCTGGCTTCCCAGTCCCTCACCGTGGCGGGTGGCTCTCCTCTGGGACTGAGAGGCCCCTCCACACCTGGGCTTTGCGCATGCTGTTCCCTTTGCTTGAGGTCCTCTCCCCACTGGCTCGTCTTGCTGGGCTCTCTGCAACATCACCTTTCATCTCTGAAGAAAACAACTGCCTTTTCAATTCTCCCCTCCCCGTTCCCTTCTGCAGAGGTGCCTCCTCCTCGGGGCCTTTCAGTCTGGTGCCTGTCCCACCGACACCACAGTGGTTCATTCAGCTCCGACCCCCAGGAGCCTGGAGGTGTCCAGGAGCAGGGACTCATCTTACTCGTATGTGTCACGAAGGCAGCCTGCTCGGTGCCCAGCAACACTCAAGATGATGGACCTGAACTGAGAGAGATGCCAACATGACTGTCACTGTGGCTGCTGGTACCTGGAGCCATGCTCCCTGCCCATCTCTCCCACCCACGCCTCGGGGCGGCCCCCCACCCCCCAGCCTCCTCCCCTGCAGACTGCAGACAGCCGGTGACTGTGGCAGCAGTGATTTACAACTGCATTTAGCGGAATCTAATCAGAAGTGTGAATACTCCCCTTCTATCTGGCACACATCATCGGAGCTCTAATTATTCACACATTTTGGCAAGCGTTCTGGTGTTCCCCTACCAAGCTCCTAATCCCAGCAGATCAGTTAAAATAAATGAAAGAGAGATTCAAAAGGCACTTTAAAAATTCAACTGTTCTCCAAATGAGTTTGAACAGGCTCCAGATAACTAGTGGTTGCAGCTGACTGGCATTTAAAACCTAAGAACCCTTCTGCCTACCCCCATCCCAAGTTCTGTCCGGTACCCCCTGCATCTAAGGACACGATTCTCGATTTAAGAGAAACACTTGAGACCAGGCCCCTGACATGTTTTCAATGATCTGCATTAAAAACCAGGAAAATGTAGTCGCCACCCCAAGATCCAATCAGTGCCAAAGCGATTCTGCCTTTTCCACATAGGTAATGCGATACCAGCCCAGGACCCATGATTACGGCGTTCTGAATGCGTCCATTACAGCGCTCCCAAGTGCAGGAAGTCATTAAGGCAAAAATTACAGCCATGGACCAAGGCTGGCATTCGAGAAAAGTTTTCAAACACACACACACACACACACACACACACACACACACACA
>NW_005363938.1:6582659-6595654 GCF_000412655.1 Myotis brandtii
ACATGCAGCTTCCCATGCTCTCTGCCCTTTCTCTGTGCCTGGACTTCTCCTCCCCCAGGGACCCTCGAAGCTTCCTCCTTTAACACCTTTAACTCTGTTCACATGTCTGCCCTCAGTAAGACCTTCTCTGCTGGCCCTACTTAAGAGTACAAGACGCTTCTCCTCACCCCCGCAGGTTCTGCCTCCCTCCCTGCTTTATTTTTCTCCTTATCGTTTACCACCACCTGACACCTTAGGCATGTTACTCATTTATTAATCATCTACCAACCCCCCCACTGGAATGTAGGGATCCTTAACAGTTGTAGCCACTGATGCCTAGAGCAGCCTCCGGCATGTAGCAAGTGCTCAATAAATATGTTACTTAGAGACTCCTCCCGGTGGTCTATGTGTGCCTGAGACTGAGTCCCAGAGGCACTGCCCTTGCACTGGCTCACCTCCTAACCGAGCTGATGTGGAAGATGCCAAGTAACACAAGGTTTTGGGGAAATCACGGGTGCTGAATTCTTGACTTGGTGGCTCTGTCCCTAATGTGCCGGGCAACCCAAACTTCTGTCCCTGCAGCTTTCAAACAAGGCGCGTACCAAGAAAAACGACTTTCCAGGATTCCAAAGAACTTGGAAGAGGTAAAGGCGCTCTCCACATGCAAGGTGATACCATGCTCCAAAGATAAGGCAGTGCTTTTCAATATACTTCCCAAACCGAGCATTCTCAGTTATGTAATAGTCCCAATGCACGGATTCGTGCACATTGAAAGGAAATTAATTAGAAGAAATATTTTAATATTTTAATATCGCTATTCGTGTCTTGCTAATTAAAAGAATAGGATTCCACCGAGTCTCCTATCTACCTACTCCAGGACTTCTGTGAGGATCAAATAAGAGGAGGCACGGGAAAACGCTTCGCAAACATTTGATTAAACTGTAAAATGTTTGCACCTGGCTATAAAGCAAGTCAGGTTCCTAGGCTGAAGAAACTCCAAGGAGGCTAGTTGCTAGGGAGAGGAAGCTGGGCGTTGCTATGTGACATCATTACCCTGCGCCCACAGCCACCATTTCTGGGCTGGGCTGGGCTGTGGGCCACATTTTGTGCCATGGGGTCTTGGCAGCGTTGGCTGCAATTTGGTGGGGTGTCGCTCCAGGGTGGTGGCGGAGCCTGTGTCCCACTTGGCTGAAACCCAGGCATGTGCTGTCGGCGCCAGATCCGTGGTGTGGTTTATTTTTAAATGGCCAGTGCATGTCATGGCAGCTCTTGCATTGAGCATCTGCCTCCTGGTGCTTGTGTGCGTCATAGCTACCGGTTGGACGGACGACACTTAGCCTTTTATGTATATAGATAACCACAGTTACACGAAGGGAAACAGTACAGCCATTCATCCTATTCTCCTTCACTCAAAACTCTGGCTCGCCACAGACAAGAGCACCCTGTCCAAAAGCTTCAAGAAGGTGAGTGAGTGTGTGTGTGTGTGTATGTGTGTGGGCACATGTGCATGTGTGCGTGTGCTTTGGGATGGCGGGGAGTAGAGAGCATTACCAAAGTGCAGGCTTCTCCCTAACTTCATCTCTCCGGGAGGCTGGGGGCGACTGAATGCTTCCTGGGGCAAGAAGGTTCTAGATGACTCTTTGGACAGAAAAGGGGGCACTTGCAGTAGCTGACCAAGTAGGTCAGGTTTTAAAACAGATCCAGGCTTTAAAATACTGGCTATTTGAAGACTGACCCCCCAAAGGGAATTTCATCTGGTATTTGAACGGTGAGCCCCAAAGTCCTGGGCTTAAGGTGGGGGTGGACTTTAAATCCAAGCTCTGTGGGTTTTTTATGGTTATTCATAGGAGAGAAGGTTGCTTAACACTGAGCAGAACTGTTCCCTTGCTCCCTCCCAGATGCCTGGGTAACTGAGAGACTTTTGTTGCTAGGGTCGGCATGAGACCAAGGAAAATATCACCCCACTTGTCTATTTACATAAAATACTCCAACCATTTATGTGTCTTTACGTTTAGGGGTAACAGCCACACAGAATAGATGTTGATGTTTCATGCATGTGAAATAACACAGTAGAAAGCTACTTTAAGAAATTACTTTCCTTCAGTGTCACCATGGAAACCAGCCAACATAATCTCTCCACACCTAACTCTGGGGGGTAAGGAATAACAGTGACGGGGGGAGACAATCCAAACATTGAAAACGCTCATAAATTCTGTTACGTGCCAAAAAATTTAACTTGAGACATTTTTCCTCTGCTCTGGGCTGGGATGTCAACCTGTGATGTTTACTTTGTGAACTCTGTTTGATTTTCAAAACTAAAAAAATCAAATTGGGAAGTTTAGTGAAGTTCCTGCTAAGCCATAAATCACTTCAGAGCCTCCAACAGCCTCCAGCCTGTTCTCCTAAGTGGACTTGAGTAGGAGGCTACGGAGAAAGAAGAGGTGGCAGCTGGTGGGGACTGAAGGGGTTGAAGGTGGGCAGGGGCAGCGGGGACCTGGGGGGCTGGCTGGAATGAAGATGAAACGAGGGCAGGAGGGCGGTCAGGGCCAGTCCTAACTCCCCCTCCTCCTTCCGGTATGGCTCCGATCTCTAAGGCTCCTACGCCCCAGTGTTTTCCTGGCCATGGGTCCAAAGGAGCCCTTTAGGAAGCTTCCTGCTGGACCCAGGGACCCAGTCAACCTGAGGCCTGCTTGGCTTCTCAAGAATAAAGAAAAAAAAAAGACAAAACTCTATCAGAGTCTGATTATTTGTAAAATAAATGTAATTTTGGAAACAAACCTAGGCGTTTATGAGAAAAAGAAAACTTTACAGGGATTTCCCAGTTTGCTATTTGTTTCCTTGTAATTCACTCCTGGTTGGGAAGACAAGCTTCTTAGCAACGACTTTTGATTCTCAGCAAAAGTGCTCCGGGTGGACATGAGTTGCTGTTACAGAGACCAGCTCTGCACTGAAGAGGCACATTTTATTCTGAGTCTGGAAGGCCTAGTTCAAACTCCAAGGCTAACATGTGCCAAATAAATGAGGCATTCGGCCTGTGGGCCGCGAATTTAACATGCTTGGCCTAGTTCAAAGAGGAAGCTGATTTCAAATCATATCGTCCTTCGCATTTATTTTTTTTAAACTCAGGATTTGCCTCACATAAATCCTTACTATTTTTGTGATTGATTTGGGCAAAGACTATTTCTCTCCTGTCCTATCATGTTACATTTTTTTCTGGTCAGTGGATTTTATTTAATTGCCTAAAACTGTATCTCAGTTCTAAATACTGTTCCCCATCCCTCAAAACATCCTAGTAGTAACGGTGCTTTGTATATTGTAATGCAGTGTGAAGTAAGTATCTTTTCTGGCCTGCCTGGTGCCTTAGTTGGATGGAGTGTCCTCCCGTACACCAAGAGACTGAGGGTTCCTGGTCAGGGCATATACCTAGTTTGTGGGATTGATCCCAAGTTGGGGTGAGTACAGGACGAAACCTAGCAATGTTTCTCTCTCACATGGATGTTTCTCTTTCTCTTTCTCTCTCTCTCTTCCTCTCTCTCTCTTTCTCTCTCTCCCCTCCCCCGCTTCCTGTTCCTCTCTCTCTATCTCTTTCTCTTTCTTTCTCTCTCTCTCTTCCTCTCTCTCTCTTTCTCTCTCTCCCCTCCCCCGCTTCCTGTTCCTCTCTCTCTAAAAAAAATCAGCAAAAACAAATCCTTGAGTGAGGATTAAAAAATAAGTACCTCTTCCCAAAGGAATTAGACTTTCCAAGAAAGGTTATTTAATAAACTACTAGAAATAGTAGAAAACTAAAGACTGTATATCATAAATCACATTCAGGCTAATTCTTATGCTTAGTTAACTTTCCTCCTAGAGTTTGATCTGGTCTCTCCATCATATTTACATTGATTGAGCACTTTTGGGGAAGAAGTACGTTCTTTAACAAATTACAGAAGTCACCTTATCCCACTAAGAACACAGAGAAATCCTGAGAGTTGAATGAAATAAATCTGAGACAAAATACTGTAATGGGATGGAGAGGAGGAGTACATGGAGAAGGCTCCCTCCCACAATACACGGAGATAGGACTCTCGTGCTTTATCACCTATGTTTGCATCCATTCATGTAGCCCCCCAGCCCATCGGCTGCCCAGCTACTCTGTGATACAGGTATTCCCTAAGTGCACCGAAGTGCTGATGCATGCAAGGCTCTGGTCCCACGCAGGGGACAGACAGGTGAGATACCATCTATTCTTGAAGGAGGTCACATATCACCAGGGGTCATACCCCATTTCCCCCTTTCTACCTCTCAGCTCCTATAAACGCACTTCCCCTTGGAAGTAGAAATGTACCTTCTTCCACACGCTGCTCCGAGTTCCTGGCTCTGCACATATGCACTTACAAACAGAGAGCAGAGGTGTGCAATCAACAGGAGGGAGCTTTAAAGAAATAATACTCGGTGGCACAAAAAGAAATATAGTGCACAGAACGGGGAGAGGGAAATTATGTAGGGAGGGCAGAAAAACATAGATAAAAATGCAAAAGTTATTATAATTTATTCATTAAATCCAGCAGGAGAGAACAACACTCTCTCAGAAACACCCAACAGGGGCTAAACTCCAGGACATTCCTCTTCCCTGGCTGCGTTTCAAATGCTGTGTAAGTGGGGTCCCAGAATGCTCTGCATCAGTTTTCACGGCCTGGCCTCCCGCCCAGAGGGGGCGTGCCATTTGCTCAGACAGTGGTTCACAGTCACTTTCCTCACAGCCCCCTGTGGGGAGCCCCGAGTCGGCACCTCTGGGCTCTGGTTCCCACTGTGTCTGCAAGTCACTGTGTGACCTTGAGCAAGACCTTGGCCCTCCTGGGCTTCAGCCTTTTTCATTTCTAGTGAAAACATCTACTTAGGCCATACCTAGCTCCCCAACTTGTTAGAGACATTGTAAGACAACGCAGTCTGGAAAGGTAAAGTGAAACCAGTGCCTGAGGTGACTGCCACCCCCCTCCTTGCCCACTTTCCTGTCCTTTCAAGATACCTTTCTTGCCTGCAGCAATGCCATGGCACAGGCAACCAGTACCTGGTGGGCATGGTGGCCAGATTAGCACAAGACTATGTGGGGGAAGGTGGGAGCTTCCAATTCATTAAGTAAACTTCCACGAAAGCCCCAGGAGTCAGGTGAGGGTCAGTGTACACCAGTCCCAGCAGGGCAGGGACCCCGGGCCTCAGTGTTGCTGTCCAACCCAGGGGCCTGTGGCAGGGGCATTTGGGTGCACACCGGGAGAGACAGGGTGGGTGGCGAAGCTTCCCCCAAACCATATTGGTATGGTTTTTTGTTTTTTTCCCCTTGATCATTCTAGCTAAGGGTTTCTCAATTTTGTTGATATTTTCAAAGAACCAAATTTTACCTTTGTTATTTTTCTGTTTGCTTCATATTTCAATAATTTTTGCTATTTTATTTATTATTCCCCTTATTATTTTCAGTCTATTTGTACTCTTCTTTTCCTAACTTCTCATGGCAGAACCTTGGTCATTGATTTAGTGAGACCTTTCTTCTTTTCTAAAGTATAAGCTATTAATTAGAACTATTAATTCTTCCCTAAGCATTACATGAACTGCAACCCACTGATTTAGATATGTAGTATTTTTATTATCGTTCAGTTCAAAATATTTTCTTTTTTAAAAAGTATTTCTACATGTTTTTATTGATTGCAGAGAGATGAAGGGAGAAGGAGAGAGAGACAGAAACTTCAATGATGAGAGAGAAATCATCTACCGGCTGCCTCTTGCACGCTCCCTACTGGGGATCGAGCCTGAAACCCAGGCATGTGCCTGACGGGGAATCAAACCATGACTTCTGGGTTCATGGGTCAATGCTCAACCACTGAGCCACACCAGCCGGGCCAAAATCTTTTCTAATTTTCCTTGTGATTTCCTCTTTGACTCATATTTAGAAATATGTTCTTTACCTTCCAGATATTTGGGGTTCTCCTGGGTACCTCATTGCTACTGATTTCTAATGAACGCCTTCTAGCTTCACAGCCTCACTCAAATTCTCTCTCCTCACCCCCTTGCCCTTGACTCCCTCCCTGGAGCCTTCCCTTTGCCTGGGTCAGACCATAAGCTTCCAGAGGACAGAGGCCACGCCCACTAATTTAAGGCTGTGTCTCCAATGATTAATTCAGTGCCTGCCCCACATCGTGTGCTCAATACATGTTTGTCAAATGAGTGGATGGCTTCTTGGGTATTTTCTAAATCTCTGTTACTGTCTACCTTATTGGATTAGTAACCAGGTACACCAGCCTCACTAGAATGGGAGCTTGGGCCCAGCAGGTGCCTGCAATTTCTAGACTCTCCAGGGCTTAGTCCAGGGCTGACATCAGGCTGGGGGATCGGTTGCTAAAGGACATCTAAGCAATAGCTCTCTGTGGGAAAATCTCAATCTTTCTTCTGATATTGATGGTGATGTCGGGTTTAAGGGACAGCAACAGCGTAATCAATGGTGTTTTTAACAGCAGGCATCGGATGGGAAACAGTTTCTCCTGATGAAGTCATATGCTTCTACAAACAAAGCATTCATCTAATTGTCCCTCTTCCACAACATCTAGGAAGAAGAGAGCTACATTTGTGTATTTCCAATAACTTTCATTAACTTGTAATATTGGATAGTGTTTCTCAGCCTCTTTTGTTGACTGATTGCTTTCTCCCAGATTGAGCTGGTTTTGAGTCTCAATGTATGTGTGTTTTTTGTTGGTTTTCTCAAATGCATTTTCAAAGTAAGTGAGATCAATCCATCCTGTGATCAATCACATAGGTTGCCAATAAAATGCTGCTGAACAAGACTGTCATCATCCCATTAGGCAGTTAATTAGAATTCTTATCTTTGGGTGGTGGGTGAGGAAAATGGGGACTTTCCCTATGCACTTGGGGATGTGATAGGACGAGGGAGCCCCTGGGAGGGAGGTGGGACTGAGGGCAGACTCAGCCCCTCTCCTTAGGAAGGTGCTCTGAGAGGCAGGCCTGGGCCCGAGTGATTGGCGCTGTGCTTCCTTCTCTGAAGGACTATGTGTCTCCCCGCAGGCTGCTTACAAAGGCAGAGATGTCTCCCTGGGCAAACGGATGGGAATGTTTGGAGCAGGAAGAAGCCTGAGAGCCAGGGCTACAAGCAGGCTGCCCAGGAGGAAGCGGGAGATCCCGCGAGAGGGCCGAGGGCAGCAGGCTGCTGGGAGAAAGGGACACGCCAAGGCCTAGGCTGCAGCTCTAGGGCTGTGAAGGGCTAACCTAGGGAAAGGATGCCAGGGCCTGGAGGTTCGGGGAACAGAACTGAGGAGCAACATGGCAAAGGAGACAAGGACAGTTCCAAGCAGGACATGGTCTCAGACTGATTGGGGGGATTATCCATCAACAGGCCACGCCAGCAAGAGAGGGAGAAAGGCCGAGCCTGCCTCAGGAACACCTGGAGCGGTCTTGGCAGGGCTGCTGAGATGTTGGGAACCAAGGAACAGACAGAAGGAAATGCCCGTTTTCAGAAATCAGACCCACAGGCATCTGTAAGCCCACCTGCACCCGCCCCCTCACTTGGAAAGGCAGGCGTGGGGGCTGAGGAAGCGGCTCCAGCCCTCAGGACAAGGAGCCTGTGGGCCCTGGGCACCTGGGCTGTCAGGCACCCCTATGTCCTGGGCTCCTTTTCTTGCACAACAGCCTCCGGGCCTGCAGGGCCTCCCACCACCCGGCCTCCAGCAGCCCGCAGGAGGGGCTCTCCGGTGATTCAGGAATGAGCTGCTGCCAGGCCTAAGGACGCTGTCCCGGGAGCCTTCTACAGGGCTTCCCTCCAGGAACATCACCGCCCCAGCCCTCCGCTTCCCACAAGCACCAGGCTCCTCCTCATCCCTATTTTAACTGCTAAAGACATGCACACCAAATGCTTCCTAATTACTACTTTCATGGCAGATGCAGTCGTTTCCCGGATTTCACTGCCATTAGTTTTCCTCACCGATTTATCCTTAGCTACTCTCGTTGAATCCTGCTCGCCTCCCCTGAGCCTCTCCTCCTCGCTCCTCACTGCTTGTCAGCACGCCTCCAATCCCCGGGAGAGATGGAGAGCCTTGTAGAGCCCACTGCGCAAACACACATTCCTATTCATTTATCACATTTAGCATGCGCACTTCCACCCTCATCAACACGGGCCCAGCTCGCTCACTCATTTCCCTCTCCCAATTACAAATTAGTCCATTAGGCTGTCTGCAGTGGGCCCTCTGCTGCAGCCTGGTAATGGCTTCTGAGATTTCCATCATAATCGTAATGGCTCCCTATGCAGCCATGAGGGCAGATGGAGGCCGCTAGTGGGTAATGAGCTATCACGCTACCAAAGGGCACAGCCCTGGGCTCATTATTTAGTCTTGGCTGTTTTGTGAAAACAACAAGAAAGGTAAAATGCTGAAGGGAACACTTTAGCATATTAAATTAACACTTCTTGAAAATTCTCTCTGTAAACACGCCATATTTCCCCTTTATGCAGCATCCCCAGTGCTGGCGCAGGCCATGGAGGCTGGTGGGGGTGGGGTGAGGTGGGAGGAAGGAGGGAAAAGGAGGGGGACTGGAGAGAAATGAGTCAGAAAGGGGGCACACCTGTCACTGGAGGGCATTTCTCAGCGAGCTGGGTGCTGGAGGGGGCTTTGCTAGGCAGCTACCGTCCCCTCCTAGTGGCATTCACACCCACTCCCATCCCTCAGAGAGGGGCTGCCACAACCGTCAGCCTCACTTACAGCCAGGCTGCCACATGCCCACAGCACAAGGCCTGCAGTGCCCAGACCAGGTATCGCTGGCTGCAGATTTTTTTTTTTAAGGGAAAATACAAAAAGACAAAAACAAATTATAAACATAAAGCCAAAAACATCCACCGCCACCAATCCCTGACTCAGACACAACTATCCAAACACGTGCCCGTCGGCAGCATTAGCTTGGGCCTGACTCTGTGCTAAGCTTGTCACATGGGTTGCCATTGGTTCACTCAACCTTCCCTCCAGAACAGGGCTGGTGTTGAGGAGGAAACCAAAGATCCCTCAAGGTAGTGACCTCTCTGAGGGCACAGGAGAGCTGAGATGTGACTCCCAGGAGTGTCACTCCCGGGCCTGTGCTCTAACCTCTGTCCTCTGGTGCAAGATGAACCTTCTTGAAGAGACTGGTGGCCCCAGTTCCTTCCAGTGCTGACCCCCACACCTCAACCCGAGCCTCTTGAACATTTGTGGTAGGTTTTCTAGACAGATGCTGGCTTCTGATTTAAGGTTTAAGGTGCCTCCCCGCTCCCCACCCACACACACCAATGTTATCAATTCTTGCAAAATAGTTTATCCTTAAACTCTCCCACCAAGTTCCCCATTCTCAACAGGTTACTTTTTCAATACATGGCAGCCTTAGGGGCTGGCCCTTAATCTTTCACACAGAATCGGTTCAGATTCCTCAAAATCCGTCTCTGAGATGGCCACAGCTGCACCCTGACGCAGAGTGGTAGTTCCCAGCACCCTCTCCGGACAGAGAGGACAGCAACCACAAACACCACCATGAGGGAGACAGCACAGGAACAAAAGGGGCTTCTAACCCGAGCCAATCCAGGCAGCGCATGAGCCCACGTGGTACTGAGGACACGGGTGTGAAACCGGAGGCACTTCTATTGTAAAAGCACAATAAATAATAACACAGGGACCTATTTTCAAGAGCCTTTTCTCCCTTCGAAAGAGTCATTCTAAAACTTTCCTAAAATGCCTGAAGTTGATCCAAAACCTATCATCTCACTCTGTTCTTTACTGGCTCTTAAATCCACTACCACAGGGCTTCCCTCCCAAGGGCTGGAAGGGCTCTCACATCATTTATCTCATTCATCCCCACTAGGACACTGTGAGCCAACGAGGGGAGCCTGTAATTATCCCTGGACACCGAGAGGGAGGTAGCTGGCTTGTCTGAGAGCGAGAATGAAAGCTGAGTCCCTGATTCCCAGTCAGTGCTGACCCAGCCACCCACCGCCCCTCGGGGCTCTGCCGTGCCAGAAGCCACAGACGCTGTCCACACGAATCCCCAAGCCAACTCTGGCAACAGGACGCGGGGGCGGCTGGGAAGAGCCTGACTTGTAGGAGCGGACGTGGCCCAGGCCCCCAGGTTAGGATGGGGCGGTCTGTTTGCAAGCAGAGTGGAGAACCAGTCAACGTGGCTAGGCTGTAAAATACAAATTTATGAGCTGTTTTTGTTAAATTCCGATATGGATTTTTGAAAGCGCAAAGGATGGATGGGTAGATGGCAGCAAGATGTTTAATCAATGTCATAAAATAGAACATTCATTGGGCTTCTAAGATGAAATTAATAATCTGTGTAGAAGTATCATTAGGAGATAAGTGACATTTCAGGCTTTGATTTGTAACTTGCAACAAATCTTACCTCCAGGTAATTCGAGCATTTTGGGGATATTCAACTTTATTAAAAAATACCCAAACCTTGGCCCCTCTGCTTTACACCAAGCCTTTCTTGCCCTCCAGGACAGACACTAAATAAAAAAGGATACATTACCATATACACGCTTTAAATTAATGAAGACAGAGATATCATATTTAAATTAAATCGGGGATTTCTCACTTGCTGCTTATCAGGGGAACGTCGCTGTCGTTAATAAGTCTGGCTTTTTTCTCCTTTAATCTGAGACCTGAGGCTTGGGCCGGCTCTGTCTGAGCTGAGACATCTCACTTTCCTCCAGCAGGAAAGGCAAGGGAGGGGGCGAAATGCCCTCCCACATGCATCACAGAACACAACACAGTATTTGTAGGGCTGAAAGGGGCCCTCAAATCATGAGCCTCAGCTCTTCACTTTACAGATGAGGAACCTGGGAGGCAGGGAGAGGGGCCACAGTGACAGACGAGAGAAAACAGGCCAGGCTTGGACCAAGCGACTCACCTTCATGCCAAATCACGCGTGTCCCCTAGCTCTGGAAATCAACACCAAATTGGGGGTGGGGGATTAAGCTGGGCTCTAACAAATCTAAGTCATGGGCGTTCAGAGTCCATTTTCTTTCTGTTTCACTGTGGTTTGTGCTGGAGGAGGGGCGTAGAGGAGCATGGCTAACTGGCGATAAGAAGAGTAATGGACTTCTCAGTTCATGTGCATCAGCCTCAGGTAGACACCGTGCACGTTCATCCTAATTAGACAGTCCTTGCTTTTCCCAGGAGCCGAGGCCGGGGCTCTGAAGGTGGTGGGGTGCTCGCACGGTCATGAGCTGCCCCAGAAGGAAAAGGCCACCTGCCAATCGTCAGTGTCAGAGGGATGGTGTGCCCGTCTATCCTAGGTCCCCCAGAGGGATGGTGTGCCCGTCTATCCTAGGTCCCCCAGAGGGATGGTGTGCCCACCATCTCTCCCCAGGAGTGGCCATGTGAAAGTTTATATTAAAAAGGCTCACAAAAACAAAAGAAAGAGATCACATATGACATCCCCTAACTGTGAGTTCCACATAAATATCCTTCCCTGGATATGTTAAAGGATAATTCTACACTTAAGAATGAGAGACGCAGATACATCTATGTATCTATGTATCTATCTACCTACCGACCTGTCAATCTCCCTCCTTCCTCCTGCCATTTCAGATCTATTGGGGGGAAAGGCAGGAATGGAGGGCATAAGAGGGCTACTCACTCTTGTTGAAACAGCCCATTTTCAAGCACAAAACGTCATTTAGGATCCCTGTGGTGTTTGGGATGAGAGTCCCAAACATTACTGGGACCATTTACAATGTGCCCCTCTGTAAACATACTACTCAGAGTCAAGACATTCTCATCCTCATGCCAGCTCCAGAAACTCCCCCCGCCCCCATCAATGTTCTGATCCTTTGTCCAGAAAAGGACATTGCTACCCTTGTGGGATCAGGGCCTGGGCCCAGGGCAACTCTGGACACAAAGATAAAATAGCAAACATCCAAAATCTACAGAAACTGCTTGGGGCCGTCTGAACACAGGGCACCGCTTTTTACGGGTTCACGCATGTCACTGTGAGTCTCATTCACATTCCCTCTTTCTGTGCTCTCCTTCCCCGCCTCAAATTCTTCCCCCTCCCTTGACCTCTTAGATAACTGCCCCTCCCTTTCAGATTGGGATGGGGCTAATGGGTGAGGAAGCCCAGTGAGTTCAGGAGGACAGAATGCCCCTGAGGTGGTGGGTAGGACGCCCTGAGCCAAAGGAGAGATAAATGGCCACAGTAAGTCCCTGTGTCCTCACAGCTTTGTCCTCCGGAGGTCCTGGGGAGGCATGATGTGTCTCACTAACATTTCCTCCCAACCCCTGGAATTTCATTACAACCATTTATCTTCAAAGAAATTCAAATGCACCCCAGCCCCCTCCCATGAAAAGGTTAGGTCTCTGCTCAAGCCTGCGGACTTTAACCTCATAAATATTCCCAGCTATAAGATCTTATTAAGAAGGTATGTCTCCCAGGAGCATAAAACCATCAAGCTGTAAATTTTATTTAATTTCCCATGAGATCCTATGGCCTCATACATATAATTAGAGTGCAGTATAGAGCACTTTTTTGTGTTTTGTCAATAAATCACCAGGGAACAATCAACGTTTAAGAGGACAAGCTTTAATGATTTTTCAGACCCCTAAGCAATCGTGCCTCCACAATGGCAAGCCAGCCTTTAACCTCCTCTAACTAGGACTGTGGACTGTGGCGTCAGATAGCACCCCAAACACTTAATCCTATTAGATTCCCCAGCCCAGACAATCACGGCAGAACACCCAAGGGACGTATTGATTTTGATGTGACCGACAGAGAAGACAAGCCACCCTACTGACAGTGCTTTATTAAGTGTTTACAAATTAAATATCTGACGGTCTGCACCAGGCCCAGCTCACTTAAACGGGCCGGTGTTGAGATGTGCGAACTGGACCCAAAGGACATGTGCTGACTGTGAGGAGGCTTGGTGGTGTGTGTGTGTGTGTGTGTGTGGGGGGGGGGGGGGGAGGGGGGTCCCTCAGCCCGGCCTGTGCCTTCTCACAGTCTGGGACCCCTCAGGAGAT
>NW_005363938.1:6596582-6656582 GCF_000412655.1 Myotis brandtii
TTTGTGGGTGGGGTGGGGGGGGGGGGGGTGACAGTCAGGACCACACCTGGACCTCAGCACCAGCTCTTTTGGACTCAGGATGCGGCCAGAGACATTCCAGCCAGGTAATCTGCTGTGTGTTAAGTTGCTGTGGCCACAGACAGCTAATGTGGCGCTTATGCATGCCAGCAAATGCTTGTCCAATGAAAGAGCAAACTCCTGCCTCCCTTGCTTGGGGCTCCGGAAAAGACTTGTTCCTTTGGGGTTCTCTTCACCGTGCTGCCTAAGCCAGTCCGAAGTTCGGCATGTAAGTTGTGAGCCCTCAGTTTTATATATGGCTTGAGAGTTGAACCAGATTAACGACTTGGTTTGTGCTCCTTCCTTGCTCAAAAATATTTAAAAGATTCAAAATTCAGGCAGTTAGCACTTGCCCTTCATGATGTTCTTCAGCACGGGCCGTTCTTCTCCCCTGGACCATCTTGGAGCCATCATACTCGTGTGGTGCCAACACGCTCATACTTCTCTCCCTATCTTTCCTGATGGTTCACCTCACCACAGAGATGCTCCCTGCCCCAACGGAGCTACCGAAATCCCACCAACCTGTGAGACTGCTGGATTTCTCCTCCTCCTTGAAGTCTCAGATAACCCTAAAAATGATGTCCCCTGAGCTCCTAAGTTCCCGTTATTTCCTGGCCGTCCATTATGTTTGTCTGTGTCTGTCCAATCTCCCAACTAAAATATGTTCCTGGAGCTCCCACTTCCCTCCCACCCTCTCTCCTGCCACATGGGTACCAAGATATGGCACCAAGCACAGATAGGGCCTTGGACTGACCGGCTGACCAGGTGCTCCTTAGGGACATGGACCATCTCGTCTTGGTGTTCTCATCACCCACATCACCCAAAGATGCTCAGGGAATGAACACGAAAAGATTACTGGAGTAGGCCCCTCTCCGGGTCAGTTCAAGGAGTCATTTGCCCAAAATGAAAAGAGGGGGTTGGGACTAGGTGAGCCTTAAGGATCTTCTCTGTGACTTTATGATCTGTCAACAGTGTCCACTGACACAGTCACCTGTCAGGGCAAAGGCACACACCTTGTTATTTTGTCATTTCTTTCTGAGCTATTTCTACCTCAAAGTTTTGAATTCACCTTAAAATGACACATCTTCCATGGTGCATGTGTTAGTGCGTCTGGTGACCCAGCTTAAACACCTGGTCCCAGTGCTATGTGCATGCACACAGAACACACATGTGTGTGCTGAACATACCTGTTCTACTTATTCTTTTCTTGAACTCACCTGAGAGAGATCCAATCCAACAGGGCATTGGAGGCTAAAGGTAACTGTAGTGAGAAAGAGATCTTTCAAGACCATCTGGCCTGTTGCCTGGGGACACCCCGATATTCTTTCCAAAGCCAACACCATACTCAGCCTCAGACATTGCAATTCGCCTTTCTGTTGGCGAATTCAGTGCTTATCTTCTTCTGTCCTGGGCTAACCTATTTTCTGGTTTTCTCTAGAGCCTGGGTTTTTCTATTTTTTTTTTTTTTAGGGGGTGGGGGTTAATCCTCACCTGAGGATATTTTTTTTCCCATTGATTTTTAGAGAGAGTGGAAGAGATGGGGAGAAACAGAGAAACATCAATGTGAGACACATCAATTGGCTGCCTCCTGCATGCACCCCAACTGGGGCTGGGGATTGAGCCAACAACCGAGGTATGTGCCCTTGATCAGAATCAAACCCACAACCCTTCAGTCTGTAGGCCGATGCTCTAACCATTGACCAACCGGCCATGGCTAGACCCCAGGTTTTTCACAGTGAGCTGCACAAGGCTGATTTAGGTGATGTGGTGAGGCAAGCCCCAGGCACTCAGCCCCACCCCTGTTTCCAGATCTAATGTGGATGAGAGGAGAGTTCAAGAAGCAGAAAGAATCTGAAAACCAATGCCCTAGACCAGGTGTCTAGTCTCTGGCATCATTTTTTTCAAGCACTAAATGACCAAAGAGTCATATGGCAAAAATGATTTATTCGGGTGAACTGAAAATCAATCTGCATTATGGGGGAAGAGCTATTCAATGAATCATTATTAATGTCTGCTCCCCTTCCCTCCACGGCATCTGCGACTCATGGAGGACAGGGCTTTGTGGTTGACACTGTTGACTTTGGGGAAGTGGAGTGGGACGTGGGACTGAACGGGGAAGTGACAGGCTTACTGTCCTGGGGGACAGCCTCGCGCCTGCGAGCATGCCCCTGAAGGGTCAGGGCGTGCTGGGCTTCAGGACCAAGCTCCATAAAACAAATGGCTGGAAATGGCCTTTCCCCAACCTTACAGGGCAGTAACTCATAAAACCCGCCGAGGGGATTTTTATGGCTTTATATTAATTTCATTTAAGAAAGAAGTGAAAAGGGCATCGTCAAGATTTTTTAAAACCATTAAAAAGGGTCCTCACTTTGGTTCATAGTGATGCCTTAGCACAAAAAAAAAATGCACTGATATACCATAAAAACTGTTCTAAGATACTATTTTCTTCATCATTTTTATATGACCTCCTTTTTGTCAGCACTTACCTACTGAGATAAAAAAGTAGACTGGATAATTAAATTTTCTCTTCATTTTCATTCAATAAATATTAATCAAGTATTTATAAAATGCCAAGCACTGTGTTAAGGGTCTGGTGACAAAACATCTAATCTCTGCTTTCAAAAAGCTCAATTTTTAAATTCATTAAAAAGACTAAAATTCATAATTATCTATATATACTTGTATAATCATTTATGATGATCTTATCCATATTGACTTTAATTTGATATTAAGAATTTTGTAACAAGTTTGATTTAAAAAAAAAAAAACGAGAGCAAAGTGAAAACAAGTAAGAACCACCAATAATGGGGGGGTAGTCCTCTCTGTGCTGGGGGACTCATGAGAGCCTTCGGAGAAGTTATGGTCATAAAGAGGAAGGAGTAGATAACATTGTGGTGGCATCATAGCTGCAAACCCAGGCAGGTAAAGGGTAAGCAGCGTTGGGTGGGTTGAGTAAATTTAAAACGAGAAGAGAGAGGAGCCACCTCTGGGTGGAGATTTTCTGGGAAGGCTCCTGAAGGTGAGGCGGGCAGTCACCAGTCATTCATTCTGGATGGGCCATTCTCATTCCCGGAGCACAGGACGCTGTCACCGACAGGAAACGCAGCTGTCAAAGACAGCACCTGCACGGGAGGCCTCCCTGTCCAGAGAGCCCTCTGCTAGGGTGCTGTCAGAATGCAGATATATTAGGAGACAAAGAAATTGAACATGGGTTATTTTTTGGGTGGTGGAATTATGAGTGGTCTTTATTGTCTTCTTTGTACTTACCTTTATGTTTATGAAAACACATCTTACTTTTACAATAGAAAAGCAACACATGTTATTTTTCAAAAAGGCTAACAACCAGAAAAACAGAACATGAAAAGGAAAAAAGAAAATAAGGTTGGGCCCACAGAGCAATCCAAGTCATAATATCCGTTCACATAAAGGTTGCCCTTCTCACACTCTCATCTCTGCTGCTGTGGGGGTCACAGCAATTCTCCCTGCTGGACTTTTGGTACCACACTTGCTACTTTATCAGGGTCAGGACCATGTCTTAGGGATCCTCCCTGTGTAGGCCAGCAGCTGCTGGGCACTCAGACCACCACCGCTGACCCAGGTCAAGCTTGAAGGAGGTAGAAAAGCAGGATGGTGAACCACAACCTTTCCCCCCATGGTAACCTAGCAACTTTGCTGGTTGAGAAGGGTGTATGCTTATTTTTTGCTGTTTTGTTGTTTCTGAGCTTGGTAAAGGAGGTACACACTAAGGTTGGAGGCCTTTTGATCATATCATTTGACAATCAGGAAACTCTCCCAAGTACTTTAAGTATGTTAATGACCCAAGATTTAATATTCTTACCCAGCTTGCACAAACCTATAAATAGGCTCATCTCAGGGTTATTGCTGTTATAAATTAATTATGGAAATGTCAACCAAATCAGGTACGTGCCAGTGGAGTAATGGGAGGGCAGTGATCCCCTGAGCAGAGGGCACGTCTGAGGATGCCCTCGGTGCCGAGTGCACAGCCTCAGGCCAGGGCCCATCAGCCTCCAGGGAACTTAACCTTGAAGAAGACACTCAGAGTTTCCTCCCAGTAATTGAGGAGGGTTGAAAAGGGACTTGGACTAGCTGTGTGTTCGTCTCTTTCCATGACCTGTCATTTCTTGTCCCTGGCTGGGAATGGGTAGGGAGACTTGGCATGCTTGTCTTTCTTCAAATGAGAAAACAGATGATCTTGGAGCTTGTCTATATTGGATTAATGGTGGCTATGTCACCATCCCTCACTGATCCAGCTGTTGGTAACTAACTGAAAAATATGGCTGGGAAAGAAGAGTAACTACTGATTCATTTGAAAGGAGTGTTTTCTACAGAGAGGACACCACTGTTCTTAAAAGGGCCAGAGCCAGCTTACAACTGTCGAAGGGTGTTCGGAGGTCAACATAAATTGTGTTCTTAGACAGCAATTTCTTTCCACAGGTCAAAAAAGCTAGGTTTTTATCCACACAGCATATCCTAGAGGACTTACAGGAATCCCAGAAAAGCCCTGGCATCTTACCTGAACGCAGGAAGAGGCTATTTTGATTCATTTAAATTGTCCCCCTTTGGGGAAGAATTCGGGCTCTCCAACTCCCACTGTAAATTCAAGTTGTATGGCTCAGAAAGGGATATAACAACATACTTCCAACCACCACAGTTTATTGAGAACAATTAGGCACTGTGGCCTACACTCACCATATTCAATCATTAAACTTTTTGAGATAGGCATTTTACAAATCAGGAAATTGGCTCTGAGAAGTTAACTAACTTGCTGAAATCTACAAAACCTGGTAAGTGGCAGAGTCAGAACTGTACCAGGTCTGCAACTCCAGAGACAACTCCAGTATCAATGGTGATACAAGTGGATGTACCGTAGTCTGAGCACCTTGGAAGGTCAGTGCTCCAGCCTCTGGCCTCGTGAGGGTGGACATATAAACCAGATGGGATTGTCCTCTCTTTTTTAAAACCTCTGAGGACAGTCCATTTGACACATGCCTCAAAAAAACTTACATGTACTTTTATGCCATTATAACGAACTGCTAGCACATGATACCTCTAGTTTACTTACGCATGGGGTGGGGGGACTAACTGTCTTTGCACAATTCCTTTCGGATTCAAACACCAAAGTGTCATCTCTGCTCAAAGACTTTGTCTCTTATTTTGTTTAACGGTGGTGAGCAATACAGTTAACCTCCCCTGATATATCTGTAGGGTTGGCAGTAAGTGGCCATCTGAGCAATGAGACGGAGAGGAAGAGGAGAGGCTCTGAGCCCCTGGAACATGGTGGGACCTCCCACTGGGCACACAGAACTGTCAAAGCGCCCCCTACCTATGGCTTTGGGCCAGTCACTTGTCCTCACTCTATGGACAAGGGAACAGAGAGTGCTGGGTGCCATCTACTTCAGAGTCGTTATGGGAATGGGAAAAGATAATGCAAATTCTCATGATCATGATCATTGGCATAGATCCTGTTTAAAACGGTATTATTGACTTTTCATGCAGTTTTGTCTAATACCTCTTATCCCCAATTAGACTATAAATTCCTTCAGGGTAGGGTGTCTCATTTATGCTTCCTGTGTTCCTTGAAGCATTCAGCACAGCCATTTATTGAGTAATAGCATATTTCTTTTCAAAGAACTTAGTTAAAAAGTTATAATTGAACACCACTATAAGTGAGGCACTGTGGGGAAAATTAACCAAGTTTATTAATGACTGAGTGCTGTGGGAGAAATAACCAAGTAGAAGATGTGGTCCCAGCCATTTACATCCTTAAATGGAGCTCATAACACTAGGGTGAAAAGCACTAACCGGAAATAAAAGCAGTCAACATTATGAGGGATAACAGGAGTGCAGAAAGCGCTACAGTTTCATGGAGGGGGAAGATCACATCTGGCGGGGGGACTTCACGGATCGGAAGGACTTGAGCTGAGCATGAAGGATAGCAAGGGCTGGCTTCAGTTTCACTCACAACATTTATAACCCTCCTCCCCAACTGCAAAGTTTGCACATGAGGGACAGGTAAGGTTTGTCTGCCTAAAAGACAAACTCTAATAATTTGCTATCTAGCCAAGGGGCAGAGTGTGGGCAGGCGTCCTCCACACATCAGACCAGCAAACATTCCACACACCAGGCCTCCAGGCAGATTCCAGGGGCTTAAGGTCTGCCACTCACATCTTCAAAAAGAGAACAACAAACAAATTAAAAAGCAGGTATAAATGTCACTGCCTGCCCGGGGAACCTGATTCGAGGAAGGCTGCAGGCTCCATTCCAGGGGAGAGGGAGACAGGCCCCAGATCTCCCCAAAGGAGCTGGAGACTGAGCTAAACCGAGGGAAAGAAAACATCCCGCTTCCTGATCAACAGCTTCCGCCATAAAGCATTTTAAGATCTGTTTCCTGGTTCCCCACAGTGGGTCCTAATTAAGCGAGTTTTCCTGCCTGAGTCCTGATGTCTCTGGGGACGTCACTCACTGAGTGGGAATATAACCAGAGGCTATAAAACCATGATCGTGAACAAGGGCTTAACCTTGACTGCCCAGCCTGAACTGTGTCTCCCCTAAACAGGATGGATGAACGAGGTACATACAGGGGGACTTATATGCCTCCATGGTGATTATACTTACATATTCTTTATCTCAAAAGGTCAGAAGGCTGGTACAATAAAGACCTACAAAAGCCCAGGCTTCCACGGATGTGGAGTGGGCTCTAAATGTTAAGTAGGATGCTTTTGGGGGCAGTGTTCTAAGACAAAAAGATTACTTGATAACCGTGATTTTCACCCCCGGTGCCGCACGAATTTTTAAGCGTGCAGTACCTGACTATTTAGTTAGGGGCACTGACCTCTCTTCCCTTATGCTGTCAACAAAATGACAATAGCCTACCTGGTATGGCTCAGTGGTTGAGCGTGGACCTATGAACCAAGAGGTCCTGGTTTGATTCCTGGTCAGGGCACATGCTTGGGTTGTGGGCTCAATCCCCAGGAGGCAGTTGGTCAATGATTCTCTTTCATCATTAATGTTTCTGTCTCCCTCTCCCTTCCCTTCTCCCTAAAAACCAATAAACACATATTGAAAAAAGCATCACTGGAGGGGCTTCCATTCTGAGGAAGTCAAAGTACATCCCCTGGTCTCTGAGCGCCTCCATGCTCCAGCGAGAAGCGGGGAGCCTGCTGAGCCTGTGTGGCCCTGCGCTTATGGAAGGCATTAATAGGCCCAGCCTCCCCCACAGGATATGAGAGGCCTGGACGTATTCTTAAGCAACTCCGATTCATGCCATTTCGTTAAAATCAAAACAAAGTCTCACCTCATCATGATGCCCTTGGTTTTGTGCTCTTGAAGCCAGAATCATGCTGAAAGCAGCACACAGACCGACTCCGAGTTCACAGAAACTGATAAAACTGCATTTTGTAGTGACCTGGTGAGGAATGGCTGCTCATAAACAGAGGAGGGATTTGCTAACGCTGCAGGTTTGTTGCCAGGCCATTATGGCTTATTTAAAACAGGCTAAGGTTGACTCCGGTTACATGCTGAAATTCATAAAACTTTTGAACATGTTATGTTAGTCTTATAAAATTGGAATGTATGTGTACAGTATATTTTAAAGACTTTCAAATATTAAGCATTTCACACAAGCTGTGAAAAATGCTTGGCCCCCCCCTCCCCCTCCTTCCCGTCTGTCCTATTTCAGCATCAAATGTTATTCGGGGATAATGAAAACCAGAGAAGTCTCTGCCTGAATAACTAGGTTGTCTAACTGCATTACAGTAAAAGGAAGGATCAGACTGGGGTTGGAAAGAGCCAACTGAGCGACAGAGCCCCGGGAAGGACATGCGTCTTGTAGCCAACGAAGTTTACTGATGTCGCCCCCTTGATACCTGAGTCAGTGCCATAGCTCTGCTGAGAGAAATTTAATTTCTCTCCACTGAGCTCCACAAGGATGCTCTTCAACGGGAGGGGTTAACCTTAACATGAAACAAGAATCTGAGGCACTTTCTGTGACGTCTAATCCAATCAGAGATGACAGAGGGGTAAGAACAGGAGCTGGCCAGACCTCAGAAACTGATGTTTTTCTCCAGATATGCCTGTTTCTACTTACAGATATATTGCCCTAAAAATGCAGACCAGTGTGTTGAAATCCTGATTATGGATGATGAGTTTTCTTGACCCTTTTAAACAAAGCTTCCTGCACTGCTGTGCTAGCATTCTTGTCCCCACTAGCTGGCTGGTACACTTTTAGTGGCTGGTGATGATTTTAAACAATGTTGTGGTACACCTGCCCAGAGACAGATGCCCAGCAATCAGTCACACGCACACACCCCGTTCTCCAGGTTCACACGCACACACCCCATTCTCCTGGCCCGGATGAATAGGCGCTTCTTTCAGGGCAGCCTTAACTGAGCTGAGAGCCTCCGCCCTCATCCCACACTGCTCTTGCCCTGCCTCACTCCCCTGTAACCTCACTGGCCAGCTTGCTATTCCTCAAACACACTACATACGCTCCTACCTCAGGGCCTTGCATTTCCTGCACAATTTGTCTGGAGTATTTCCTCCCACCCCATACAACCATGTCTCATTTCCTTCAGATCTTTGCTTAAATGACACCTTTTGTGACCGTATTTAATATTGCATCCCTGCCTACTCTGTTTCCTCTAAATATAAGCACATTCCCTGAAATACTAATTAGAATTGAAGTTGGACTAACACAGTAGTTTTAGGGTATTTGGACACAACACTGACACTTCTCTTACATGTCTCAGAGTCTGAATGTATGAATAACACACCTGCTCCTTTAATGTTTTCAAGATCCTCTAAGAAGGAAACCAAATTCCTTAATTTAAATTCCAGCCCTAGACTCCCTCACTATCTCCCTAGCCTACCCCCAGCCAATGCTTGGTGCCTTTTTTTCTTTTTCAAGAACAGTACTAGCAAAGTCATAAGGAAAACCTGCATGAAAGAATGGCCATGTTTTGTTGATTACAGCCATACACTCTCGAAACAGTATATCCAACAAGGGACTTCCTCAAATACCATTTGAATGGGACCCTCTTTCTTCAAGAATCCTTCTTTCAACAGCCTTTGTGCAGTGAAATAGACACATCCAGTGGGCTGCTGGGTTAATTACAGCTCGCATACCTCTAACTGTCCCGGGGGGAGAGCCCGCCTTGCTGCGCCTGTTTAAAGGTGTCACTTGCTTGACTTCCTTCTTGATCTCCTTATATTATTTCCAGCCTGCCCTTCCCCAAGAATGACTCCCTGTGAAGACATCCAGGAAATTCACAGGCTGAGAACACACTGCTGGGGGTCAGCTCCCCATGGCCTGCATTTCTGACACAGACTACTAGACAATGCCGACTGTTCCTGATTTGGCTGGAGAGCAAGAGAAACGGGGGGATGGGGAGGAGGATCAACCCAATGTGGCTACTCCCTTTGGGGTTGGAGCTAAAGACCTTACCCACAGCCCACAGGCTCCTCTTTCGCTGCCCTTTGATCCGCATGATTCTCTCATTCCTACCCTCGTTCCCATTTCAGATGCAGCTTTGTGTCTGTTCACTGAGTAAATCCCCACAGAATCATGCCTGAAGCTTGTCCAGTCTCCGTTTACACACCTCCAGTCCTGTGTGGCCCCGTCCATGTTTAAACAGTGCTGACTATAAGAAATGTATTTTCTACGTGGAACAGAAATCTGCTGCAGTACGAACTCCGGGGCCGAATTTAATCTCCTCCATGAAGCAGACCTTCAGACCCCTGACGCCAGTGATCACGTTGACCCTGAAGCTTTCTTTCCATTGAATCCCCACCTCCTTCTACCATGCCTCCTGGGCTTTGAGTCTTGACAGCAGAGTCTGGATGGCCAAGTACTGCAGCTGTTCCCTGAAGCTCCTCTCTCTCTGCCAAGTGAGTTAGTGCAGAGCCTGTGAGGTGGGACCAGCTGAGTAAGAGACTGAGGTCCCAGGGAGCTCGGCGGACCACCTGGTCCTTATCCTAACAGACTTCAGAGACTGAGGCAGGGTGGGGGGCATGGGGATGAAAACTATTCCCCACTGGTCATTCTAAATATAATACGGCATTTAATACTGTTAGCTTTCCCTCAAATAACATTCTTGCCAATATTATGATACATCTTCACTAAAACTTCTAGGCCATTTTTGCATCTACTATGCTAAGCCATCTGTATCTCACACTGTGCCTGAAGAGCCAGCCGGTTACTCTACCCTATGGTGTTCTCCAGAGTTGTTTTTTTTTTCAATCATCACCCAAGGATATGTTCATTGATATTTAGAGAGGGAGAAAGAGAAACACCGATGTCAGAGAGAAACATGGATTGGTTGCCTCCCATATGCCCTGACCAGGGATTGGACCCGCAACCTAGGTATGTGCCTGACCGGGGACAACATGTGCAACCTTTTGGTGTATGGGATGACACTCCAAACAAGTGAGCCAGCCAGCCAGGCCTCCAGAGTGAGTCGTTAAAAACCCAAAATCAGATCACATTTCTTATATGGTGAGAGCCTTCTAGTGGCTTCCCCTCCCTCCGAAAACATCTGAGAACCCTCAGAATCTTGTCATCATCTATGGCACATGTGACACGTGGTCTCAATCCCTCATCTGAAGGAAGATTACTTTTTCTTGCTGTTACTTCACTAAGCAATTTTGGGGGCAGGGCAGGGCAGAATTAGTCCATGCTTCTTGTCCTTCTAGGACTGTGGTTGGCAAACTACGGCTCGAGAGCCACATGCGGCTCTTTGGCCCCTTGAGTGTGGCTCTTCCTAAGCCTTAGGAGTACCCTAATTAAGTTAATAACAATGTACTTACCTATATAGTTTAAGTTTAAAAAATTTGGCTCTCAAAAGAAATTTCAGTCGTTGTACTGCTGATATTTGGCTCTGTTGACTAATGAGTTTGCCGACCACTGTATCTAGGAGACTGAAGTTAAGTTATGTAAGGTAAGTTAAGAATCTATCAGATGTTAGCTGAACCTACTGGGGTCATCATTTCACAATATATGTTAATCAAACCATCACCTGTATGCCTTAAGTTTATACAGTGATGTATGTCAATTCTCCATAAAACTGGGGGGAAAAAAAGTCTCTATCAGAGGTTCTGGCTTTGGACAAGAATTCCTGTAGCAGTAGAGATTAAGGATAGCCTCAGGCTTCTAAATCAGGCCTGTCAAGATGCCAGTCCAGTTCACCCACTTAGATTCTTCATTTAATCTCACTAAGGCTCAGTTTCCTCACATATAAAATGGGGATAATGAAAGTGCTCACTTCATGAAGTTCTGTAAGGATTAAATCAGATAATAGCAAGAAAAAAATCAATCCAGTGCCTGCCACAAAGGAAGTATATCATCCATGCTGGGTGTGCACCTCCAACAGGGCGCTTGCTTCTCTCCCAGTGACCCCACCTACTTCGCCTAACAGGTCAGACTTCCATCTCGTCTCCACCCCATCAAGGCTCAGGCCTGTTCAACAGAGTCATATGCACTCAGCCAGAGGAAGACACAAGTGTTGTGAAGACTGGAGCTTACACACGTATGGGGAGCGCTTTCTAAGAAAAAGAACACAAAGTTATGCATATATGATTAGGCATAGGGCTTCTGAGGAGGTCCCGGCAAGTGAGTGCCTTGATGCTCACACTTCCTGGATTCCTGGTAGATGCAGCTCTGCGAACCCTGCTCTCATGCCTGGTGCATGGTGTGCGAGAGAACAGAGGCTCTACCCTCTCACTTCAGAGGCTCTATTTCCTTGTCTGAAAAATGAAGCCAACAGTATCTCATTTAGTTCCCACAGCCAACCTAGGAAGGAGATAGCTGTTTCACATCATCTCCCATCAGCTGTCAAATCTTGCTTATTTGATCGCCAAAATGAACATGACCCCTTTTTTTACCTCAACCCCCACAGTTGCCTACTCTGAGTCACCTTCTCTCACCTGGACATTTGTAAGTCTTTAAACTGCTGGCCTTCGCTCTGGCCTCCCACAGTTCATACTCCACACAGCATCCAGAGCCAGACTTTTAAAGGACAAATCAGATCATATCTGTCCCTGCTCTAAATACTACAGTGACTTTCAATTGGTCTTTTCAAGATTGTAGCTGTATACACACACACACACACACACACATTCATTTGTTACTTGGTACCTTTGTCTTACACTATTTTTTTTAAATCAATATATTTTATTTACTAGATATTTCAAGTCTTACAACAATAGACAGATATTATATATATCATTCATATGTGCATGGAGTAGCTACAAAATTAATCATGTATTTCTCCACAGAGAAAATCTTAATGCAGAAAAGTAGAGATTTTAAAGGCTGTATTTTACACTAAATGTTAAGGGCAGGGAACATGTCCATTTTGTTTATTGCTTTATGACTTAGCGCACAGTAGGTTTTGATCAATATATAACAAGGGAAAGAATAAATGAATGCACTAATGATAGATGCAATTAACTAAGCTAGTTGGAGATATGAATTTCACTATTATAATGTCCTGAGCATTTATAGATTGATGGGCAAGGTTATAATTACTACATAATTAATATTATCTAATATCAATCATCAGGCACTAAAAATGTCTTTCTCCCACGACATGATCTCTTCCATGGCAGCGGGTGCCACAGCTCATCAGCAGGGCCTCCTCTTGCTCAGCATGAGGGCCTCTTGTTTGGGTGAGTGTCCCTCTGAGCAACCTCGCTCTCCTAGACGTGCAAGATGGGTCCCATAGCTTGCACAGAGTCTAACACTCGTGCCAGTGAAGAACCAAATTCCAGTTTTTATCACCAACCACCGAGTAAGCTACATCATGCTCTCCACTCTCTTTTGGGCTAGAGGGCGTGAGGAAAACACCGCCTGTACCATCAACCTCCTTTCTACCTCCTCTTCCAGATGTTAGGTCTCAGCTGTGCTACCCTGATCTGATCTCTGCTCCAGACTCCACAGTCTCTAACCCCTCAGCCCATCTCCTCCACTCCCTCTAGGTCGAACCAGGATGTGCAGACAGCTGCGGCCGGCCTCCCACAGGAAGGACAGCATCTGCACTCAGGCCCCTCCTCAGCTCTGGACTTCTGGGCCCAGTCTCTGGTGATCCCAATTACATCCTTGGTTTCCTACAGCACCTACGAGACTGCTCCAGAGTATGAGGACTGAATCGTCTCCTCATATGGCCCTCTAGCCCCCATATCATGATATAATCCATTGGCATTTACCAGCAAATTGCCACCAATTATCGTCAGCCCAATGCCTTAAAGAGACCAGGTTATAAAGCACCTAGGGAGCAAAGAAGAAAACACCCAAGGACTGTACCTCTTCAACATGCCCCCAGCTTCTTCTGGCCAGTGTGAGGGGGTTTTGTAGGCCCTGGCGCCTGGTCCCATGTTATCTGCTCTGGCAGCCTGCTCTCTCCCCAGGAAATAAGAGGTTTTGTCCCCCTGGGACAGGTTTCTGGCAGGTGTCAGCAGCCTGAAAAGGTGCCCTTGGGAGAGAGTCCTTCCTGACACCCTTCCTCCCAAAATAACATCATTTTTAGACTCAAGAAACACAACAGTCCTAGGCCTTTCTCGTTAGCAGGTGGAGGCGGAAGAATGTGCTCTGAGGGCAAGTCCTCTGTTCTTTCTTCTCAAATCCAAGGGCAAACGGGCTGGAGACAAGAAGGCGGTTGAAAAAGCTTCACTCAGTTCAGACTCTAAGAGCCAGTGCAAGAAGGTGGAGCACCTTCTTGATTTTTTTCTTTTCTATCTCTTTTTATAAAAGGGGAACAGAGGAGCTAAGAATGCCATAAATGAGATGAAAGATGCCAGATGGAGGCAGAGGAGGTAAGTGGGATAACACAGAAGGCCTGACGCCCAAGTGCTGCAATGGGGAGATGAGACCCTCCCCACACTGGGAAACAACCTATAGACAGTGAAGACATTTCAGAATGACCTAGATAGAAAGTCCTGACGTTGGCATTCAAGATCCTGAAAGTGAATGAACCCAGACCTATCGAACCTGGTCAACCTTACCTTCCAGGTACCAGAGTTCACTCCTTTCCCCCAAACTGTGCTTATTACTGTCCCTCCTGCCTTTCCCTGGCACCTTCCACAATCAACTCACCCTCTAATACCCACCAGGAGCCTTCATCACTGTCCTAGCCCGCTCTCTCGGGACTGCGTGGCTCTTATCGTACTGAGTAATGCAGGTCTCTAGCAGACTATCTATTAGCTGAGGGATGCTGGCCAGTTACCTAAACTTTCTGTGCCTCAGGGACCTCCTTTTCAAATGGGGTTAGTAAAAGTGAGGCCTACTTCACTGTGTCATTGTAGAGGATAATGGAGTTGATCCCTGGGATGTGCTTAGAGATGTGAGGCATACAGCGAGTGCTCAGCAAATGCCACTTCTTCATACAGTTTAGCACACATGGTAGCACTTGGATCACATGTCATTTTGAGTAATTCTGGAAGGGACTCTGAAATGCCTCCTGTTTCTTCACCAGACTGGATGCTCTTGGAGGACAGATGTTATGCCTAAAACTATCTGAAATACCCCAAAGCGCCGTACGCAATTGGGAGTAACATCCATGTGTATCTCTGTGTGTCAGGGAATGCAAGAGATGCTGAAGAAACAGAGGGAGGTGGCTTTGTGCAGCCCACTCACTTAGGGGTGGCAGGGGACATATGAGGAGGCCCATCTTTTCTAAACTATCAGCTGCCCCTTCCTGTGTGTGCTCCCAAATCCTTCAGGAAGAGGCTGGTGGCGTGTGTATCTGTACTGAACAGAGCTACAAATCTGTTCAACATTTTGTTTTGATTAAAAATTAATAGCTGCTTTTGACCCATATGGATTAATTTCACTTTCTCTAAGTATCTCCTTAATTGACAAACTACCATTAGGTGGAAGAACCAATTAAACAGAGCAAACTCCTCCCTCCCTCCCTCCCTCTGCCAGGCTTCCTGCTCCTACTCCCTCTGTGCTGTCTTGCCTGTGTGTTTCCAGGGGCTGTTTTCACACCAGCTCAGTAAGGTGAGTTACTCGGTGAGCACACAAGAACACAGGAGGGGGGTGTGCTTGATGTGGATGGGGCCTGCTGATCTATGAAGAGCAGTGGATGAAGGCTTGGGGAGAGAGGAAAAGACAAGAGATCCACTTCCATGGCCTCAAGATTGACAAGCACAGGTCTTGTCAATGAATGACACTGCCAAGCTTATTAGCCACCAGAGGCTGCTTTATCATTGTTTGGCAAACTCCTCAATGAAGTCCCTGGGAAGAGCTGGCAAGGTTGTTCTAATAACAAGATGAATAAAGTCTATTCGTGGTGCATGACGCCACTGCTCTAATGCCCTGGCAAGGGGCATGACCCTCCCGCTCAGCTGAGGTGAGAGTGTTCGGTGGGAAGACTGCATGTGACACAGTGCTATGGCCGGCACAGCATCCCAGGCCCCCGAGGACTGAAGGGTTTCCACAGGCTTCCAGATCTCACTGGGTGAATGTTTACTCCTTCCTCTAAGGCTCTGCCAACGAGAGTGAATGCGAACCCCACGCCTTTATTGGGGCTGGAGCGCTCAGGAAGCCTCTGCTAGGGACGGATCCCAAACAACCACTCTTCTGAAACAGGCGATGGGTTTCTATACCCAAACCCATCTTTCATCTGGATAACTACAGGCCTACAGCGTCCCAGCGGGAGTGTCTGTAACCAACCCACTTGTGAATTCCAGGTTTGGGAGCAGGTAGGTGGAGAAGAAAATGACTCTTGATTCCTTTGTTTTCCTTAGCAGAGTTTTTTTTTTTTTTAAATGGTAGGATCCAACAATGACTAGGACGTCAACCACATACCCTAACGTTTTACAATGACACAACAAAGGCACATAGAAGCGTAAGAAATGGCATTTTAAAAGATCTGGAAGCGCCTTTAGACATTATCTACTCAGTTTCTTCCTTGACATTTTATTATGGAAGTTTTCAAACACAGAGAAGTGGAAAGAATTTTACAGCGAACACCCATACACCCAATGTTGATAGGCTACCATTTGCATTTTGCAATACTTGCTTTACCATGCATCTATCCCATCCAGGCAGCCTGTTCCTTGTCTATCAATCTACCTACTTTTTAATCACTTTCTCAAAAAACCTTATCTTTAAACGCTATTGGGAGGACATGTTCTCTAAATAAAGTGTTCTGAGAAAAGCCAATCTATGAAACAGATAACCCAGCTACTCAGGTTGAAGCAGGTCAGGCTCCCCATGTTCTGACAACCCCACCTGCCCCTCTGGCTTCAGGGAGGATGGTGAGGAGTGACAGACAACTTATCACCTGGCCGATGGCCCCCAGACCCAGGGAGGGTGTGACCTCATCTGATTCTATCCTCCTTATGTGCCCTTGGGTAAGTAAGCACATTACATCTCCATTTTCTCCATTGTAAAGAAGAGATAATAATCACACAAAGCAAGGCAAAAATAGCAGCAAATTCAGGCATATAGTAAGTAAATGCTCTGTAAGTGTTACTTGTGACTATGATCACTGTCATTATCAACACTGATAATGTATTATCAACCCTGGCATGACCACCATAGAGCCTTGGAGAGAACCAGGTACAACCTCAAAAAGGATGTGCTGGTGAGAGGAGATCGTGGGAAGCCTGGGGAGGGGATGCAGAGACTCAGATTAAAATGCTGAGCCCACAATCAGCCTTGAATGACAGCCAAACTCACAGTAGTACATATTTCAGAAAAGTACCTGTGTCCCCTCAATCTCAAAGGATGGCTTAAAGATGAAGACGGAAGGTAAGTACAAACATATTCTGGAAGCAAAATCTCTTTAGCAATTCAAGGCGTTCCCATTGTTAATGGTTTGAGGAACTGATGGGTTGTGATAGCCACCATGCCACTTGAAAATGAGACTTGCTTTTTCTGCCTCTAAACTTTCTTTTTTTTTTTATTTTAAATTTAAGATATTTTATTGATTTTCACAGAGAGAAGGGAAGGGAGAGGGAGGGGTGGAGAGGGAGAGAGAGAAACAATGATGCAAGAGGGAAACATCATTTAGCAGGCCCTGGACTGGGAATCAAACCAGCAACCCTTCAGTACATGGGATGACACTAAACAACATGTTTAGGGTGACTTTTCAACCCTCATATTGCTGCCATCCTGTTCCCCTAAAGAAAATCTCATCATGTTGTTTCTCCACAAACCAAATCCAAAACTCTAAACTAACCGAGTACAATTTCAAGGTCTTTTATGACCTGACACTAAAACACCTTCCTAGACTTACCTGCCACCACTTAGCCACTCCCCATCCCTAACCCAGTGCTCACTACCTGCCAGGCGTACCAACCTCCAGATTTTGTGGTCACACCAGACCATCCCATGAGTCTGTGCCTTCGCAGAGCACAGAGAGGCAGGACTGACCATGTATGGACGAGGCACCCTGCTGGCATCTTCCTAAACTTTCTCCCACAATATTATGGACTCTTTAAAGACAAGGACACAGAGGCAGACACAGGTGAAGTACACTGAACCACAGCGCATGAGCAGATAGGTAATTCCAGGTGCTTCAGAAGCCCAGGCTACCCCTCTCCAGTACCAGGCTGCTCGGCTCAGGCTGGACACTGCTCAGGATATGGTTCCGCTGCCATCGCTTCCGGGAAGCCTCACCAGCCCCTCCCTGGCCTCCTACAGCGCAGCTCACAAACTCCTGTGGAATCGAGAGAAGATCTCGCAGTACAGGAGCGTCCTGGGTTTCAGCACTGGGCAGTCCTGCTTCTACTCCTGGTTTTGACCCTCACTTAGGTGGCAAATCCCTCTTGTGCACCTGGTAAGGATTTAGTAAGCTAACACTTGTAGGGTACCTGGCCCATGGGGGTGCTTGCTAAGTGTTAGGTTCACCCCTCTCCTTTAGTCTTTATTTTCCTGTCCTATAGAGTGGACTCATGGTCAAGAAGCAACAAAAGCACCAGAGGGCGGGGCTGGCATAGCCGTGAGGGATTCTTGCCACTCAGTCACCTTGCTGTCCCTGGCTTACCCGGGAGCCTCGCAGACACCGAGGTGTGGCCCATCTGCCGAGGACTCCAAGGAGGCTCTCCAGGCCACATTCCAGTACCTGGCCCATCACCTCTGAGCGGTACAGGAGCCTGGGGTGCCGTGTTGATTAGCTCAGTTCTGCAGGTAATGAAGCCCAGGTGACTGGGCGCTGTGTTGTCCAAGACAAACAGTGCCTTGTCTGAGTTTAGATTCAGGTTACGCTGTGGGATGCGGCCCAAAAAGTAACTGAGACCATGGGTAAAAATGCCTCCTCTGGACACAGCCAACCCAGAGTTTTAAAAGAGCCAGGGCTCATTCTGAACCCTGACTCCTGTAGCTCAGCTATTGTCCTGGTGGCTTGTGCTTAAAGTCCATGGAAGTCCACTAATAGGCTGGGAACTCTGCAGAGAAACACACAGTCTCCATGCAGAGTTGAAGCTACCCTTCTGGGAACGAATCCCCGCCTATTTCTCCTGGACGCCTGTGCTGGGTCCTCCTGACCAAGAAGAACCGTGTTGTGCCTCAGTTTCGTGAATGCTCAGCTGACATCCCACCACCAATGGCCACTCAGGGACAAAACTGTTCTGTCAGAACTAACAAAGGGGAAACAGGCGCCACATGACTAATGACTTACACACAGAAAAATGGGGCGTTTGTGATACAAGTTTACAAACAAGGGCAGGAATAGGGCCTTTGTCCTTCCTCACGTTTAGGTGTAGCTCTCCCTCCTCAGGGGGACCACACAGCTTAGCTACTGTAAAGAGCCCCGAGTTGTCCTGTGTGTGGACTGGCCGCTCTGCACACTTGGGCAGCTCTGACAACCCTGTGCTGGGAGCAGCTGCAAAGATAGGCGGCAGCCACCTCTTCCTGGCTTCTCCCTGCCTGCACCACGGCAGCTCCCAAGCTCCCCACAGCCTCTCCCTGCAGAGATGACCACTGAGCCACCCCCTCAGCAGCCATACTGTAATGTGTTGCAAAAGCACCCTGGTCAAGAAGCTACACAACAAATTCTGAGTGACACAGTCCAGCAGGAAAATGCAGCCCCACCAACAAGGCAATGCTTTGCTTATGTTCGGGCTTGTGCCTAAGGCAGTGATGGCGAACCTATGACACGTGTGTCAGAGGTGACACGCGAACTCATTTATTTGGTTGATTTTTCTTTGTTAAATGGCATTTAAATATATAAAATAAATATCAAAAATATAAGTCCTAGTTTTACTATGGTTGCAAATATCAAAAAATTTCTATATGTGACACGGCACCAAAGTTAGGGTTTTTCAAAATGCTGACACGCCGAGCTCAAAAGGTTCGCCATCACTGGCCTAGGGTATGGTCCCTGAGAAGCAATTCCCATAAAGGGGCCAAGGGATAAACTTCCACCGACCGCCTGGAAACAGCAACAAAGGAAGGTGAGAGGCACCTCCCCTTCCTTCACCCTAAAAAACAGTGACTTCCTGTTCAAGGAGAAGAGAGAGGAACGATTCACCCACTCACAAAGCCGACTACTTGGCGGTCATCCAAGAATCTGAAGAGAAACCTTGAATTCTGAAAACATAATAGACAAGGGAGTCAGCTTAAGAAAAGATCTCATCCATCAGCTAACAAGAGCCAGGGGTCACGAAGGGTGGATTCTTTATACCTGAGAGACCATGCTGAGAATCTCAGAACCAGACCAGAGGCTGGGCCGGGAGCCCCAGTGCGGGGGTTCTTGGCATGTGATGCAGGTGGCCGTTTCAAGGAGGTTTATCATTTCTTCTGACATCCTGACAGAAATGTGTAATATGGAAGTTTAGCAATGTGGGCAGGTTAAATTACACAAAGCAGAGGAAGTCATTTCACTGTGAGCTGAAGCATTGCTGTGGCCGCGCTGGGCTGTGTGGCAGCAGCCTGGGCACCCCTGGGTCCCCCAAAGGAGGGGCGTCTGCAGAGGGGGGCAGGGCCGGGGAAAAGCATAGGGTCAAGGGCTCATCTGCACCTGGGCAGGCCCTGTGTTCAGCCTTTTCCAGGCTCTCCTCACTCCCTAGAACCCTGAGGAGGGTGTCCTAAGGGCCCCTGGAAACTGAGAAGAGGGGGGAGGCAAGGCAGCAGGGTGTTGTGCTAACTGCCACTTCTCTACACCCAGGATGTAACACAAAGCTGTTCCCCGGAACTACGTGGAAGATTCTGAAGGGCCTTTTAATCATCAGAGAGAGAGAAAATTGCATCGTCTTTTTAAATGACGCGTCTGCATCTCTGTAAGTGACACATCCCTATTAGACAGACCAGCGTGTCTCCTCGCCATGGTGCATTCCCACACACTACGGCCCATCCACACGGTAGAAAACACTAGATGCCAAGACACACTCCTCACCAGGAAATGAAGTGCTTGCCAGTCCACCGCATTGTCATTGTACTTAGATGTGGACAAAAGAGGCTGCTATGTGGTTTTGTGACTGGGCTCCCTGGTGCACTCAGAGCGGCCCCTCCTCAGGCCTGAAAGGGGCCCCTCCTTCCTCCCTGGAGAGAGCACATGGCTGAGGTGTGGACACAAAGGCAAGAGAACTGACAATCATCCTAATTTCTGACTGTTGTATTCAGGTGGTAGCTACTAAGCACCACACGTGGTCAGGAGCACTTTTTTCCACTCAATAAGGTGGGCAAAGTGACCCCCTTTCACAGATGAGGCCACGAAGGCTCAGTTGCCCAGCTGCAGGCTGAGCCTGGGGGACAGTGGCTGCAGTCTCTATGCACCTGCTGCCTGAAGTAGTGGGAAAGCATGGTTGTCTTGTCAGCCCCAAAGCAGCACACTCACCCCTCACAGTCACTGTCATGGGCAAACACGTGGTATCACACATACATAGTCCTTTTTGGAGAAGGACTTTTTGGAGAAGTCCCAGTTTTGAAAAAAAAACAAACCTGGGACTTTAATAAACAGACCTGACTTCACACCTGCCTGGGGGCATGGAGGGGACTTTGTGAAGTTCTACCCTAAGGAAGGCTGAACAGAGACAGTGCAGGGGTGGCGAGGCTGCAGGGCCCCAAGCAAATCACACTTCACGCTCCAGGGCCCACAGGCCGACATGTGCAGCCAGGTGAAACCAGGTGAAAAACCTCATCCAGGACAGCTGCCTGGGAGAGGTCAACAAAGGTTGGTGGGACAGCAAACCCCCTCCCATCAAAATGTTCTCTGTATCTCTGAGTCTGTTCCTGTTCTGCTTGTTTATTTGTTTTTTTAGGTTCAATTGTTGATAGATATATATTTACTGCCATTTTATTGTTCATATATTTTCTTTTTTTCCTCTTCTTTTTCTTAAAGAAGACCCTTTAACATTTCATGCAATGTTGGTTGGGTGTTGAGGAACTCCTTTAGCTTTTTCTTGTCTGTGAAGCTCTTTATCTGTCCTTCGATTCTAATGATAGCTTTGCTGGGTACAGTAATCTTGACTGTAGGTTCTTGCTATTCATCCCTTTGAATATTTCTTGCCATTCCCTTCTGGCCTGCAAAGATTCTGTTGAGAAATCAGCTGACAGTCTTATGGAAACTCCCTTATAGGTAACTAACTGCTCTTTTCTTGCTGCTTTTAAGATTCTCTCTTTGTCTTTAAATTTTGGCATTTTAATTATGACGTGTCTTGGTGTGGGCCTCTTTGGGTTCATCTTGTTTGGGACTCTCTGTGCTTCCTAGACTTGTAAGTCTATTTCCTTCAGCAGATTAGGGAAGTTTATTGTCATTATCTCTTCAAACAGGTTTTCAATTTCTTGCTCCCTCTCTTCTCCTTTCGGCACCTCCATGATGCAAATGTCGGTACACTTGAAGTTGTCCCAGAGGCTCTTTACACTATCCTCATTTTTTTTATTTTTCTTTCTTTTTGCTGTTCTGATTGGGTGTTTGTTTGCTTCCTTATATTCCAACTCACCTACTTATACTCCAAATTGGCTTCATCTATTCCACTGTTGATTCCCTATAAATTATTCTCTTCATTTCAGTTAGTGCATCCTTCATTTCTGACTGGTTCTTTTGATACTTTCCATGTACTTTTTTATGCTGTTGAAGTTCAAAGTTCTCTGAGCCTCATTTTAACCATTGTTTTGAACTCTGTATCTGTTTGTTTGCCTCCATTTCATTTGGTTCTTTTTCTTATTCTTTCATTTGGAACCTGTTTCTTTGTCTCCCATTTTGGCTGCTTCCCTGTGTTTGTTTCCATGCATTAGGTAATGCTGCTACATCTCCTGGGCTTGGCAGAGTGGCCTAATGTAGTAAGTGTCCTGTAGGGCCCAGTGGTACAGCCTCCCCATTCACCAGAGCTGGGCACTCCAGGTGTGCCCCACCACCACATGGGCTGTGTACATTCTCCTCCTGTTATAGTTAAGCTTTGATTGCTGTTGGCACATCAGTGGGAGGGATTTACCCTCCAGGCCAATCAGCTGTGATGATTGGCTGGGACCACCGTGGAGGATCAGCTGTGCAGGGGCCTACTCCACAGAGCAGGACTTACTTCAGCAGGCTCTGGTGTCCACTGAGTCTACCCCTTGAGTGTGTGGCTTGTGGAGGTGGTTGGATGGTGGTGCTTGGATGTGGTCTGAAGCCTTCCACTGGTATGCTGGCTCTAGGGCCTCCTGAAAGGTGCAGGCCAAGGTTAGCCATCATCTGTGTTCTGCTCAAGGCCTCCCAGCATGAGCTACAAAGCAATCTGCAGATAGCTGCTACTTACGCTGGGCTTGGAGGTGCCCAGGTGAGGCCAACATGTGAACCAAGGTTGGCTGCCACTAGTGCCCTTAGCCAGAGGTACAGGGCACGCTGAGGCTAGATGCTGCATATTTGAGATTTTACGAAAGTCTGAAGCATAAGCCAGGTCAGGCCATCCTACACAAAAGCCATTGGAAATAGTTTAGGTGGGCCTAAAAGTTTGGTGGGGTGGGGATCTCAAGAATTACCAGGGTGGGGTGAACAGCCTTAGCCAGGAGACTCAGATATGGCGCTTACCTGCTTGGTCTGGGGGGGACGGGGGAGGGCTCAGAAAAGGAACAATGGCCTCTGCCAGCACTTCTGTCTGGGAGAAAGCTGCCCTCGAGCTCTCGCCATGATGCTGGACAATTTAATTTCTCCCCATATGTTCCTGTACTCTTTCAAGCTGCTGACCCAGTGCTGGAGCTCAGAGGGAGTGAATCTGAGTACGTCTGTGTGGGGGCCCTTTAAGAGGAACCACCTGGGACTCCAGCAGCCCTCTGTCTCACTAAGCCACAATCACCACTGGTTTTTATAGCCACAAGTTATGGGGACTTCTCTTCCTGGTATTGAAACACTGCGCTGGGGGGCGGGGAGAGGGAGGGCTGGTGTGTGGCTATGACTCTTTGCTCCTCATGTGGAACCTCTGCAGCCAAGATACCCGCCCCCCCCCCCCCCCCCCGATTTTTAACCAGATGTGGGTGTGGGACCAGCCCATTGCATATCTCTGCTCCTCCTGCTAGTCTCGATGTGGCTTCTTTATATCCTTTGTTGTAGGACTTTTGTTCAGTTAGATTTCAGGCAGTTCTGAATGATGGTTTTTCTGTAGTTTAGTTGTAATTCTGATGTGGTTGTGGGAGGAGGCGAGTACCACATTTAACCTATGCCACCATCCTGACTGAAACTTTACCTAGAAACTTCTGCATCAGGGTCCCCAGGGTAATGCTGAAGCATCTCTCTACATAGCTTCTGGGTGACTGTGGTTTGCAGCCAGGGGGGCAACTCCCTCCACACTCAGTTGCTGGAAAGTCCCACATTCCTATCTAGCCACCTGACTAGGTGTTACATCTCTTCTTCTGCTCTGTGGGCCACAACCTTTCGCTTGCTAACAATCTGGTGAGAAGACTGAGCCAGGCCCAGACACAGATGACATGAGGATCTTCACTCTCCCCACTTTAGTCCTGTCATTGTCACCTGTGGTGTCTGGGATCAAGGCCACCAAGGATAGAGCGGCCCAGGATTTACCAAAAGCATGAGTGGAAATAAAGCTACAAGTTGAGGAGCTTACTCCTGATACTCTGCACTCACTACTGAAATTACACCCAAGGATATAGTGAGAGTAGTACCAACATCAGCACCAAAGGCCTGTTCCTGGTCAGAGCTTGAAAGTGAAAATAAACAAACAACAAAGTTGAGAGTGTGTGAGAGTCTGTGCGGGGGAGGTAGGCATGGCTGATGGGGGAGTGAAAAATCAACGAGGAGATGGAACTTCCTAAACCTGGTCTAAGCTGTGAGGCAGCAGCGGGCTCCATTTAACGCTGACAACAGTAACAGCAATTATCATTCAATTAACTCCTAGAGACTGCGTTTCACCTCCTCACCACAGCCTTGTGAGGTAAGAGTGCTTACTAAGGTCCTAGAAAGGTTCTATGAGTTTTTAAGTCACACACACACACACCAGTTGGTTATGAATTCTCAGCCTTCTGAGTCCAAGACCAAACCTTAAGTCCACTTTGTTCAACAGTGAATCCCATAAATGGCTGAGAGGTAGAAACTCAATGACCATGTTAGTTCATTAGTGTGACTAAAGGATGAGTTTTTAAGTCACACACACACCAGTTGGTTATGAATTCTCGGCCTTCTGAGTCCAAGACCAAAGCTTAAGTACACTTTTTCCAACAGTGAATCCCATAAATGGCTGAGAGGTAGGAACTCAATGACCATGTTAGTTCATTAGTGTGACTAAAGAGAGAAGTTAAGACAGAATAAGAGACAACACTCATTCTGACTGCAATGTGACCACAAGAAAAGGTCGAAGACCCACACCCCTTGTGGCAGTCACTGTTCTTGGCTTACCCAGAAGCCATTTCCACTGCTTCTTTCGATCTCTTTCTTGCTAACAGAACTCAAAGATAGCACAATGCCAGCTCTCAGGGATAATCAGTAAGTCATAGAGATCCAGGTCCTGTTTGCCAGGAACCTACTTTTCCCTTTTCCTTTGTACCTTGGAGTGGACTGTACTAGCCAAGCAGATGTAAAAGGCTTGTGACCACGTGCCTCCTTCTTGCCTGCCTTGTATGTGTTCTGCAAGGACACGTCAATGTCACCTGATATGGAGAAAGGGTCTTTGCTTATGTGACTCATTAAAGATCCTGAGATGAGGGGATCATCTCAGATATTATGTGTGGGCTCTAAATGCTATCACAAGTTCCCTTATGAGAGAGGGGCAGAGGGAGATCAGACACATGGAAGAGCAGAGAAGAAGGCTACGTGATGACAGAGGCAGAGACTGGAATAATGTGGCCACAAGCAGAGGAGTGCCAGCAGCCACCAGAAGCTGGAAGAGGTAAGGGACAGATTCTTGCCTCTGGGGGGGAGTGTGGCCCAGCTAACACATTGATTTGGGCGCAGTGGAAATTATGTTTAACATCTGGCCTCCAGAACTGTGAGAGGAGAAAGTTCTGTTGTTTTAAGCCACCAAGTTTGTAGTAATTTGTTACAGCAGCCACAGGAAATGAATATACTGCCAAAGCCACCAGTAGGCATTCTGTCACTGCAACTGAACTCATTCTAAGTTATATTTCTCTGTAACAGTTAGAAGATGAAACTTGTGGTTACCAGAGGGGACAGGAGGTGGGAGGAGGTAGGCGAGGGTAAAGGGTCAAATATATGGTGACAAAGGAGACTTGACTGCATGGTGAGCACTCAGTGCAATAGGCAGATGATGTATCAGAGAACTGTATACTTGAAACTTACATAATCTTATTAATCAGTGTCACCCCAATGAATTTAACAAAATTTAAGAATAAAAGGAAAGTAAAACTTAAGGACGATATAGGTATTGCTCCCATTGCTGACCATAAGAGACACTTCCTAGAAAGCATGTTTTATGTGGATCCTCACAGATGCTGGGAATTCTCCCTGACACCACCCTACCCCTCGGGGTTGCCATCTTTTAGGGAGCACACCCACCATGAACATCCCCATGTTTATTTCTCCGGCAGGGAATTAATGCAGCGTTCCCAAAGCCACATTCACTGAGAGCAGCTACACAGGCAGGCAGGTTCCTCAGCACCCTCAGTCCCACAGCACACGGCTGTCCGTGAACATGTGCTAGAACCCGGGGAAGCTGCCCCTCCTCAGTACCTCCCACACGTGGGGTTCTGTGTTAGCGGTATATAAAGAACATCTGTTGGGGTTGGGAGACCAAGACAGGGAGGCCAGAGGGAGGGAGAGATGGGCGCCAAGAGGCTGTGGAAGAAACTTTTTAAAAAAAATCTTATTCAGATTAATTTAAAAGCCTCCTTAAAAGGAAACCTAGAGCTTAGGTATAAAGGAAATTTTGGTGAAATCTACTTACAGATTACAAGGGCTGCTTTTGCCATCACACCTATGTTCATTTGGGTTCCTCTTGTTCCTCCAAATCTTAGTGATTTCCTGCTGAATCTCTCTTCACGGGGCCCTCCTTTCCAAATATATCTGACCATGACATGGCCATGCTTCATCTCTCTCTGATCTTCTTCTACCGCCTCAAGACCCATTTTGGGTCCCACCTCACAAGAGGTCTGGTCTTGGGGAGCTGACTGACTTGGTTGTAATGGACTAACCACTGATGTGTGTAAGAGTTTTGGGGGGCAGGGAGAGCAGTGGTAGGAGATTGGCAGGGGTAACGGTATGGCAGGGACTGGAATCTAAAATTTGCTGAGTACTTACTATGGGCCATACCATTCTAGATGTTTTGTATCTAGATTAAAGCAACAAAAGAAACCAGCAGCAGCTCAGAGGCATTAAATACATTACTCAAGCACGATCTTGACATGGCTGGAATTGTGGCCTCATCACCTCTACCTTTCTAGGTATCTCCTGCAGCTCATGCTGTCTGGTGGCCACAGAGCCTCTCATGACCGAACCTCGAGGAGCTATGGCCCAGCCTGTAGGACTGCACAGTTCACGCGCTTTCTACCACAGGCTAGCTATCATGAGTAGCCCAACCAGATTCCTCAGCCACTTTAAAACCACATCTTACCATTAGGCAAAGACCATAGTAATGCTTGGTGAGTCTAAAAACCATCAATGAATGAGCACTTAAATTAGTGGGTGGAAGTACGATGAGAGGCAGGTATTTGCACAGTCTCAAAGCATCTCCCCACAAGATCCTTATTAATTTGAAAAAGAAAATAGTAACTGTACAGTGAGACACCTCCTTAACCAAGCGACCCAAGCTGCCACCACCAGCAGGAAGATGCATAGGCACTCTGATGTGATGCACTGAGATGGGCAGGTCACTTCCACGGTGTTCCTGACAAAGTGCTGCAACCTCAAGCTACTCAGAGAAAGCTTCAGACGCCCCAACATGAAGGCAGGAGAGCCAATCAAATACCCTGCCTGGACTCTGGATTATGGAAGACAAGGAGACACTGAGGAATTGTCCCAGATGGAAGGATAATAAAGGGACAGAAGACAGTTAATGTTTGTGGGATGCTGGATACAACCCTAGACCAGACATAACTGGTGAAATAAGCAAACCTGACTTATTTCTATAAGCCCTGTAGATTTAGCTAATAGTATTGTATGAGGTTTAATTTCCTGGTTTAGAGATTTATATTATGATTTTATAAAATATAACATTAGGGGAAACTTCTACTATTTATTTCGTAAAATTATTTCAAAATAGGTGATCTCAATATTGGAATTTAGGTATGGTGGCAACTGCTATCCAAGGGGACCCTCCGAGTACCCAGCACATACTGGTAAGCAGCCACTTACTTGGCTGTTTGAAAGCTGATCCTGAAGGTCAAGGTGGCTCAGTGTGTTCCTGCCTAGAGGTCTGGAACTCCAGCCTATGCCCTGTTCCGCTTCCCAGGGTCAACTTTGCTTTTGCAGAACAACTTTTAGTAGGCTTAGAAGAGAAGTCGGAAGAGTTGGCTCCCAGTAGGAATAAAGTCTAGTTCAGCTGTAGAAACTATTTCTCTTTCAAGTAAAGAAGAACTGGGAGAATGGTGGGGAATCCAGCTCTTCCCTCTCCACACAATCCCCTCTCAGGTTTCTGAGGGAGATCAACGGGAAGGGGGGAAGGAGTGAAATGTTTCTGCTTGTATTCCTTTCCCTTCTTTATTTTAAGACAAGGGAAGCAGCCTCCACTTTATTTCCTGCCTAAAACCATAAAGCAGCCCCAAGCAGACAGCTGCCTATTCTACCAGCCGGGCTGCTTTGTTCCTCTGCCTTTGCATGCGGCAGCCCGGGGCTGGGCTTCAGGTCTCTGAGGCCCTTCCAGTTGTGACAGGCCAGGGCTAGCCAGGCCTTGAAGAGCTGCTCAGGGTGAGACTGCTGGGAACCACTAGTCCCTCAGACAGGCAAACCCTGCATGTTCAGGGCGGGTGGGTCAGCCCCTCTCAGTGCAGACCAGCAGCATAGAAGCTGAGCTCTGGGGTGGATTCTGTTCTGATTTCCTTAAAGAAAGCTACGGGATCGGAGGATATCACGGAGTTAACGCTGGATCCGCTAGAAGTTAGACACTAAAATATTGTCACTTAAGACAATATTTTATATAGCAAAAACTCCAATACTGACCCAAGAAGTCTTAGGGTTATTATCACCAAGGCATTAAAATTTTGCTTCAGTTCATCCCTTGTTTCAAGTTCATCTGTAAAATGAAGACTAAGCATTCTTTTATCTAGGGCAGTGGTTCTCAACCTTCCTAATGCCGCGACCCTTTAATACAGTTCCTCATGTTGTGGTGACCCCCAATTTCATAGTTACAAATCGAACATAATTAAAGCATAGTGATTAATAAAAAAAACAATATGTAATTATATATGTGTTTTCCGATGGTCTTAGGTGACCCCTGTGAAAGGGTCGTTCGACCCCCAAAGGGGTCTCGACCCACAGGTTGAGAACCGCTGACCTAGGGTGTTTGTTATGAGGTTTAAATGAGCTAATGTATGGTGCTTAAACACTGGTTTAACTGCACAGATTACACAACAAGGTGAACGTACTTAATACTACTGAAATGTACTCTTAAAAATGCTTAAGATGATAAATTTTATGTATCTGTATTGTGCTACAACTAACAAAAATAGTTATTCAGTATATCATAAAGAGGTATACAAACATCAGGTGCTATGATTTAACATACAGTTATTTTGTTCTTAGTGATTATCATCAGCCCATGTATTTATTCCCAAATTAGATGCAGATAAAATCCCAGCATTCTGGCTGGGCCCCCACTCACTCCCACAGCTCCGGCGGTCTCTGCTGCTCAGATGGTCCTAGGTCTCCCAGACCCGACCTACAGCTCTGATCCCTCGCACTGCAAACATGCACACTCTTCCGAACTCATCCAGATGACGGTCCTATAAGCCCTGCCTGCAATGCACATTTCCTGTATCCCTACTTAGTGTCCAACTCATGACATCATTGATCCTACCTGGTCAGCCTTATTTGAAACCTGAATCATCCTTGACTCCTCTGTGAAGTCCATATCCCAGTGGTCACAAAATCATGACCATTCCACTTCAGAAATGCCTTCAAAATTTAAGTCCTTCCTTTCCCATCACTGTAGTTGAAATCCCCATCACCTCTCACCTAAGCCTGTGATGACAACTTCCTCTTCGGTCACCTGGCCAGTTTCCCTTCCTCCATCCCATCCTTCCATCACTGCCAGAATTCTCTACCAGAAAGTCAAATCTGGTGTGTCATTCACTTACATAAAGTACTCAGTTGCCCCCATCTGGATCAAGTCCAGACACTATTCTTGCCATATAAGGTCTGAGTACATGTAGCTGCTATACCAACCTATACTTGCAGTCACAAATCCCCCTCCCCCACCACAAACCTTGCTCCATAGAAACAGAAGTACTCACTCTTCTCTCCATATGCTAAGGCTTTCACAATTCTTTGCCTTTTGCAGATAATATCCCCTTTGCCTATCACCTGCACCATCCTTGCCTCCCAGCAACCATATGTACCCCTGTTTCAGCAAGATTTAACTCAAATGCCTATTCTCCTAGACAGCATGGTTCATTTTCTGCTTTCAGACATTATGCCATCCCTCAGTACACACTATGGGAGGTGGGGGTGGTTCATAATTCATCAAGGTGCCTCAGCTTTCCCTTCAATTAGACTGTATCTCTCTGAAGGCTTGTTATGTCTTTGTCATCTTCCTATCCTTAGTTCCCAGGGCAGTGCTTGGCTCAGCAGACAGCGAGGGCTAGTTTGTTGCATGAACTATGAGTGAGAGAAGCCATGACCGAGCCCATTACCTTCCATAGGAAAATCATTTCCAGAAAAGCTGCCTGCTGCAGTTTAAGAAGTACCGCATCAGACGCAAATTAGGTTCTCTGCAATGACTACAATTCCCTTGGACAAGTCATTTACGTTTGTACCCTAGATAAGTAATTTGCTAACTGGCATCCTGGTGACTTCAAAGACCTCTGTATCTCTCAAGGTACCTATCTGACACTTGGCGACTAACGCATCATCCTCTATAATAAAAGTATTAAGGAATTCTGGGCTATTCTGAATATATGCACATATGAGCCCACACTCTATAAAATCCTGTGCCCATCTATAACTTTTAATAGCTTAACTAAAGCAAGATAGAACCGATTTGTGAATGGCACATATGATGATTCTATGACTATTTTGGCAACTATTGTAATATAATTGTAAGCGTGTGTTCATATGTGAGACTCTCTGACCACTATGAAGTGCAAACTTTGGATAATAAAAGCAACTTGGATGAATGGTAAGAGTCCTCTTGAATGCCTAACCCACATGTCAGGAAGGTTAGGATTTGCTTTATAGACACATTGTTGTCAGCCCAGCCCCCATCTTTCTGGGCCCTGTACCCACTCCACACCATACAGAGTTACCTCTAGAGCACAATTTTTGGACAACGTGGCTTGGTCTTCTACCTACAGCTGACTGACCTGGGCATAAACACCTGACTTCAGATAGGCTGAGCCACAGGCATTTCTGGAAAACCTACCTTCAGGAACCTAACCTCCCTGAGCCAATGAGAATCCTTTCCCTGGATTTTAGTTACTGCAAGGAAAAAGAAGAGATGGTCTCTCTTAGACTTCTACTGGCTGACTCTTAAAGGTATGATGCTGAGGACAATGGGACGATTTCCACCAACCATCACGAACAAAGCAGACAGGCAGAAAATAGTAGAGACAAGACGAGGAGAACACTTCCTTCTCTGCCCATGCCTCTGAAGTCCAGTCCCTATTTCTGCCTCTCTGATGGTTTGGTTATTTCAACACTTACTTGTATGTCAAAAGCCTATACACCTCCTTACTTATTAGTTTGAGTTTAATTTCTGTTATTTGAAACAAAAAAGAAAACAAAACCATGCTAATATAAACTTAAAGAGTTTTAAAATGACCCGGCGACTTCACGAAGGTTCTTGTAGGAGTTCTCAGTATTTCGGAATGGGAAGATCATGAATTTTATCAAGCTACAAAGGGTGTTGGGTCCTTTTATGAAATGAGTAATTGCTCTGTAATTGATTTGGTGGGTAAACTGAATTTTAAAAAATGTCCGCTCTTCTTAAAGTGGGCCTACCCTTACATCCTAGAAGTTCAGGAGGGGGTGAGGGTACAAGTGTGACTCTAGTTAAACAAAGTAAATGGTCCACAAATGTTGTCATGTGGCCTCTGGGGACCACATTATTTAAAATTATTGCTGCATTCTAACCAGACCATCTGAGAAGGATAATTACTTCACAATGACTAGATCAATATTTTGTCTTCTTCTTTACTACTTGAGTGATTGGATCTAAGGCCAAAGGAGAAAATCAGGTCAGTCCCCTGGACCTCACTGCAACCCAGCAGGGGAGATCGATGTGTGTGCTTGGGAACCCATGGAGGGGAGTGGGGCCAGGGAGCACAATCATTAGTGCACCAACTCAATTTAAATTTCTCAATGAGAAAAGCCATGCCTATCTATGGCTCTTTGGTTACAGCATTTTAAAAATTGCCTGTGGGTACAAGGTGTAACTCATTTTATGTGTAGTTTACTGAATAAGTTCATGAATTGAAGATCCTTTCACATACGCAGCCAAAGTGAAGAGCAGCTTTCCATTCTGTCCAGGAGGGGCCACATCTCAAGCTCAGAAGAGAGAGCGGTGATGATGCTAGAGAGGTGGAGAGAGCTGATGGGGCTAGAGAAGTGGAGAGAGGTCTTTCTGCAGGAGAATAAAGGCAGTGTTCACGCTGCAGGCAGGTGTGGATGTTCCAAGTATCCAGCATCAGACTCCACTAACATGGCATTTGTGACAATTTTACTCTGACAGAGTGGGCCCTGACCTGCATCCTACTCATTACTGAGAGACAACCTTACACTGTCCCTTTCAGAAGCATGATTCAACATAAGTTTCTTATAGCTTTCTAATAAGAGTAAGATAAAGGATGTAAGTAATATAAAAGAAATGAGGCATTTTTCCAGAGCGACTGCTTACCTTTAACCTAAACAAAATGCCTTTTACGCACCTTAGAAGCACCATTTATATGCAAGTAATGTGCTAACTGCAAATGGGACTTATTACCTAATTAAAGCTCATCACAGAGCATCTTTTCAGAGCAATGTTTTGTTGGATGTTACAATTACAAGTGAAAGTGATAAAATACTCTTTGAGCATTTCCTTTTATTCCAACATATTACTATTCTCCCTGGACTTCTCCTGTCAGTCCTCAGGCTGATGGAAATGTGGCAGTGAGGGGGAGCTCGGCTCTGAGGCTCAGAGTGCTGCTTCAGACGCCAGACAACTTGGGTTTGAGCCTGCTTCTGCCACTAACTGGTGCAAGACTGGCGTGTTACAGATGCTCTCCGTGACTCAGTTTCCTCCTCTGTAACCTGGGGATAATATTAGCACCTACCTATTAGGTTGTAGTGGGGATTAAACAAGTCAATATATACAAAGCATATATATGCATTTTTTAAATAATAGTTATTTTCTTTGTAAATACAACACTACAGGATTTGAAGTCAATGAGGTCTAAATAAAAGGTAAGGACCCCATTTCTGCCACCATTAACATGTTGGGTAAGACTCTTAACCCCTTTAAACTTTAGTATCCTAATTAGTAAAATGGGGTAACCATGCCTACACTTCACTGGGTTGGTGAATAGTCTAGATGCAATGTGCAAAAGGTCCTGGCAACCATTTCCAACTGTGCTCATGAGAACACCAAGTTCCGTCAAGCTGCATGGGTGCACATGGATTCTGTCATTAGGAGGACACATGCTTCCTTCCTTTTGTCTGACCACAGGCCAACAAAACAATCAAAATCAGCCCACAGCTTCACAGAGACTTGCACATACCCTGGCTCTCCTTTGAGAAGGAGCTGCTGCCCAATATACCCCAAGGGGTGCATCAAAGAGAGAGAGGGCAGACTGTGGTGGGCACTGTGGTCAGGCCCTAGTTACAAGGCAGCCAGAAACATGCCTGTCTGGGATGTCCAGAGACACACACACCTGCAGGCTGGCACCCCATAAATTCTTTCCCCGGCTTCTTTCTCAAGGCAAGAAGAGAGCTGCCCCTGCCGAGGCTGCGCGCCCCCGCCCCCCTCCACAGCACCTCCGTGCACAAAGTCAGGGCCCTCGGGCTCCCCATCAGACCGCCTGCCTGAAGCACACACTGGAGCCGGGGAACTTGCCTGAGAAGCCAGTAAAATTTTAATGCACTCTGTAGTGCGGTCATGTCATACTCGGTTATGGCAAATAATCCCAGATGCCTGCAGAGGTAAAATGGAGCTGTAATGTGCTTGCCTCCTAACCCGAGCTGACAGCAATGATGTACGACTACCATTAGCGGAAAATATCACTTCAACTAACCCATGATCCAGCTCCGCTCAGGGTCACATTATCCATGAGGAACAAATTACACTCCCAAAGTAAATACAAATTTTCTACACAAAATGGGTACAAAAAAGGGAAGGGGGTGATCCCTTCCCTTCTCCAGCACACTGCTGAGTGACACAGATGATAAAGGACAGGACAAATCATTGGCTGACAGAGTGCTGTGCCGTAATCAGCTCAGCCGGCACGCACTCCAGCTGATAAACACTGTATTCTCCCCTTAGTGGCAAATACATAATCTTTAACACAGACATGGCGGCTTCGGATATTACTACCCTTTGGGCTGCAGGAATGCCCCATGCAGCACCTGGAATCAGAAAAGAAAATGCCCTGTAGCCTTGGCAGACCCAGAAACCCTCTGCCAGGGTGGGTGTCAGTGTCTGGGGAAGGCCAAGAGGGTTCCTGAGGTGGCGAAGGACAACACAGAGTGACACTGTTTGGGGGTGGGTAGGTTCAGTGGCCATGGTGATATCATGCCTGTTCTCCCATGTGCTGGTAATAGGAAGAAAAGTCTGGGGAGACCACTTGGATGCTGGAGGCTCTGGACTGGGAGCTTCAAAATGAGCCTCTGTTCAGGCCAGTTCTCCCCATACTGTCCGGGGGGTTGGGGAGGGGAGGAGAGGAGTAGATCTGTGACAAGTCCCTTTTCCTTTGTGAGATTTATACAATCAACAAAGCAACTTCCAGGTGTAACAGGAATATTTATATGGCACCTAATAAGTGTCAGGCACATACTAGGTGTGGGGTACATGCTGGGAGTCTAGGGCTTAATAAGATATTAAATGTTTATACATATATAGACACTAAAATAAGACTGGGTTCCCTGACCAAATATGGCTCATGCTTAGTCTTCTGGTTGGTATGGTCTCTGTATCTAAGTACTCATGGTGGCCCTCAGGCGATTTGCTGCTTGTTTGTAGGAGTTAAGACATACCTTGTAGGCCTTCCCTTTTCACCTTGGGCAATTGCTTCCCAGATTTATTTTAAAAATGGCCCATTTCAGAAGAGCTTGTACATCTAAGTTGTCAGTGGAACCAAATTGTATTTATTCAGTTTCCTGAGCAACTGCCATGCTTGAATTTTTAGAAGCTAGTGGGGTTGAGGGTGGATTGATAAGATATAATCCAGGCTTCTTGTAGCCCAAGGACAATAAGACACAGAGAGGAAGGTAGCAGGGTTCTCAAATGGCACTTCTGGGCATATCTCAGCTCATGCTGATATACAGGGAAGCAGCATGTTATGGGGAAAAGAGCACAGTTCTTGGCATCCTAAGAGACAGTTTATACCTCAGCACCATCATTTACTAGCTCTCAGGTTTCATTTTCTTTATTTGTAAAATGATGAGAAGATACAGTTCTTGAAAGGACCTATCATTGAGTTTGGTACATTACAGATGGTCAGCAATGCTATATATAAGGATACATATAGAACCCATAATAAGTATTTAAACATGTCATATAAAATGACATTTGCAAAGTATTTCAAATAATACAATCTTCTCTTCAATGCAAAGGGGTGAGTATTCTTATTATTTAATTCTTACTATTGACCTTACTCTTAATTTTTTTGCTGTCCTTGAGAAATGACTAGCATCTACATGTTTTAGTCCAAGAAAGTAGGAAGATGAAAATACACTAAAAGCCCTTCCACCTTCAAAAATAAATAAGTAAATAAAGTCAAAACTGAGCCCCTTGGGAAACAACTACCATCCTAGGGATTCCTGGTCAGTCCTTATTTCAAATGCTCCATTCCACTGTCTCCATAAACATGGAAGTACTTGGAAGACCATGAGCCAAGCTTGGGTTTGGAACATCAGGAGAAAGCGGCTCCTGGTCCCTCTCTAAGTGGCGGGAGATGTCATGCAGGTCTACATCCAGTGCTTCTCAGTGTGACTCTCAGAGCTCCAAGATGCAGAGAAAGAAGGTGATCGGACCTTCCAGCTGAAACTTTCACACACACACACACACACACACACTGCATGACTACAAAGAAATTCATACATCTTTACTGAGGACAGAACACTTGCCAAGTGTAATTAACAATAATAAGACCCATTCTTCTAACAATCAAAGAGCAGCCCAGATTATACACCATGAGAAGCCACTAGCATACTTCACGTTGTTAAACGTGTCACCAGTACAAAAGCCTCTACTAGGACCTTCCAACTATTCAGATGACTCAGGATTCATATTCAATTTCATGAGGATGAAAAGCATCACATCCCCCTGACTCCTCCTTGGCTCTGCAATGTCCCTTCATGGTAAGTCATCAACCCAAGCCGATGGCTTATTCTAGGAGAAAGCAGCTGACCTGTTCTCTGGGATGTGGAATCGGGTACTCAACCCTGCACTTTTCCAGAATTCCTTTTATAGGTTCAAATAATACTTATTATCAGTCCAGTGAGTTCCTAAAGCACATTATGTAAGCTAGCTCTTTATATGTCCCCATGCACTCCCAAATAGAGTAATTAAGGAACAGAGATTAAGCTAATTGCTCTGCTGCCTACTGACAGGTGCATGGTGACAGACATAACACAGTCAAGCAACTACAATGCCCATGTTGGTTCATCACTAGATACTTGGGGGAAAAAAGTGGATATGAATGTTTCCTTCAGTTACTTGGAAGAGTCAACAAGAGATGTGCTCTGACCTACCCACTACGTGCATTCTCTCTTAGGAATTTGAGAAGGAAGACAATCCTTATATAACTTCCTTGTACCTTGGCAAAGAGGAAATAATTCACATATTAATTTCCCTCTTACTCTGTCATGTTGTTGGGCCTCTGTAAATAGCTACATAGAAAATCAGGATATTCGGTGTTGGATCATTAAATCCAGGCTCATTTTATAGACGACAAAACTAATACTCAGCAACATTAGGTAACCTGCCCCAGGCCACACAGCTGGCTGGTGAGAAATAAGAAACAGGTCTTCAGAGTATCCTTCTCCATTACACTCTCACAATGAACAACAGAACATCTAGACCTGCTCTTTCTCCTCTCTATTCATCCTACAGAATAAGAGTGTAACTGAAGACATCTGACAAATTTCCAGTAACTCTTGAGTATTCTTTTTATTAATTTACATTTAATAAAAAATCTGTACATTTGTAACCTCTAGCTTTTTCAGTTGCATGGCATGGTCTTAATGGGCAGATATTCAACATACACATTCAATGTGAGTGAAGCAATTTTTGGTTTGGCATAAAAATGCTGTGATATGAAAAAAAGAGAAGAACTTAATGAAAGTCAGAATTAAAAATAATCTGCAATAGAAATTTAATGCAAAGATTGTATTAGTAGAATTTTTGGATGGATACGATGGAATTAAGGCAGTTGGAAATATGATGATGTTGGAAGAACAATTTTGACCCAGACATAATCTTAGAGCAGTAAAAAGAGGTTAAGTGGATGGGCATTATGGAAATCAGGCACCCAAAATGGAAAGCTCTTGAAATTCTGCCAGAAGTTGTAGAAATTTCCAAATAAGCTAGCAAATTTACAGATGGCTTAGAAGTGTCTTATGAGAAAATAAAATTGTAAAATAAATATAGAAGGCAGAAGATGAGAGCACATTTTTGTTGGAATTCAGAAAATAAACACTGGGTTGACATGAACTTGTTTTCTGAACTTGTTTCATGTATCCCCTTTATTTGGAGATGAGTATCCAGGAAAGGAAATGCAAATTTAGCAAAACAGTGAACTTTACTGAACACCCAATTTGTGCCCAGCATTATACTAGAGCTGGGGATCTGGAGACAAGAACATGGGGCCCTGCTCGCCGCCTGGGGAATGGTTGTTGGCTCTGCTGTAAAACTGGAAGGGAGGAGGACATTCCTCTCTGTAGCTGCAAAACAGCACAGCATCTCTGCGTTGTCTCCTGATCAGAACACCTCCTGTTTCAAACCAGGGATGGGAAAGCAACAATGAGGGCCTTCTGAGTCTCAGGAATGTTGCTGAGGGCGCACAATCTTGACCGATTGTGAAACGTGGCCAGTCAAGGGGTGGGACTCTTCCACTCTAAGCACAGCCACATGCCCAGTCTTCAGTTTGATATCTCAGCACTTTCTGCGTCCTTCAAGAGCCAAGTTAGGCATGTGGTTTGTGTTGAGCTAGGAACATAAGCCTCTGCTGGTCTCCTCGCTGCTTTTCTTAGAAACGGCACCCTTCCCACACAAGTGAAAACAAAATGATCAAACCTACAAATTTAGCATGGATTAAAAAATTATAATGCAACCAAAAAGTGGGTGCAAGTCGGGGAGACGAAGCTGATGTGGAAAAGAAGTGGTACTGCCCTTGCCATTGGTCAGAGTCCCAGGAGACTTCCAGGTACTGGTGAGCAAACCACAGGAGCAAGGCAACCTTCTCCAGAGGTCACTCGAATGGTTAAAAGCCCAGACAGAGGAACTGCCATCGGAACTCATGCTGAAAGCTTCATGAGGAAACTGGGAAGAGTTCTTATCTGTGACGAGTTGCATATGTGTGTTTTGCATGTGTGTATATGTCATGCATCTATAAACATAAGCATGTGGGTGCATGTACACAAATACCTGCATAGTTTTCTAGTCTTTCCTCTGAACTCTCAAATTGTTAAGAGCATAGACAATGAAACAGTATGTTTCTCTTTGACATTTGTTATAAGGTAGTGGTTCTCAAAACCAATTGTGTACCAGACTTCCCTAGGAAGCATTTAAAAAAATACAGATTTTGTGCCCCCATCCCAGATGTACTGAATCAGAATGTCTCCCCTGTGACGGACATCTGGGAACCAACAGTGTTTGGTATGTGGGACAAGAGCTGTACAATCCAGGACAGCATGCCTGCTTGTGGCTCCAAGGCTTTGCCTAAAAGAAAGCCTGATGTTTAAGATAAGGAGTTCAAAATACACTGTTTGGGGACCCTTCTGAATTTCACTGCCCTTCCATTCAGCTTGTAGCAGGAAGCAGCGCCCTTGGGGATGAAGGCTGAGCCCCAGGTTCCAGTGGAAACCAATCCTCCCTGAAGTCCTCTGGTAGGTTCCTGGCAGAGCTTGAGCTTTCTAAAGAGGAGGGTAGGCTTCCTCCTGCCCTGAGGGGTCTCTCCCCTTTCACCCAAGTAAAACTAATGAAACTAACATTTATGGAGCACACACTATGCCCCAGGCTTTGAGCCAAGTGCCTTCACTGAACTGTCACAAGACTATAGGAGGAGCTGTCGTTATCTCCATTTGGCAGATGAGAGAACTGAGGCTTGTCCACAGCTACAGAGTGGTAAGGGACAGTCAGAAAGAAGCCTAGGCCACCGGATTCGGATGCCCAAGTGTTGGACCACTGAACACTAGGCCTTCCAGCCAACTCTGCCACGTGGCCCACACAATAAAACGGGGATGAGTATATAAAGAGAGAATGACTTTTAGTCTTCACATGAATTTCATGACCCAATAGGAGGGTGTTCTTTGGCATAATGGGCTGCTGTGGCAGAGAAAGAGGAAGCGAGAGGAAATATAGGCCAAATATGTGGAAATGTGTATGTTGCTTCTTTGTTCTCATGATACCAATTCATTTCCAGTGGGGGATTGGAATAATTGCTTAATGTGGGTGATTAAGGCGCCAAGTGCTGCCTCTGTCACTAAGCACAGTGAAGACAACCCCACACCTGAGGTGCAGCGCCCCAGCCTTTCCCAACCCCGCCCATTCCCACCTCACCAGAGCCCTCCCGGCTCTCTGATATTGTGTAAAATGTATTCTCGGCTGGGAGGGGAGGCTGGGAGAGATGTGTTGCTCATGGCTCATCAAAGCCTTTCCACCCACAAGTACATCTTCTGCATTTATGGAAAGCTCTGCTTTTCAGCCCCTTTCCCAGTCACTTCCACATTAATTAGTAAGGGTATCATTTTATAAATTACAGCTTCGTATCAGAGGAAAGCAGAGTTTATCTTAATTCAGTCAGCTGTGTGAAATGCAGTACCCTAATTTTAGACCGCCAGCTCTGCAGATCCCCGCGGAGTAAGAGAATGACAGGTCTTCCAGAGAGAAGTCCCAGTGGGTGCCCTACAAGTCTCACTTCTGCCTCCAACAGCATCCCTGGTGGGGCTGCTGACGGGATCCCAGGACACTGAGTGGCATCTTTTCCACCATTAGCAATTCAGATTTGAGTGGGAATTCTCCAAGGGGCACATGAAAGCAGCCCGGTTAGCTGTGGGGCTCCGAGAGGGCCCAGGCAGGAGGCTCTGGCACAGAGGAGGCTGACAGGGCCCGGGCTCTGGCACAGAGCACAAGTCTGGGGGGATGGTATTAAAGCCAGTGATAAACACTGGACAATCCCAGTCCAAAAGGGGAGCCTGATAGTCTTAACTATCACAGGGCGAGCAGGCATGGCTGCAGTTTAAGAGTCCCAATTGCTCCTGTCAGGAGCCCTGGGAGGAATGCCCCGGGGAGGGGAGCAGCGACAGGTGAAGTGAGTGTGGTTGTGGAGCAGCTCCCAGGTAAGAAGAGACCTGCAGGGCCACCACAGTCCACAAGAAAGACGACAGGAACGGGGTGGGGGGCAAAAGAGGCAGAAGTGTGCACAGGAGGGAGGATCAGTCCGAACGCCCGCCCCTCCCCTGCCATCTCCCCACTCCCACGGACATGCCTATATACATCTCCTTATTCTCCTGCATTGTCCTTAATTGCCCTGAACTGAGTGGTGGGCACTACCCACAGTCTGGTCTCATAGACTGAAGCCCGAACAGCAATGACTTGGGAATCTGGTCCCCGGGAGGATTAGTTTGCAGTAGGTGGAAACACCCGGATCCCTCTGAAAGCCAGGGGCAGCCTTGGTAATTGCCCAAATGACCCGTTAGCTGATTGTCTCGAGGAGTGGTGCTGAAACCTGGAGGACTCTGAGGTCGGGCCTGGAGGGGCCCAGGCGTGGGGATTTCACAGCTTCCCCGTGATCGGGTGTGCCGCCAGGTTGAGACTGCCTATGAAGACATGCACACGGAATGCAAAACCAGACATCCTCACCACCTCTACCACTGCTGGTAGGTGACGCTTCCGGAATTCACAGCGCCTTGCAAGGGGCTGTTGAGAACCCGAGCAGGCTCATCCCCTTGGAGAAGTGCCACCACCTTGGACAGAGAGGCCCACCATCACTGCGGAAGAGCCGCTGGAATGGCAGCAGGTACTTGTCCTGCCTGCTGCCTGTGGTGACACCTGCCACGTGGGATGTGGCCCGACGGCTCCAAGGGCTGGTGGGCACGCCTTGAACACTGCCCTCCATGCTGCCCATGCGCCTCTGGCACCCACTACACACTGGCGCCCGAGACACCAGGAGACTGGCTTCGAAGCAGCTCGTACTCTGGGGGCTGGAGTAAGGAAGCTCCTAGTTGTCAGTTAAACAAAAGACTAGTCCACAGCCCCCTTTGCAGCGTGTACTTTCGCTGTCATCCAACAGCCCATTACCATGTCACAGCACAGCACACCCTTCCATAGGTCACTTTGTTTAAAATGACACGGATAATGCACATGTCAGCAAGCTGACAGTCCTGGCCGTCCTTCAGAGATAAAAACCTCAGGGCGAGAGCCTGTTCTTATCTGGGGACACGCATTGGTCTATCATCCAAGTCAGGCAGAACATGATTTCTCCAGAGAGCACTTTTTTCATTTCCTGATTTTAAGGAAATCAAATAAGCACCATTTGTCTTCATCTGAATATGCTTGACCTGCTCAAATGATGATGTCTCGCATTTTATAACAGGCTACATATGCTGAATTCAAATTAACAACAGCACAGAACAAGAGCCTTCACATCTCTCTCGGAGGCTGGCAGCAGAGGAGGAGGGCGAGTCTGGGCTGATGGAAAGATCCCAGTAAACGCTAACTGCAGATGCTGAATAAAATCAGCAAGCAGGTAGGAGGAGATGGAAAATGGGGCTCAGGGACGCCGGCTCCGCAGGACAGATCCAGAAACTGGGGAAGGGAAGGGAGGACCAGCAGTTCCTTTGGGCGCCAAGTAATAGACAAACCATAATATTCAGGTAACTTGTGGAAATACATAAAGTTGGAATAAAACTGGAAAGAAGTTGGGTTGGGGGATGTGAATACCTAGGAAGAAAGACCAAACAGACAAACCATCCCTATGCTTCAGGCAGCAGGAAGTTCACATTACCAGGCCGTGGTCCAGTCTTCTGAGAGCTCAACCCAGAGCTCCCCTTCCTCACCCACGCGGAACCGGATACACCGAGGCTGGTGGCCATCAGCCTCGAAACAGAGTGCGCCTGCTGGAAGAACTGCCCTCCCACCTGGCCATCCACCTGATGGGAGAGAGCAGCTCCCCTCTGACCGCCTCTGCTCACCCCTCGCCCCAGGATGACATTCCTAGAAACATTACCATTGCCATCTCCATCGAGAAGGCCCATATGCACAGACAAGCAGGAAGAAGCATATGGGCCAGTAAGATAAATGAAAACATGACATTATAAATACATACTAGCACATTTAATGTTCCAATCAAGGATTAAAAAAGAAAAATCAGATGGCTATTAAAATAAATCATTTCCTCTTTTGAAATCTTTTATAATGTGAAAACTTAGTGTCACATATGTGCACTATTAAAGGGCTTATTTTAAAAAAGTGGACCTCACAAATTAGTTGTTATTTCTTATCATAGAAAACATCACTATGTGAATAAAACCTGACTTTACAGAAGAGAAAGGTGCTGCCCCCATGAAGCTGGTACCCCCCCCCCCACCATCCCCTGCGGCGTGTGTGGGAGAACCATGGTGTTCAATGTCTATGTACTGTGCCCACAATTGGGGGCGGGGAGTCTTACCTTCTCTTCTTGGTCACTGTCGCTGTCACACTGAAAAAGAAAACAAGAGAATGAGGGTTAGTGCAAAAATGGAGTAGGTTTTTGTCTTTAATACAGAAAACAAAAGCAAGACCAATGAAGGAAAAAGGAACGTGGTCTGAGCTGGGTGGAGATTCTTTGGCCCCAGTGCTGGTAAACGGGTAAGAAGCAGGATGCCGAGCAGCTGCCCGCTGTGTCCTCTGTGCCTGTGCTCTGTGGCTCTCCTGTGGGCAGTCTGGTGTATGCTCATCACCCAGTGAGCCCTCCCCTATTGCATGGCAGAGGGGATGCCCAGCGGGAGCCAAGCCGGCCCAGGGTTAAGGTGAATCAAGATCATTTGATGGGATTGAGAGCAAAATCAATTCTTTAATGGAGACCTTCTACCTTCTATTGTCAATGGCTGTCTCACCCCTGGTGCTTTTCTAGAAGAAAAGCGGTAAACTGCTGGGCACTGCATTCTCTCATTTGGACTGGAAAGGAATAGAGCATAATGGGTGAGGCTCACCACTGGGAGGCTGCCTTTTCCAGAGAACAGAGGGAATGTTCTCCATAAAATACATGCCAAGGATAGAGGTCAGGGTACCAAATCAACAATATGAGCCCCCCAAAAAGTTTTAGGACAGCAGACTCACTTGCACCATGTCTAACAGATCCCACGTGCCAACTGTTGAGCTGGGTTTGGGATAACCAGGAATGATAATTAACTCAAAGGGAATAAAGAATACAATTTTTAAAAAAAACCAAGAATGTTCTTCTTTTTTTTAAAGGGACATGTTTTTTTTTTAAAGTAAATGCACAGCAGATAAACAGTTCATTCACTCAAATGCCTTTGATAAGCACGGCGGACGTTTAAAGAAGACACAGGGATGTCTGTCCCTAAGGTAGCTTTCAGTTTAGCTGTCCAGTCACGCACCATGGAGTGACCAGGATATGTTCTGAGAAATATGCTGTTTAGTGATGTAATTGTTGTATGAACATCACAGAGTGCGCTTACAGAAACCTGGATGGTAGAGCTTACTACACACCGAGGCTACATGGTCTAGCCTACTGCTCCCGGGCTACTGGCCTACACAGCATGCTTCTGTACAAAACAACACGAGGTTAAGTCAAGCACAGGAGAGAAGGAGGCACTCAAGAGAGGCAGGAAACATGAGCTGTATGAGGCTGAGGCTGGGATAACACCACATACTGTTTTTCAGCAAACTTTTTTTTATAAGAGAAAGAATACACCCTGAAATAATAATGAAAAAGATAGGAAATACATCAACCCATAACACAGTCGTAATTATTGTCAAGCATTATGTACTGCACAGAATTACACTTCTATAGGACTGGCAGTGCAGTAGGCTTGTTTGCGTAAGCATCTCCACAAAGACACCAGTAACGAGTGGCACCACGATGTTACAACAGCTGCAACGTCCCTCGGTGATAAAAATTTTTGAGCCCCACTACAATCTTGGGGGACCACCGTCATATGTGGTGGTTGACTGAAACACTGTTGTGGTGCATGACTGCAGAAATAGAGTTAGAACACAGACTCTGAGCAGGGGGTGCATGATCAGAGCTATGTTCTATTAAGATGACGCTTCCCACGGTGGAGGAGAGAGTGCACTGTGGGAGAAGCCGGGTCATGGGGACACCAGTTTGGCAGCCATCACACTGTCTACACCAGCAGGGCGCGTGGTTTGAGAAAGAGATGAACAGATGGTAGAGCAATTCTGAAGGTAGAACCAACAGGACTTGATAACACATGGATATGGGAAGCAAGTCAGAGGGATGAGTGGAGGATGCTGCCAAGGATTTTTAGTGTGGCCACCTGGATGTGGGAGTTGATGCTGCTATGAACAGACACAGAAAATAAATTTGCTTATACAGCAATCACTACTGGCTAGATACCCACAGCCATTCACAATCCCTTCTCTTAGTCTGTACCTTCTCCTGACATTTGGAGAATGAAAAAGCCAGATATTCTCTCTTTTCTAACTTTCCTTGCAGCTGAGGGTGGCCACAGATACATTTTTGGCTGAGACTTGAGAAAATGTCTGCTGACGGTTCTGGAAACATTTTCTCACCTCAAAAGAGGAAGAAAAGCAGAAGCACTTGCCTCTTGCCTTTGAACATGACTGCCTGAGGAAGTGATGTCTGGATCTGGGGCAGCCATCTTGCAGATATGAGGCAAAAGAACCAAGTACAAAAACAAGATGATGGGGCCAAAGGAAGAAAAACCCTGGCACAATTGAGCCACCTGAACAACCCTCAGAGCAGCCCACCTCTGGACTTATTTGTTCAGATAACAGGTAAGTTATAGTATTGAAACCATAATTGAAAATAACCTCACCCCATCCAAAGGGACATGTTGGTATTATAAGACACACTGTGGAGACTGCTTCCTCTTCCCAGCCTCAGCTGTCTGTACTACCAGCACTTAGGGGCTCACATCACAGCCGTGCGGACTGAAGGGCTGTCACATTTTATTTTCCACTGGCCCCTCACTGCCATAGGCTTACCCGAGTTCTAGTGACAGCGCTGTAACCAAGTACATCTGAATCACTTTCAACCAAGCTTTCAACCTCAGATGGCCTAAGCTTACTCGCTTTTGCCTGATGAGTGGATTTCTCTATTGTAAAAAGTCAAATGAGCTGAGCAAGAAAATGGTGACATAGCGACTTTGAAGGCCTAGAACAGTGGTTCTCAACCTTCCTAATGCTGTGACCCTTTAATACAGTTCCTCATGCTGTGGTGACCCCCAACCATAAAATTATTTTTGTTGCTACTTCATAACTGTAATTTTGCTACTGTTTTGAATCGTAATGTAAATATCTGATATGCAGGATGTATTTTCATTGTTACAAACTGAACATAATTAAAGCATAGTGATTAATCACAAAAACAGTATGTAACTATATATGTGTTTTCCAATGGTCTTAGGCGACCCCTGTGAAAGGGTCGTTCGACCCCCAAAGGGGTCGTGACCCACAGGTTGAGAACTGCTGGCCTAGAACAACAGACAGATGAGGAACAGTTCTCTTGATGGTGTGCTTTTCCCATTGCCTTTAATTAAGCCTTCCTTGAGGTTCCCAAGTTCTGGGCACATTTTCAAGGGTGACAAAGCATGATTGGGTGGGGGGGTGGAAGAGGGACGAGGATTTGGCCAGGCAGGCTCATTTTCCCAGCTGTTCACAGCCACCTTGTGAGGTAAGCAATGACCGCTGACGGCTGAAGCACAGAGGGAGTGGGGAGGTCGGGAAAGAACTCCAGTGTCCACAACGCCCCCCATCCTAACAGCAGTGTGTCCCTGGGAATGGGTACTTCTATCAAAGTGTTAAGCTTCCTGCTTTCCAACGGTCCAGTTCTAATTTCAAGGTCCACTTAATTCCGCATCAAGTAATTACTGATATACCCAGAAGCACCTTGTCTCCAGAGCTAAGCATATGGTGGGGAGCTGAGACCTACTGGTATCCATTATGGAAGCAGCACGGATGCCAAGCCGATTAAAAATGCTCAGGCTCCCCACGCAACACGCGGGTGAGTGACAGCTCCTCGACGAGGCCAGTCGCAGAGTCTGCCAAAACAGTCTCTGCTGCGCGGGGGCCCACATGGTGCGCTGAGAAAACAGTTCCATTTCTGGTATTAAATTCCCACACTGACCCGAGGACTTTGCCGTGAGCTCAGCAGGAGCGCGCCATCCAATTTACAGCCTCGCTCTCTGGAGCCTCGAGTGCCAGCCCCTGGCAGAGACGAATGATGGTCAACCCCTCCAGCTCATAAATTATGCAAAGGCAATAAATGCACTCAGCAAACAGCGCCTAACGTTTGCCTAGCCTGGCTCCTAACACACTCTGTAAAAAGCCAGGAGCTCGGCACATACAAGAGGTCTATTCCACTCATAAAGGGGGTTTGTTGACAACTCCAGACGGAAAGCCAGCCATGGGCCTAAGGAGTCTTTCTGCTTCGCTGGCAGCGGTTTATGGGCCTGCTTTATGAAAAAGGGAGGCTGTTTTATAGAGTCAGTGTGGGGAGAATTCATGGTCTCAAATTCACATTTAATACACTGGGCAGCTTTCAGACCCTAAGTTCCATACTTGGTGGATTTTCGGCCAAATGATTCTTGGTCTTGAAAGGTTAAAAGAAGAAGTGTCTGCTCCCCGATCCCTAGGTACCCACTCCAATTTATCAGAGTTCACACCGAGCCACCTCCTCATTCAGGTGTATGTTCTGCATGAGGCTGGGAAATGGAAAAGGCATGTCAAATGCAGAAACGGGGTCCCAGCTGGTTTGGCCAGTCTAAGCATTTTGACATCGAGGTCCTGCACTGGTTTATTAGCAAATAGGTTGCACACTAACGACCAGCTCGAGGTGACAGAGGACTCCCCATGACTAGATTTCAAAGCCCTTTGTGCAAAGCTGAAAATATTTTCCTGCATTTTAAAAGCAAGCAGTGAAAAGGAACAACCAGCCCTTATACTAACCCACCCAGGGAAGAATTCTTGGTCACTCAGTCTTCAGACAAAGATTCCACCCAAACCCACCACAGACAAAAGAGGGAAACGAGGTATGGGATCCAAACCACGTGCTTCAAATGCAGAATTAGAAAGGGACTAGTTCCTCACCTGAGTGCACGCAGCCATTCCAACACATCACCATGCACTTCATCGTCCCCTTCCTCCCGCCAGCTTCACAAATTAGACCTGAACCTTCGGAGGCACCTCCTTCCTCTCCCAGACATGTAACATCCCCCTTAAACTCTTCAATCAACCAATAAACCAACTAACCCACCCACCTACCTAATAGTTTTTCCTTTAAAAAATTAATGCATATTTATTGACTACATTTTAAAAAGTCACCCACCAATCTGCCATCCATAGACACTGTCAACATATTTGTACAATTCTTTCCAGTCTTCTCCATCCTTTCCCTTCTTCACGCACACACATTTTAGGAAATGAAATCCTAATATTTTGTAACCTGTTTTGTTTTTGCATAATATGCCAAATACTTTAGTTTCATGAGTAACATTGACCCTGTATCATCACTTATAAAAAAGGCTGCACTGTAATCCACTATTTGACTTGTAAATAACAGCTAAAAAGTTCCCTAGTGCTGGATATTTTCATTGTTTCAATTGAACATCCGCGATTTTCCCCTTGTACACATTTGCCAATATTGTTTTTTCCTTGTATCTTTTCATGGCCCTTCCCGTTCTGCATATTCTTTAATGCCTTGTCTCCCCAGAGCAGCACCTGCAGTTCCACTGTTTCTAGATGGCTTCCAGGGGAGTCCTTGAAGAGTCCCTAGGTTCCATCTACCATTTCTATGTTGAGACTAAAAATCTCTATGCTCACCATTTGCCAGCTACGTGGCTTTGGTAAAGTCTATACATCTTAGTTTACTTAGCTGTAAATGTGGGTGATAATGCCATTTCCCTCATAAGAAGATGAGAATAAAATGAGATAATATGTGTAAACAACTTAGACAATGCATGGCTCAGGGTACGTGCAGACAATAAATGTTAACTATTAGCAACACGTTTCTCTGTGCTAATCCCCTCCCACTCAAGCTCTATAAACACCTCAGACTCAAGCATCCCTCTAAATCTAGACCCACCATCCTTTGCTTACCCAACCTGTCCCTCTCCCATGTTGTTCCCACCAACCTTGAGCAGACCTACCTTCCTCCCTTACCCAACAGTATCTACTCTACCTTTTAAATCCTCTCCGTCTCCACGGGCATGGACACCACACTTTAGTGCAGGCATTTACTTTATCATTACAAGAGGCTAATGATGCTTCCCAGGACCCACGGTCTCTTCTTTTTCTGATCCAAGTCCTTACTGACCACCGTGGACTTCCTCAATTTCAATGTGATCATGTCATTTCCAACTTCCCCACCCTAACTTCTAGCCATGCCTTCAGCACAGTGCTCCTCAGCCTTTCTGTGGAGATGGGCCGTTTGTTTTTGTTTTGTTTTCCAATACATTGTGACCAATAATTTTATAATATACAGTTAAAAAATAAATTGCTAGAAAAATAAAAAAGAGCTCAGTGGATAGAGCGTCGGCCTGCGGACTGAAAGGTCCCAGGTTCGATTCCGGTCAAGGGCATGTACCTTGGTTGTGGGCACATCCCCCCAGTAGGGGGTGTGCAGGAGGAGGCAGCTGAATGTTTCTTTCTCATCAACGTTTCTAACTCTCTATCCCTCTCTCTTCCTCTCTGTGAAAAATCAATAAAATATATTTTAATAAAATAAAATAAAATAAATTTCTAGAAAAATAAAAAAGACATAAATTATGTTATTTGATTTAAAAGATGTAAAATTACTCTATCGAACTGTTATAAAAGCTTTCAAATGCTTAGTCTCAACTAAAAATAAAAAAGACATAAACTATGTTATTTGATTTAAAAGATGTATAATTACTCTATTGAACTGTTATAAAAGCTTTCAAATGCTTAGTCTCAACTACCTTACTAACCTCATATCTGACTAGTTACAACCAGCTGATGGATGGGCCTCGGTCTGTGTCCATACTGTTGAGTAGCGAAATTCCAACATACCCCTTGCTCTAGCCACACCTGTGGGACTTGGTCACATCCTCAGCCTTTAACGATTCCCTCTGCTTGGAACTCTATTCCATCAAGTTTCTACCTAAAAACCTTTTTAAAAAAATATATTTTATTTTTTACAGAGAAGAAGGAGAGGGATTAGAGAGTTAGAAACATTGATCAGCTGCCTCCTGCATACCTCCTACTGGGGATGTGCCCGCAACCAAGGTACATGCCCTTGACCAGAATCGAACCTGGGACCTCTCGGTCCGCAGGCCAACGCTCTATCCACTGAGCGAAACCGGTCAGGGCCTAAAAACCTTTAATGTGCCTCTAAAACCACAGTGACTGTTCCAATACTCTTCTTAGAAGAATTCTTAGAATTCTAATGCTTTTTATGATTAATTGCTTCTGTCTCCATCCCTCACAAAACTGTATTTCACTGTTTGCCACACGTCTTCCTCACCAGAGAGTGATCCCACCCAGGGAAGGGCAGTGCCTTCCTCATCTTTGCATCTCCAGGCCGTGGGACATGGCAGGGCTCAATCATACTGACACATTTATCCCGTTCTTCTTTGGAATTCTCCCAAGTGTGGTTGATTCCACCCAACACAAGCAAACTATGACTTAAAAGACAAGTAATTCCAAAGGAAGAAGGCACAGGAAACACGGACTAACTTGACGGCTTAATACAATGGGATGTATGTTTGAACACACTGGGCAACGTTAGAATTGTCAGAAGAGCTGAGAGTCGGGGCCCAGAAGAAAATATCTTCTATTATGTGATTATGACTTTATTGTATGTCCTCAAAAGCAAACATTTCTCATTTCCATTTAGGAATCGCAATACCTGTGTTTTAAGACTCTGATCCAAATTGAAGCAAGTCAAGGTCTGCGACACCTCCCTGCCTCATTCAGAATGAGGGAACGAAATGGAATTCTAGGGACCTTGTGATGGAATGCATTCTTAAGCAGAAAGTGGCCATCATTGAATATATCACATGCAATGACATTGAGGAGGGCATTGCTCTCTATTCTGCTCAATGGACCTTGCTGGAGCAGTTATTTCGTGTCTCAAATCCATTTATCACTGCCACCAAAGATGTCAGGGCTGAACACCATTGCTGAATAAAGTTATTTTATTCTCTTTCTGCCTAAAGGAAATGAGAGGAAAATGAGGGAGAACCCCAACTTGTAAACCACTGCGTCTAACATCAGGTACAATTTAACTTTGCCAGTGACAAAACAAATCGGTTCCCCTTTGGGGCAGGTGGTTTATCTAAGCTCGTAAAGACATCCCTCACCTAAAAGCAATTTCAGAAGAAGCCACCTGCAGAAAACATGACACTTATTTTCTTATTTAAAGAAGTGAGGTGGCGGCACGGTGACTGAAAACATGTCCACTATCATCTTCCCACCTGCCCAGGTCCTTGTACATGCAGAACGGGCAGCCACTAGCTGTTGTCTGTCTCTGTTACCTCACAGAGCCCTCATTTCCATGGCTTACAGTATTTTCACAGCCTTGGACTTTAAGTGAAATTTAAAGCTCTTGGGGCCCTAGAAATAAAAGGTTTAATCCTGAAGATTTGAGGTAGTCTTCCTGATTACAAAATGATGCCATTGGTTCCTCCTCCCCTCTAGTGCTACAATAACTATGTCTGATCAAATGAAATCACCCCAAAAAATGAAAGCCTAATAAAAAAATTGGTATGCCAAACATAGCGTAAAATATAAGAACAAAGTTTCTGACAGTTACAAAATGAGCACACTTGAAAATCATATAAGGTCCAGCAATATGCAGCTGTTGAGGTATAACTGAGAGTAAGCTTTTAGAAGCTTCTGGAATTTTGTATTGGTGAAGTGCGATTCCCCGCATGGGGAGTCTGCAGAATTGGGCAATTTTGCAAGTTCTCAGCTTGAACTGGCTAGAGCTCAAATGCCCGATGTGATTTGAGGGGCTAGGGGAACACTTCTTATTCTCCCTCTAGGGTCTCTTAGATGATCACACAATTTTATTCAATACTAGTAAATAATTTTAAAATGCCTACTATGTGCTAGGTTCATTTTGACCACTGATTAGAAGTGCAAATATACTGACAAATCATTTTATTCAAACCTGAAGTTCTAAAGCTCACAAATTTATCATCAATATTTTTTTCTTTTTGTCACTTTGAAATCCAGGTGTGTTTCATAAAACACTCTGTATGCTGTAAATTTCCACTTAGCTCATTAAAATATCGTGGGGTTTTTGGAAGTAGGAAAATAAGTGGATATTTCACAAATATTTGGAGAGTTCAGCATTTTCTTGCCTTAGAAGAAAGGAAGTCGCATTTTGCCAAGTATAAACATACATAAAACCAAAGACAAAATTTACTTAAAACCCAGAGCCCACAAAGCCCAGTGGTTGGCAAAATGAGAAAAATGAATTTCTTGTCCAAAGGTAAAACTCAGTCTAGGGCTGGGTGATTTGTAAAAGATCTCTTTTAAGCTTAAGCACCAGATCCTTTGCCTCTTTGTCATTGATTTACCTATTCTAAGTCATCAATAGCATTAATCCGTGCCTGCCTAGGGACCTATTACAGATGACTTTGAAGATGGTGTAAAGCAAGAATGTATTATGAGTCCACAGTGTTAGTAGCAGGGAGACCTATTCTTCTGTGTTCTTTGGCGGTAGTCTACGTGACCCTGGAGTGCTGCACGCTTCCCTTTCCTGATCAGTCTCTGGGTTCCTTGGGTGGGGCTGGAGCCCCCTAAGTTTGCTTCAACTAAAGCTCGGTTCTTTCAGAGTCCTGTGTTAGCTAATAAAACCCAAATCTGCTGATGAGCAAAAAGGAAAAGTATGTTACGGGTTAAAATAATACAAGAGTCTATTTTTTCCGCTGTGTTGTGATCCATAGAAATCACCCTGAGCCTTTTCCCTTTCTTCTCTGCCTGGGAAGCCAATTGCTTTGATTGCAGTGATATGAGCTAGCTAAAATGACTTGCCCTTGCTTGTGAGGCAAATGGAACATGCTAATAGAACTTATCGCATTACCCGATGCAAAAGTGCCATAGCTCATTACTTTAAGATAAAAGGATATCATTGCAGACGGCAAGCAGAATTGACTTTCTGAGGCCGACTTGATGATGATTTAATCAACTGCTCTCTTTCACTTCTCATCTCTGCGCCTGTCGGTTTCACAGGTGCCGTTAAATGAGACACTCAGAAAGTGAGCGGAGGGAAAGAAATTGCTGTCATTACTTTTCAAGAAAGGAGGTATGCAAATTTTCGACAGAAAGATTGCGTTCATAATGGGCCTGGTAAAATACAAGGATCATGCTTGACAGGTGAGGGCAAGCCATTTGTATGTCCTTAAAGTAGAGCAACCGTTCGTTTAGAAATGCGCTCCGTAAAAGAAACTACAAATGAGAGGTCTGGCGGGGCCGGGGGGAGAGGCAGGCCAAAGCGCACAGGGCTGGTCCAAGCTGCTCTGAGCTTTAGAGAGGAGGATGGTGCTTGAAGTCAAATCCTCGCTCTGCCACATGTGAGCTATAGGACCTCTGGCAAGTATCTTAACCTCTCGGTGCCTCAGTTTCATCATCTATCAAATGGGGCTATTGACAGTATTTACCTCCCAGGCTGTCGAGAGCATTCACTGAGTTAATAAACACATAATAATAATAATATGATAAATATATATAATTAACACAAAAGGGTAAGGAACAGTGCCTGACACATAAAAAGCACTCTGTAGGTATTAAAAAGCATTCATTCATTCATTCATTCTTTAACAAAGAGCATCTTTTTTTTTAAGAGTACATGTGCCAGGTGTTGGAAATCTAGTTTAGATAGAGTACAATTCTTCATTGATTTCACTTATGTAAGTCTTGCTCCCCCAGCAGATGGTGAGCTCCTCGAGAGAGCAGTCTGGAATCATCACAGGCCCCAGGGCAGTTTTAGGACCCTAAACCATGCCCGCTAACAATTTGATGATTTATGGATTCCTCCTCCCTCCTCTTCATTTCATATTTCTGAAACTGTGCAGGACGCTCAAGCCCTTGGAGGAGTCTCCTCCTGAGGCAGGAAATGTCTGTCATTAGCTGGAACCTCAGGCGCTCGCCATGTGTCCTGCGAAGCCTGGAGAAGAATGGGGTGCAGCCGGGAAGAACAGACAGTTGGCTTGAATCCCCTTCAGAAAGCAGAATGAATCTGAATAGATTAAATGATCAGGGTAGTATGAACAGAGGTGTTTTTCATCCACTTTGCCTTCAATAGGTAATTGTTCTATTTTCTCCAATACTCAAAGTGAAAGCATCTTTCTTAAAGTGCCTGTAACTCCGAGTTCTTTTTCCCCAGGTAATGAAGCTCCTGCAAGCCATTCTCCCTTCCAGCCTGTTGTGAGGCACTGCTAAGCTGCGCCTACACGACTCAACTCCCTGCCAAAGGGACAATGTCCACCGCAGGCAAAAGGAGGAAGAGGAGGGTCTTGGCAGCAGAGCAGCTTTGAGCTGTCTCTTTCGGAAGAGCCTGGCTCCTGAATTGCATTTCACTGCAGCATGGTTCTTCCAGGGGAGAAATTCTCCATAGGAGCCATCTTAGAGCGTCTCCCCTACAAATGCCAGCCAGCAGCCACCGGTCATTGAAAAAGAATGCCCTGACAGCAGCCTGGAGGGAAACGTCACAAGCTCTCCATTCTCAAGAAGTTAAGGCTTCCACCAGCAGAGGCAGCACTTGAACCCAGTTCTGTTCATGCTGATTCATGTTCTCAGCCTGAGACTTCATGTTCTCGGCAAGTACAATATACCACCCACTCCCTCTCATGCACTATCCAAAGGAACTACCTGAAAAACATCTTGCGGGTTGACTGTTTGGCAAAGGGTAAGCCAAGCTGAAACAGAACGGAGGGAGCAGAGGCCATGGGCAGCAGAGAAGGCAGCCATCGGCCACATTTCCACTCCATCCTGGGCAGCTCTCCCTCCGGAGGAGGCCCAGCACAGTGCCCGGCTCAGGGACTTGCTCATTCAATCTGCGGCTGACCCAGGTTCAAATTCTGACCCCTCCACTTAGCAGCTGTGCAGTCTTGGGAAAGGTACTTAACACCTGGGAGCCTACCTTTTTTTTTTTTTTTAATTCTCACCTCAGTATATGTTTTTATTGATTTTTAGAGAGGGAGGAGGTGAGGCAGGGAGAGAGAGAGAGAGATATCGATGTGAGAGAAAAACATTGATGGATTGCCTCCAGTATGTGCCCTGACTAGGGATAGAACCCGCCTTTTGATGTACAGGACAACACTCCAACCAACTGAACCCACTGGGGCTGGAGCCTACCTTTTTTTTTAATTGTAAAAGGGGGTGATACATACCCCATAGGATTTTTTGGTGAGAATTAAAATTTCACAGTTCAAGCATGTGAAAGCAGCCAGAAAAAAAGACTCAATAGCTTTATTCTTCCAAGTCTTTATAAAAGCTATGTTATATCAAACTCAGAAATGAGGTAACATAACAGTTATTTAAATGTTGGGTTTCCATTTTTTTTTTGGGGGGGTCATTTTATTGCCAGAGGGGAAATCATATTCTGCAAGGATTTCTGCTTGCGCGGTGTCTGAAGACATGATACTATGCTATCCAAAAACAACAACCAAACAAACAGAAACTACTGTTCTCTCTGAAGCAGAGAACAATAGGAGTCTTCTGGTAATACATGGGCTTATTTCACTGATCAAATACCAAGAAGGCAAGCCACTTTATTTTTATTTATTTATTTATTTTATACTTCTTATTGTTGATAGTATTAGGGGGGAAGGGGAGATATCTATAAGGCAAGACCCTTTAGAATTCAAGTTTCTAAGCATTCCTTTACGTTCTTGATGAGAAAAAAGAACTGGTGGATACAATTTGGATTTATGCTTCAGTCGAATAGTAGTCAGTAATCTGTGTATAGGGACTAGTATAAAATGCATATATATAAGATATGGGGTCTAAACTTGTAGGTTATGTATAGTGCAATAATGATGTGGGCTTTGATGTTATTAAGATGTTCACTCAAATTAAAATTGGCAAAATAAATAGACAGACAAGATAGATATAAAAAAACACCAGGTGATTATTAGTACAACTAGGAAGCCAGCCATTTTGAAGTTTGTCCAGAGATTCTGACCAGTCAGAATAAGGAGCTCTTTGGACAGCCCTGTGCACAAGGTTCATTTATATGCAAGGCCTACTTAGGGCTGGATCTAACAAAATTAACCAACAGAGTAACCTTGGGAAGAGATAAAACTTCCTAGAGCATTAACTTTGGTACCTGCAAAACGGGGGATTAGTTGAGAGACTATAGCTAACGTGTTTGGCACTCGGTAGACACTCAGCAATCCAACCACTTCTATCCTCAGGGACACCCAGGGATGTCTGTTCCCTCTTTCGTAGGGATGGAAGCTTTCCCTGGCTTTCCTCGCCATCCTTCACCTATTGGTTTCGGCATCTTCAACACTGTGGCCAGTTTCCCCAAATATAGCTCAGAGTTTATAAGTTACATTAGCAGAATATCCGATGGAAGGTGTCATAGAAAGTGTGTAGCTGAGATAAAGAACTAGACAGTGGTTAGTGGAGTGCATGCTAAGGTGTGTGAATGTAGTGGCTGTCTTAATGTAGCCATGAGAAATACATGGAAACAACTTCAAGGTAAAAGTAAATCCTAAGACAGTAATGCCATATTCTTGAAGAAATCCGATCATAACGATATTCTTTTCAGAAAATCAGGAAACTCAAACTCCAAATATACTATTTCTTCTTACATTGGACTCACCCTTAGGCCAACAAAAGCAACTGGAATGGGATGGGAAGAGGGAAAATGGTGCTCTCATATTGCTGAAACATAATGGCCACCTATCGACGTCCCACAACCAGATTGCTTGCTTTGTTTTTAAAATGCAAGGGAGTGAAAAGCACAGCTAAAGGAACAGAAATAGGGCCTGAGACAAACTGATCTACAATTATTAGAAGGTGGTTCAAGAGGATCCAAAGACATGCCAGACTGGTTCCCTCCCCCTCCCTCCTTTATTAGGTGCTTTACTATTGCCCTTCTTAGAATTCATCAGACTCATAACTGGGATTTTAAATTAAATTGTACCTAACAACAGTCTTTATTGTAGGATGGCTTGAAAAGCTAGTCTTCTGAATCATAAACAAGGAAGGGTAGGATTACTATAAATTGTCTGCAAGAAAATACAAATTGCCAAGATAAAAACACCCACTGGCCTGCCAGTCTCAAGTTTCCTGTTTTGACATACTATATGCAGTAATTTGGTATCCACAATCTCTTATTAGAAAATGAATGTGCTATTTTTCTGAATGCTGCAATTACAATAATTGAATTTAAAATGGGGATTGAGTTTCTCTATTTGGAGGAAAAGAATAATTGTGCATTTCTGATTAAAATCAAGGGGGCTGAATGGAGGTTGTACAAATTCCAGCTCCAGGCTCCCTGAGAGACTCCTCCTCAGGCCAGAGGAGAGAAACATTCGAGCAGAGAAGCGGACCAGCCCCTCAGCAGCAGGCACTGTCTCTGGCCTCATTTGCTTTGTCTCCTGGCCTTCAGTCACGACACCCCCGTGACAGAGGCAGTCAGAACACCATGGCATTGTTACATTTTAAATGGCAGCCCTGCTGGAGCTCCCCACTGTGTCAAAAATTAAGAGTTAAAATGCAAGGAAAACAAACATCTCTTTGTGTCAAAAACGCCTGTCCCCTTCCAGCCTGCCAACATTCGGAGCACAGACTCTCTCCTCTGGATGGGGGGCGTGTGATGGCAGAGGGAGAGGTGGTAAGAAGAGAACTCAGGCTTTTTTCTAAAGGGCTCTGCTTCTTTTGTTTTAGCAAAACATTGTATGACAAGCCACCTCTTAGGGTTCAGATTTAAGAATGAAAAAGGGATGGAAGAAGAGATCTTGCCCTTTTGTTGGTCTTTTTATTTTATTTTTCATGGCACCACTGTCTTCTGAAACCCCCATTTCTTCTAATGTGAAGGTGAAAATTAGTCTCACAAGTCCTTCCAAATGTTCCTTAAAGTAGAGCTTCCTAAAGAAAGAGAAAAATGTTCCAGCACTAAGTGAGCCATGGGTTGTCTATACTGCTTGCTATTTTCTATTTCATAGCTTTATTGAGATATAACTGACGCGAACAGACTGCCCATATTTAAAGGGCACTATTTAATCCATTTTCTCATATATCCACCACGAAGCCATCACCACGATCAAGATGGGGGTGCACACATCCACCTCCCCCAAGTTTCCTTGTGCTTTGTTAATCCCCAGCTCCTTTCCCTGCCCAACCACTGATCTGCTTCCTGTCACTATAGATTCATTTGTATATTTTCTAGAGTTTTATGTAAATGGAATCACACAGTATGCACTCTTTCTGCCTGGTTTCTATCACTCACTGCTTACTATTTGGACGCCCAATGAAATGGCAGCCTCCTAGCTCCAGTGCGCAAGGCGGCCCCCTGAGGCTGCGTGGCCAGGGTTGACTGTCGTCCCCCAGGAATAGGACCGATTACTTGGTCTTACTTTATTCTTCGGCTTTACTATGTACTTCAGTAATCAATAAACACTTCTGTGGCAGAAGGTTTATTTTACCCTATAAATCCAAGGAGCAGAGAATGATATTAAGACATCAGTATGGATGGGCTCTGCTGCTCTGTAACACTATGAGAACGCGAGCAACAGATTTAAATCTAAGGAGGTTACAGAGCAGTCACAGCTCCTGGCTGGATGGCAGGGCTCGTAAAAGACTCAGGCAAGATCTACAGCAATGCACTGCGAACCAATGGGACTCAGCAGAACCCAAACTGAACAAGCAGGCTGGTCGGGAAAGAATTATAAGCCCTGGCTTGAGTGGAATGTAAAGAGCCCCTCTCAGAAATCCAAACTATTTCTTAACAAATGAAAAGGTAGGGAGCAAATACCGATGACAAGCTGACGGTGCAGAAAACCGGGCTCTGGATGGGGAAGAAGCCTACTTGATGGCGACCTAGGAATCCTAGGAGGCTCTTAGTCCTCTCCCCTGCAACCCTGGCCCATGGCTCCGGTAATGATCACGGAGCATCTTGTCTCTAACTAGCCCTGCAGACTCATCCTTCCTAATGCAGACGGTCAATTCAGGGGAGAGGAAGTCACGGAGCATCTTGTCTCTAGCTAGCCCTGCAGACTCATCCTTCCTTCCTAATGCAGACGGTCAATTCAGGGGAGAGGAAATAGATGGCTAATAAACATAGGAAATTTCAACTGCACCAATAATCAAAGATATGCAAATTAAAAAGAGCTTATTTCTTTTTCATCTATAAAATAGAAAAACAATGTAAGTGCTGATGCTGACACACAGTGTTGGCCAGGCTGTGGTGAGGCAGACAATCGCCCACTTCTGAAGGGATGTTGACTTTCTATCTGAAGGATAATCCTGTGACATGCACCAAGCCTTGCCTCTTCAGATCAACTCTTTCTGTCAAGAAGAATTTGTTCACAATTTTGTTTATGAATTCATCATGCAGTTAGGAAACAACTTAATAATATACTTATATCCCCGTTTTTAACCTTACAACACCTCTCCACCGTCTCCCCACTGTGCTGTATACCTTTTAGCATTCCAGTTTTACAGGGAGAGAGTGAGTGTTAAAGACATTGAGCAACTTGCCAAGAGTGAGACATCTGTAAGAGGAAGCTCCAGTCACTGGAACCCAGGTATTTCTAAATTTCTAGATGAACTGAGTACACAGACATGAACATGAATGTCCCCACAGATTGGGGAACAGATCAATGTGCCAGTGTGGTGTTCGCCCACAAAAATAATGTTCATAAGAAATTCTATAAAAATGAAAAAATGATCACAGTATAGGGAATCTTACCTAATAATACACAAAGATGCTAATTGACCATACCTTCGCTACACCCATCAGCCAATCAGAAGAGTATGCAAATTAAACCAACAAAGATGACCATTAAATTTGCATACTGCAGGTGGGGCAGGGCAGCACCATCCACCGCCCACCCCGCTGCCACCCAGGCCTTCCATGGGTGACCCGGAGCGGCCCGGGGAGGCGGGGCAGGCACCGTGGGATAGGGCCTGCCATCTGCCACCTAGGGAGCGGGCCTAAGCCGGCAGGTGGTTATCTACCGAGGGGTCCCAGACTGTGAGAGGGCACAGGTCAGGCTGAGGGACACCCTCCCCTTCCCCGCCAGTGCACAAATTTTTGCACACCGGGCCTCTAGTTTAAAATAAAAATCCTGTAAGTGATCTTCGGTGAGTTGCACATCCTCTCTCAGGTTCAATTTCTTTTTATAGGGATAATGTATTTGTCTCTCAAGGTAGAGGTAAAGAAATAATCCATGAAAAATGCTTCTTTTATTGTTATGACCGTAATTAAAGAAAAGTAAGATGCACTTAATTACATATACAATATTACTTTGGAATTTCAACATACACACACAGAAAGAAAAAAGACCTGAAAAAAATGCACCAAATGTTAACTACCTATGTCTGAGTGGTTGAAAGTTTGAATTATTTATATTTTCATCTTTAAATTTGTAGTAATTTTTAATCTTTTAATGATCTTGTTGTTTTTTTAATTAGAGGAAAAAAGGATATACACATACACACAGACACATAAAATGTCACTCATATGATGGGGTCCCTGAGGTTCTGACACACACTGGTCTCTGGAGGTCATAAGATGGCAAATAATAACCTTACTGTTCTTCACAGCAAAAGATTTCTCTGTTCAGAGGCTTTCCCTGGGTAAGGATCTCTCTGGTGAGCACGTCCAGGCTAGGACTT
>NW_005363938.1:6658149-6701580 GCF_000412655.1 Myotis brandtii
GGTGGGGGAGGAGGCAGGGGTGCAGGAGGCCACAATCATGTCTTCGGAGCACCTGGGACTCAGGGTGGGGCCTGCTGACATAGGCACCATCCCTGAAGAGCAGACCAGGACACAGCAAGCGCTATGTCAGCGGGGCTTTTGCAGCAGCTGGGGGGAGGTTGCAGGAGAAAGAATGTCTTTCCATTGTGGGTTGCTGGATGGGTGGATGGGGTTGGTGGTTGCCATCCAGGGAGCTAATGAATTAGGTCTCTGTTCCAAGAGGCGAGGAAATCTGAAGACAGCCTCTTTTCAAACAAGCAGTGTCTGTTTCTGCTGCCAGTTTCCATGAGCCAACGGAAAAGAGAAAGCAGCTTGCTCGGGCAAGACCCCTTCCACAGAGCCCACCCGGAGCAAGCTGCTTGCTCTTGTTCACCAAAAGGGGCCGAGTGTGCCGTCACTCACAGAAATGCTCACGATGAGGGACATTAGGGACTGCCTGCTTCCTGGAGGCCGGTTTGTTTCACAAGGACAAAGAAAGGGAGGCCACGCAACGTAAAGTGCGAAGACGTTTACTTCCAAAGCGTGACAGGTGTTATTATGCTATTGGAGGCATTGGTTATGGGTGAGACTATACACAATCAGGCTGGACAAAGACAAGTTTTCTAATTACATACATCTTCCTTCCTAAAAATCTGCTCCTGGAGCATGAATTACATATTGCATTATTGTGTCTGAGAGAAAATATGAGCAAGAAAAACAGAGGCACCTCCCTGACAGCACAAACAAGAACCCTGCAATAGCCTATGAAGGAACCAGCCTGGGGGGAAGGCGTAAGATCCACTCCGATGATGGAACCATTCTTGAACAAAATAAGGGCTTCTGTGACTCACATTCAGAGTTTCAGGGAGAAGGATTTTAAAGTCAAGCTTTAGAGGGGCCTGCAAAGATCAGGGAAGAACTCCCAGGCAGGGTTGGACAAGGACCGTGATGCTCATTTTGGAGAGGTTTATGCATGTGTCCCTGTGTGTGCCTGCATGCAAAAGTTTCAAGAGCCTTCAGAGTGGTCTGATCCATCCCACTCAAAGCTATTGGGTTGAGTCACATTCTCTGTAACTTTGACACAGCCTTAGTGTGGACAGCTCTCCACCCAAAACAGAAGCAAGAGAAAGTGACAGCAGAGACTTTGGGGTTGCTATGACCTTAGGACAATACACCAAGTGCAGGCCTCCCAGGGGAGCAAGTTGTAGACAAACACTGCTAGTATAGATGAGCGGACCATGACCAACATGACCAATGGATAAACCAAAACATTTCCTGTCAGCAGGACACAGTTATTTAAAATGCTGTAATGCAGCATTTCCTGCTTCAGCCAATGACTTCCGATGGTCTAGCCTGCAATCTCATAGGGAAAAGCAAATCTTAACAAGTCCACCAGTGTCACCGCCACATATCTGAATGCTGCTTCAAACTATGCAGTGCCCTTGCACACACATCACACCATCCGTGCTCAACACCACGCTGTCGGCAAGCAGCGGTATTTTCCAGCTGAGATGACTACAGATTCAAAAAGGGGCATGACCTGGCAAGGCTCCCCGGGTAGTGGTGGCAGAACCAGGACCAGAGTCCACGCTGCTCTCCCGTTTCATCTTTGTAACAAAGCATCAGGCAATGGGACAGAGACCTCCAGAGGCTGAGGAATAACTAATAGGAGGTCTGAGCTGGTGCTCTTGGAGGACTGGCAGTTTAGGTGAGCAGTCCTCTCTCTAGTACTTTTCTCTAAGGCATACATGAGGTCCCCGAGGAAAAATCTATTTACTCTGTGGTACACTGTAGCTATAACATGACAATAACAACACAGTCCCAAACAGTGAGCTCTTTGCTCCCAAAGTGAAAATGCTCACCACTTTGGAGTCACTGCACTCGGAGACTTGGTAGCATCCTTTGCAGGCTCTAAAGAAATCAGACAGGCCAGAAAGCTGGTGAACGGAGTAAGGACTAACTATAACTAGTGCCTTGAACCTTGGGGTTCTCCCTGTTTATTACAGGGGATAAGATGCACTTCTTTTCTCCTACCAGCATTCTGCATTCAGTTGAAATCTGAGACAGCAATGGGACCTTGGCCAATGACAGGCCTCTTCAGTGTGCATCAGGAAACATATTTCACTGCCCTTCTTCTATGCCACAGGCTCCCTTTCCTGGGCAGTGAGCAGAGTTCTCTGTTTATTTCTCACCTCTGCGATTCTCATCATTGTCTCCCCCATGCTAAGCATCCCTCCTGACATCACATTCTGGAGGCCTATCAGATGAGTGCAGGCTTAATCGATCTGATACCCAGTTTGTGACCAGGCTGCAAATGCCCGGTGCCTCTGATCTTTCAGGGACACAGAGCTGATTGGACATACATGTTCAGATTGATCACATGAACATTCCAGTTCTCAGGCCCACTGTTGACCATCCCTCATAGAAAGAGGTCACTAATTGTATGTTCATCTCTACGTGAGTTTCACTGGTGCTTTGATTAAAATGTCTCTGCTCATTCAGTCCTTAGAAAAGCATCACAAATAATTCATAGCCTCTGTACCTGCTGCTACATGATGACCAGTGGACTTAGCTTCTGGGAAAGGGAAGGTAACATGGGCTAAAAGCCTATAGGTGCTGTCCATGCTAATTGCTCTATGCTATCCTATTTAACTTTGCTGTAACCCTACAAGGTAAATAGTGTTATTCATTTATTAGCAAACATGGAAACAATTCAGAAAGGATACTCAGCTCCTTTAAATTCAAATCCAGAAGAATATGATGGAAGACTCATGTTCTTTTTCACACACATACACACACACACAAACACACACACACGCGCGCGCGTGCGCGCGCTCACTAAGCAATACTGTGTAAGAAAAAAAAGTTAAATAGAAATTGTACACTATGAACAATTATATACCAACAAATTAGTTAATTTACAAAAAAAGATAAATTCCTAGGAACCTAAAACCTACCATGACGGTAGATCTTAAGCATCCCCACCCCTGCCCATTCATAGGTAACTATGTGAAGTGATGATGTGTTAATTATCCTGTTGTTGGTAATCATTCCACAACATATATGTATATCAAATCATCCCGTGTACAATTTACATATATATATATATATATAATTATATTTGTCAATTACTCCTCAAAGTTGAAAAATAATTTAAAAATTATTCATGGATAACAGTAAAGAAGAATGGGGGAGAGGCATGGAGAAGATAAGAAAATACTTAGGTTTATGTCCAAGACACTTGCTCTTACATCATTTCTCATGAGTATCCCCCAAAGCATATTGTGTTTCCTGCAGTAAAGCCAGGTTCTTTGTAAAAGAACTATTAACACCTCTTTGTTATATTTTCTGACTCCCTAGATGTGTTTTCATATAGTCCCTGGCTCCCCAACACATTTCACAAAGCTCTCCACACAAGCTGGCTTGCTCCCGAGCCACCTCTGGCTGTAATCTGGACCTTGTTTATCTCTTTGCTTCAGCCATCATTTACCCGGTACGTCCTCAGTTTTAGGATAGAAAAATGACTGAGACACAGGTGTGACCGGCCTAGAATAACTTATTCTAGAATTCTATATTGGTGAGACAGGTTCAGATATCTGGAACATTCACAACCACCTAATTTGCAAGGCTGTTGGAATATGAGCAACTTCATGCTGGAAGCTCTGCTGGGAACAGGACTACCTGGTGTGGCAATCAACGAAGGCCGAGGATCTGTAGGTGAGATTCCCCTGAGCTCCCCATTACTGGCAGCAGTGCCAGAGGGGGCAGGGGTATGGTTTGGACAGAAATTATTATTTTAATCATTATACACAAAAGCTCTACCTACACAATAGTGAGATGTAAAGAAAACATCTGATGAGCTGCCAGAATGATGTCAAACATCCACTATTTAATAGCATGAAAATACTGTAAGAGACTCACTTTACAGTGGTCCTATCTTTAAGGCGTTACGTCCACCAAAGCTTTTGGTCAGGCTAACTGGCTTCATTACTCTGACAAGCATTCTCCTACAGATGCACCTTAGATTCCTTGCTCACAAAGATTCTTGTAAAGGATTTACTTATTAACAAAAAGGATTTGAGACCTACAGTTAACTAGTTCTCATGTGATCAGCCCAGGCATCCTTCCCTTTCCCTAACTGGAACTTCCTGGAATCTAAAAATAAGAACATGAGACCATTAGAACTACTCTTGTCTACTCCCAGACACTGGTAGGGTTACCAGGGAACATTTTGCAGAAGGCTCCAACTGCCTTCTTGGACATAAACATCAATGGAAGGCGATTGATCTCCTGAGTCAATAAGCCTTGGCAGTGCTGGTGGTGCCCTGTTCCATGTTCCCCATGTTGTATGCAGTTACCTGCTCAGGCAATCTGGGCTCCCCTATGGACGGTGAGTGCGCAATAGGTTCCCAGTAATGCTTACTGACCGAGCACTGGTGCCCACCATTGATATTAGAATATTATTTCTGACTCCAATTATTATAGTTACTTGCTATATTATATTTGATATGATTTTTGCAAGTTGACTATGCTACGTGGAAAGGTCTCCCATTAGTATGGCATGTTTCTGCATGTGTCTGGGCTAGTTTTTGACATTCTAGTATTACAGAACTTGGTAAGCACTGTGTGTTTACCCAGGCTTCCATGAATACTGTCTTTTTGCCATTTTTCTAGGTGCTTGTTTCTAGACTAAAAATTCACATTCGGTAGTAATCCTCTTGTGGATTATATTAGTTACTTTTCTTGAGATGTGCTCTTTTAGGATGTGCTTGAAGTTTGAGGGTAAGTTGTGCACAGGATGCACCAGGAATGATGAAGATTGGCCTAACACTTCAAACTTTGAGAGGCCTTGGGTATACACCATCCATCAATATTGCTTTGCAGGTACATATTTCCCTTCTTCTTTCTTTTTAAGCAGAAACCCATTTTCTTCAGGGTAGTGATATGTTTAATTAAACAATAACTGATGTCTTCAGCTCCTCTGCATGTAGGGGTAGCCATCTGATATAGTTCTGGCCAGTGATGGATATAATTGAAAGCATCTGAAGACAGCATTCCTTCCTGAATAATAAGTCAAAGCCTCCCAAGAGATACCCTTCCGTTCTTCCCAGATTCAGGATGTGAGATCTGAAGCTGTAACTGCCACCTAATGACTGAGGTGACAACACGAAGCCTGCACTCAACGTGGGAAGATGGTAGAGTAGAAACCTGGAGGCACTTAGGTTCCCAGTGGCACACTGGGCGGCAGCCTAGCCCCAGACGTCTTTTTACAAGAGAAAAACCAACCACTACACTACTGTTACCTTCAGCCAAAAGTAATCCCAATGGGAAACAAGATAATTAGTAAAAAAAACAAAATTAAAATACACACAAAAACCCAATTATAAGGTTCCCTAACACATGCTTGTAAGAGCAAAGGGCAAGAGGTAAAATATTCACCCACATCCCAGCCAAGAGGAAAACAATTGCTTCATACTGCTGACAACTTCTTAAAGTAGACCTAACTTAAAATGCATCCAACTCCTCCCACTGTGAACGCTGTCAGAGTGTGTGAGTCAGAGAGAAGATCCCTGAGTTGCTTGCAGTGGAGTTTGATTTCTCAGTTGGACCAGTTTTTGAATTTCCTTTCAGATTAAATAGATAATTTTTCTACCAAAGGGCCTAAACCTTTCCCCAACCACTAGGACACACTAGTCAGTATTTTCTTTAGTACAATGTGTGAAAAATAACACATGTCCCAGCTTTAGAAATCTTAATAGACCGTATTAGCTCCGAATCATAGACTAAGGCTATTCTGACTCAACAGTTGTGCTTTCCTGAAATTAGTCTTTACTCTCCCATTAAAAGCTGATAAAGACAAAATGTCTTCCTGAGCCAGTAATGACCACTTCCCCAAAACAACACCCTATATGCTCGTGGAAGACACTGTGGGCATGTATATGTACACACATGTAGAAGCACCCCCCCACACACACACCATATGATAAATCTTGAGAATTACTGTATATACCAGTGATGGCGAACCTTTTGAGCTCGGCATGTCAGCATTTTGAAAAACCCTAATTTAACTCTGGTGCCGTGTCACATATAGAAAGTTTTTGATATTTGCAACCATAGTAAAACAAAGACTTATATTGTTGATATTTATTTTATATATTTAAATGCCATTTAACAAAGGAAAATCAACTAAAAAATGAGTTCGCGTGTCATAGGTCCGCCATCACTGGTATATACAAATGTCCACAAACTAAGAAATCTTTCTCTACACTGATAATCTATATTATCCATGCCCACACATGTACTGACCAGGAATGTTATTTTCATACTTATAAGTTATTGTACATGTATTCATACCAAGTGATCAATCTTCCTCTAGACTTACAACAAGGGTGTACATACATAGCTATACTTAGTGATATACAGCTATACTTAGGGGTAAATCTTTTGTCTTTTTCAGAGATTACAGTACACATGTAGGCGTACACACAAACACACACACACACACACACACACACGTACATGCACAATGCTTAAAAATACTACAGACATTTTCTTTGCCACAATCCAAAGTAGTGCCATAAGGTGGTTAGAACATTAGCCAAGTTGAAACCTTCAGGGCTAAGCACACCACTGTTTTCAAATCTGTTCTTTCATGTGATGTGCCAGTTGAAATTACTTCTACAGCATGCTCAGAACCAGCCTGGATGGATTTATAATGCCTTGCTTTGCTATGGGCATATTTTTGAGAGCCATCTAGAGACAGCAGATAATTCTCTTTAGTTTGCAGGATTGCTAATTCTTGTGCTTGCCATGAAGTTTTGAGGGCATGTGTCTAAATAGGAAGGCTGGTGACATCGGTGCAGTGTGCACAGGATGCTCACAGCAAGGTGTGTGGAAGAGCTTCCTGTCTCAGCAGTACGTGGCTCCTAACTAGCTTCTCTCCCTGATCCCTGGATGTAATAGTACCTGACTATTTCCACTCATTACCTAAGGCAAGCTAACTGGGGAGGGGAGCAAGTAATTTACAGCTTTACTCTGTTGGCAAAACTGTGATGATTATCAATGATTGTGCCCCGAGCCCCCAGAATGCACCAGGAGCTATAAACACTGAATGGGTAAGCACAGCTACTGTTTTCAGGGGGTTAAGTGGGTCCTTTTCTGCTCCCCCTGCCCTGATCAGACCTTCCTATCTTCCTCCATTCCTTATTCCTTTGACCATTCCCACAGATTGTCTTCTTACAGGGAGAACACAAAGGAATGTCATTCACTCCCCACCACTCTGTTTTACTCTAATCTTCATCTTGTGGCTCCCCTTGAGCCCACCCCATGAATCATTTTCTCTGATCACCACATACCTGCTCCTTCCTTTACTAATGTTATGAATTTAAAAGGTGACGGGCTTTTTAAGTGCTATTTTGTTTTCCAGCCACTATACTCTTCATATTTTAAAATTTCATGCATCTTTACAGGAAAAAATCCACAGAATACTGATAAACAATCACATATAAACACATGTTGGCATGCAGGCACATATACAATATAACAGAGACTTAGCACTTCAGTAGAGTGCATGGCTTTCATTTGGGGGTGATGCTGAGATTCTTTATTTTTCAAGGATCCATTATCCCCCCAGCTGTCCTTGTTATGCTGTTTTTAAAAAGGCCCCAGCAGGCATGAAGGGTTCTACTGGCCAGCAAGGAGTAGGCTATGAAACCACTGCAAAGATGGCTGCCGAAAGGAGTTTGGGAAAGCTCAAGTGGGCAGGACTGTAATTAACAAGGAAATTTATACAAGTTCTTCCACACTGCATTTCCTGTAAGGGGGAGAGGAAGAAGTACTGACTTTCAGATTAATACTGTGAAATCCTCAAATTCTAACTAAATTCTGGCTCAATTTGCTGCCAAACCTACTATCGACTGGGTCTGGCTCCCAGTGCCAGCTCTGGTCCAGGAAAGCTGTTAGGAGCTATAAGTTAGGAGCTATAATGGAGTTTAATCAGTGCCTGGATTTTCCATAACTTACTGATACTTGGCCAGCTCAATTTTTGGCATATGCATAAAGTCCTTGATGTCCATAAGGAGAATGACAAGTTAACAAATCAGTAGCTTTTGGGTACTTATGGAAATGTTGAGAACAAGCCAGCTGCTTCCTCTATTGGAGGTGATGCATGGTTAATTTATTTATTTTAGCATACAGCACACAGATGCGGCTGGGTTGTTAATTTTGCTTTGCTACCAAGAGTTACAAGGTATCAGCTATCGGCTGATTTATTTGAAATCCTCCCTGGAACGCATCAGAATTTTAATTGTTTCCTGGATTTCTGCAGCAGCAGAAGAAATGATGTCACTGGAAAATGCCCTGGGTCCCTGCTGACTACAACTAACTCCCAGTGACTGATTTCCAATTGATACAGATGAGGCCTGGGAGGCGGCGCACACAGATGCACCCACGTGAGCCCAGCAGCCCAGTAATGACTAACAGAGACGATGAGGGAGACCAAAGACTTCTCTCCAACAACTCATCAAGCACACTGTTCCTCTCGACAGATGTAACCGTCGGGGCCCAGCATAGATGCTGGCAGGAGCAGATGGTGACGCGGGGCAGCTCTGCTCCCTGCTCCCTGGGCTGGGCTCTGCGAGACGGGGAAAGGCTGGCGTGTGCAGTGTGCCGGGGGTGGGACAGGGCTGTGTTTCCAGCAGCAGGTAAAATCCATTTGTCACACCAGCTCCAACTGGGTTTTCGGCACAGAGTTAATATCTGAAGCCAATGAGGCGTCCCGTCCCACCGCTGCAGGGAAGCGGGGGCGCCTGGCGTTAACGGTGCCGTCTGAGAGGAGGACCAGACCAGAAAGGAAGGGGGTGCTGGGTCACAGAGGCAGAGCGAGGCCTGGCCAGGGAGGGAGACAGATGAGCACACAGGCCAGGCTGGCAGTGGCTCTCAGGGCTCTGCTTCCTTCTATTTCTTTGAAAACAAGATGGCAGGTGGAGAAGGGGAAACGGAAAACACGAAAGGACTGTTTCCTCTTAAATCTCGTCAGGGGAGAAACAGCCACTGCCATTACCACCGTCAGCATCCAAATCATCACCCCACCCCCCAAAAAGTTCTAGGAGAGGAAAAAAAAAACACAAGTGTTTTCCTTTTCTGTCCTCACCAGCGTCCCGGCAATCTCATGAAAGCAGCCTCTACATATTCGCTCAGTCTGAAATATGAACACACACAGCAGCAATAAATTCCCATCGCCTCCACCTCTGAACACGGCCCAGGTACGTGGCAGGGAGAGGGTTTTTATGAGCGGGCCTTCGCTGCCAGGATCCCTCCTTCATACCAAGTGTTTTCCTTTTCTGTCCTCACCAGCGTCCCAGCAATCTCATGAAAGCAGCCTCTACATATTCGCTCAGTCTGAAATATGAACACACACAGCAGCAATAAATTCCCATCGCCTCCACCTCTGAACTCGGCCCAGGTACGTGGCAGGGAGAGGGTTTTTATGAGCGGGCCTTCGCTGCCAGGATCCCTCCTTCATAAAGAAGAGATTTTAGTCCATTCTGTCTATTTATTTTGTGTGGAGAAACCAAGAGCAATAAACCACGAAGAAATTCACTCTACCTTATTCCATTTCACACTTTTGTCAACCACGCTTTATCGAGTATCTGAATGAATTTTTAATATCATGCCACAAAATGCTTTGGTCTCCTATCAGACGCTGGGACGCTATCCATCTGATAACACTGGGGAGTTCTGAGAGATACTCAGCGCTGAGGAAACAGCTTTAAAGTTTAGTCATTCTGATGGAATGTAAAAGCTTCTATCAGTGACAGGTTGACAGAAAAAGCTGTTTTCCTTTCCATTTCACAGACTTCCACCTAGGAACGCCATGAAACATGTCAGGGCTCTCTCCGCGTCTATGAAGACAGAGATGGCATCTGCTCCCAGTGGGACACCCTTCTAACCAGTGATACTATAAGATTTCACGATCCCGAATTCTGACTGACATTCCAAAGGCCAGGGAGGAGGTGTTTACTATATTTTATGGAACAACATCAATTGCTTGTCTTAGCACATAAATATAGTTTTATGGTATACAATGCTACCTCACGCACCTTCCTCTCCCCGTCTCTCTTGCAAAAGGAAATCACAATCCAGTGTGTTAACCAAAGCGGTTTCTAATTTCCTGCTGCAGGTAGGAGGGAGCTTCTGCTTGCATGTTCCCTAAGCTGCACACATGTCTCAACTCCTTCGGGAAGCTGTGGCTTAAAGGGAGAGGGTTTCCATTGGTGTCAAAGGCAACCTCTAGATTTTCTACGGCAGCAGAACTACTGCCCAGTTTCCAACTCTGCTGCTGCCCCCAATGCCTATTAGATTTGGGTGGAAGCAGCAGGGAGAGAAAATGTGTGTGAGACTCATTTCGGGCGTTTGGTTGTGGTGGTATTTCTGCCCCCCTCACCTCTATCGTCTTCGGTAGAAAAGATGATGAACCATAGAACAAGTCAGCTGGTAACAACAAACCATAGGCTAACAGGGTCAGAACTCTGTAATGAGGCACCTTCAGACAAAAAGGTAATGGGTGACATGGTCATGTCATTCCCAGTGTTCATATAATTCCTGTTCTCTATGCCTGAATCACACACTTAAAAAAAATGCTTAAAAAGCTGGAAGTAGACCCTGAACTGAAAAGGCAACCTAACATCCTCCTGAGTTCACTGACACTAATGTCTCCTGGAAATTCCTCCTGAATGGAGGAGTTGGAGTGGACCAGGGAGCCTTCAGAACCAAAGAGCCAGCTGAGTATTCTGGAGGCAGAGTGACATGGGCAGGGATAGAGGCAGATACATAAGGGGAAGTCAGGGATGCAGGAAACCAGAGGACAGGCCAACAATCTCCACTGATAGTGCTGCGAGGAAGGAAGAAAAAGACACAAAAGAAAGCGGAGTCCTCAACACATTCTTAAAACCTTTTTACATATCCCCACAGGGGCCACAGAACCGCCAAGAGAGCAGAAAAGTTCTTGTGAATAAAAAAGAAATCCCATATTACAGTGGTTGTGGTCCTTCAAACTTCAATCCTAGCCTATAAAATACCATTCTTTAGCATTTACTTTCATGGATGGGATGTGATTTTTTAAAATGTCCGAAGAGGCTCCTTGGGTGGGGGTAGGAGGGTGGTTAATGAAGAGAACATGGATAGATACTGTTCTATGGACATTAAAAATGCAGTGCCATGCCACAAACCACACCTGCAGAGAACCTCTTATAAAATGACCATCGCTAGGGAAGAGAGAGAGATGAGCTACTGAATTATTCAGTGAACTGTAACCTGTGTTGTGGGCCCACACTGTGCTGGGCTGGGAGTTGACTGGCTGGCACATGGTAGGCACGCAAAATATGCCTGAAATTCACCTGTTCTTAATGACACTTCTTGGAGATCGATTTTGTTATCTGTATTTTACATATGCGAAAACTAGGTCTCAGAGAGCACACGTGTCAGTCTGCAGGTTATGCAGTTATTGGAGTGGAGAAGCAAGACTAAAACTTGGGCTCATCTTTCCTCTTAAAATATGACCCAGAGGATTCCAATCACCCCTGAGCACTCTCTGCACACAACGGGGGGAGGAAGAGCGATAAGTGGACTTGACAGTTGGGGCTTAGAAGGTGTTACAAAACAAGAAAAAACAGGCGGGGGTAAGGAAGACCTCAGAAAAAGAGAGATGGAGGGAGGTAGTGGGGGAGGAAGAGATTAAATGAGAGGCTATGCAGAAGACATTCAAATTCTCTTTTTCTTAAAAATTACATCTGCTATTCATGTCACCAAGCTTTCTGGACTCATTCCTGCTTCTTGCTTTTGAACTCCAGTGGGAATATTTTCAAGCTTTTCCCCAAACCAGTTATTTGAGAATCAGGACAGTAATCTGACATCTTTGATCTTCCAAATCCTCTCTGTAAACACAAAAGTTTAACCAAAAGGACAGCAGCACCTACAGGAACTTAAGAGGACCCAACTGTCTGGCTCATGCACGCACACACGCACACGCACACACACACACACACACACACACACACACACACACACACACACGGCTGCACTGAATTCTCTGTCAGCACATTCTGCCAAGCCTTCCCTGTTTGTTCTGCTGCGACTCTGCTCAGTTTCTTCAGGAAAGAAGACCACACACACACACACACACACACACACACCACACACACAACACAGGCTGCACTGAATTCTCTGTCAGCACATTCTGCCAAGCCTTCCCTGTTTATTCTGCTGCGACTCTGCTCAGTTTCTTCAGGAAAGAAGACCCTACAGGGAGTCAGAGATGTGCCTCTATCCGTCACCCCTTCTTAAGTAATTTCTTTTGTTAGGAGAGTGAGAGAAGGAAAATGGACGGGAGGCTTGAAACCCCGAGTTTAGGTGTTTGGGGCATTTCTGCATTTGAGGATGCTCACGGGAAGGCAGGTCTTTGGCCACGGCTGGTAGTCAGACAGCTGTCAGGCAGACACCGACGATCTGGAGAGAGAAAGGCCCTCGTCCAGTTTGCTTCAACGTGGAGTGCCAGGGGAGCAGCAGCGGGACCCAGGGTGCAGGATGGGTGGGGCCCTGGCCACGTCTCCTGACTTCACTCCAAGTATTGATGTAGCTGATCAGCTGTATCTTTGCCTGGGTTTAGGCAAGAAATCGTAGGGTGCTTGTCCTGGGGCTGTGGAAATCCTCACATCCTGTCGTCTTTTATTCATTTTGTGATCACATGCCCTGCCCAAGGCAATGTTCTGGCAGTTCTGCAACTTCAGAGCAGATGGCTCAATAAAAGTTCACTAGTCAGTGAGGGGTTAGGGCACCTTGCCTGGAAAATCCTGGTGCCCAGGCCCACCCAGAAAGTCCTATGTGGTGCATAACTACCTTGAACTTATTAACGGTACCATTTCAACTACACCTACTCTGTCCAGCCATAGCATTTCTATGGGAAAAATATTTAACATCCAAGCTAAGAATGCCAATGTCCCTTCCGGTGCACCCAGGGGAGTGCGTGAGTTCTCCAGGTGATGACAGGGGGAAATCTAGTAATTATTAGAATAGCCACCGATTATGGGGGATCAACTACATGCCAGGCACTGTAATGGCTGTATCAGACTTCATCCCCAAAACTACTCTCAGGAGGTAAATATGATTATCCTCCTTTTACAAGTGAAACTGAAGCTCAGAAGGTCAAATAAATTGCCCAAGGTCATACAGTTAAGGAGTGAGATTCCAGTAGGTTAAATAAACGAGGAGGTTTAAATACACGAGGCATGTGGCCCACTGGTCACAAGTTTGACATGCTTGGAGTGGGTAGCCCAGGCCCGTCTCTCGGTGACGCTGTGACATTGCTCCTACAGGCGGGCCGCTCTCTCACTAATTTAACAGCCTCCGTCTGGGAGAGGGATCCTCTGGAAAAGTGTGCTGCACTCTATGCACCAGAACACTGGGCTGAGTCTCCTTCTCAGTAACCCATGACCTGTGCAGCCTGGGGATGCTTTCTTTATTACTTGATGCTTTCGTTTTGCTACTCAGAAAAAGAGAGAATTTCCAAGGCGACTCCAAGGTGAAATATAAAGTTTTACACCTGTAGGCGCTTTCACAGTGAATTGAGGTGCAGCGTAGTCTCGCAGAGCCCCTCTGAGACAGCTGGCCCTGGTCCACCTCCCAGCGGCCTTAATGACAGCCGGCCTTAGCGATGTCCCCATCAAAACCCGAGCGGCACAGCATCATAAATGGCACCTCTTCACAATCCTCTACTTCCTGGGCCCTTGCAAACGTCCTTCCTCTCTATTGTTGCTCATTCGATTTATTTTCTTTTAGTTAAGTTGTGCCAATTCCCGGGCACCCTGGAGGTGCCTCCAAACACAACACCCTATTTTCACAGCAGGAGATCACAGAATACAGGCAGAATGTCTGAAACTTTGAGGGTAGCAAGGACCCCAAAGTACTATAATGATTTATAATACCTCATATTTGGCTGTGCTGGGCCAAAAATGTGTACAGAAAGGTTATGAGTTGATCAAAAACCTGGGGAGACTGGTAGGATAGTAAAAACCTGTCAGTCTCTTTGTCTGGTACATCAGCTCATAGCCACTGGATTTTGGAAAGAACGTTTAAAATGTGAGTTTCTCTGCAGTAGTGACCCCTTTACACGAATGTGCCACACACTGTGGGGGACAGGACTGCGCCAGGCAGAAATCATGCTGAGTGAGACGATTGGAGGAGCCAGAGCCCCACCCCCTCTGCAGGGGATCTTCCTGGGCCTTCGCCTCCTGCCTTGGCTTTGAGCTCTTCTCTCACCTCTCCAACCAGCTCGCCCTGGACCCTCATCTGAATGTGACTAAATAAAAGCCTCCTCTCTTCTCTCCCTGTCTCACCTGTCTCCACTGTGACCCTCCATGGGGCGGCCGTTCACATTTGGGTCTCCAGCTCAGCTCTTGCTCCAAGCTCCCCCAGGTTTCCACCTACAGAGGTACCCCATGTCCGTCCTGCTGTCAGCTCTAGCTCTGTCCTTCCAAACAGAACTCATCCCTTCCCCTTCTCCCTCAGGATCTCACCACTCCACACATACCCGCCCCCCTCCCGCGCGCCGCCTTCTGTGCTATGATTCTCACAGTCACAGTTCAAACAGAGGGATCACCTGGAGATGCTTTTTGCTTCCCAGGAAGTACTCCCTCCTTACCCCCACCCCCAACCCCTCCCATGCCCAGGGAGCCTGGGGAAGGAGGAGTGGGAAGTCAGGGAGGAAGGGGAGCAGGTGTGTGTAATCTGAATAAGTCCCCAGGGGATTCTGTTACCTCTCCCCACACCTTGGAGAACTGCCTCTCTAAACCTTGGCATTATTTGTTAAGTCCCATTTCTCTCTCACATTCCTCATCAAATTGGTTACCCAGTCCTTGCTGACTGCCTCTCAAAAATACCTCCCGTATCTGATTCTTCCCTTCCATTCCCACAGCCCCCAACCTCATTATCTCCTGCCGGGATTGTTGTTGCAATCGCCTGCTAGCAGGTCTCTGAACCTCCAGACTCTCTAGGCTCCAATCCATCTTGCACACTGCTGCCAGATTAACCTTCTAACGCAGTAGTTTCTACACTTTGGCATGCATTAGGATCACCTGGGAGCTTGTTAAAAATACAGATGCCTTGACCCCAACCTATAGATTAGGAATGAGCAGGTTTGGGTGGGGCCCTCGGTATATGTATTTTTTAACAAGCTCTCAGGAGACTACGGTGCAGCCAAGGGTTGAGAATCTCTGGCCCAGCTCTGACCATGGTGCTCCCTTCAAAAAAAAGTTCCAATGGCTGTCCATTGCCTACCCATCTCCCTAGCTGTTCAAAGCCTGGCATGGTCAGGCACCAGTTCACTTTTCAGCCTCACCTCCCACTGCACTTGGACATGAACCCTATGGGGGATCCTCACTGCTTGCCTCTTCCCATGCCTGCTTTTCAGTTCTTTGCCTCCTACTTTGAATATTCAAGCTGTTTCCTGTGCCTTGGGTGTTCTGCCTTCTCCACTTCCACCAAACACTGTGATGAACTGGAGTTGGGGAACTCTGGGTCACATGGTTGGTTCAATGCACCATCTTGGAATGAGGACCCAAACCACAAACAAGTGTTACCTATACTCTGCATCAGTCTCATCCAGGCTCATTTATTCTCAAGATGACCCTCTGTGGTGCTCATTTACCCAACAATGCAGAGTTATTGATATTCAGACTTGGGCTCATCTGACTCCAAATACACATTTCTTTTCCACTGCTTCCAATTTGCTATCATTGTAGTTAAAGCTGATGTAAGGATCCACCCTTTATCACAGTTGCTTTTCAGTCTGTGAAGATAGATCTGTGTTGACTAATGTGTGTTCCTCACATAGTAGGTCTTGTGACCCAAAGCTCATTTGACCTACTGGATGTTGAAGGTTAGGAGTACAGCTTATGAGAATGAACGAGAATTGCAGACAATCTCTTAACTCACATTCCCTGATTCCTGAGAGTAACCAATCCTTTCCATTATGCTCTCCCTGTAACGTAATGAATAAAACCACGGCACACTCAATCTTTGCATCCGATTGGCCAGTCTCGTTTGCCCACGCACTCTGCTCTCATCAGCTGAGCTGCAATGGGTCCCAAGTCTGTTTATGCCAGTTGTGCTGGGTATCGCAATGATATATTTTGATTGGGCATTATCTACACTGTTGAAATAGGAATAAAAAAGAAAATTGTTGCTTTTCTAAATCCCAAGAAGATTTTAGAAACATGCACTAAAGGCAGAGACTTAAAAACAAGCTGCTGTTTACTTAGGTGCAGACAAGACAACTGTGAAAGGCTGACAAAAGGAACAAACTCTTAAATTGAGAAGATTCCACACTTCCCAAATGTTCAAGATCTCCATCCACTTACACTGGAACTGAGACTGTCCAGGATGCACTAAGGATGTGAATTATGCAAGAAAGATGCACAGGGCTCTAATAAGCAAACCCATAAGCAAATGGAACGCCTTCAGCATGTACATAAAAGAGCATAAAACTGAAAATCAACAAATGCAATTCACCATATTAACAAACAAAAAAACCTAGATGATTATCTATGTAAAATCTAAAGCTAACAACATACTTACGGTGAAAGACTGGCAACTTATACCCCAGCTCAGGAACAAGACAGCATGTCCACTCTCATCACTTTTATTAAACATTGTTTTAAAGGCTTAATAGTGAAATCAGCAACTAAAAGAATAAATGCATCCAGATTGGAAGGAAGTAAACTGTCTTAATTTGCAGATACAATAACAACCTAAGTAGAAAACGCAAGTGGAATCTATGAAACAGCTACTGAAACTAGTAAGTGAATTTAGCATAACTGCAGAATATACAATTACATATTGTATTGTAATTGTTTCACAAAACTGCAAATCAATATCCCCAAATCAACTGACTAGTCAATTATAATAGCCACAACCAGAAATGGAAGTGAACTGAAAATTTAAAAATCGTGTCATTTATAATAGCATAAAAATATGAAATATCTAGGGGTAATTCTGACAAAAGATGTGAAAGACCCATGCATTGAAAAATGTAATATATTGCTAAGGGAAATTAAAGAAGACCTAAATAAATGGAAAAACACTTTGTTCATGGGTTGATACATGCAACAACATAGATAAACCTCAAAGTAATTATGTACAATAAGAGGAGAGAAAATACATACTGCATGAAACTCTAAACATGTAAAGTAATCTGCAGTGACAGAAAGCAGGGGGCAGGGGCACGGAGGCAGGAGAGAGGGAGCAGAAAGCAGTGCGAGGCAGCTGTAGGGGGACAGACATGTTCACTGTCTTGACTGTAGTGATGGTGTCATGGGTGGGTACATGTATCAAAACTGACTGAATTGTACACTTTAAATATGTGCAGTTTATTGTATGTCAATTAAAAAATTAAATGTGGCTAGCATGTTTCCTTTCTAAGATTACTTCTTCCTTTAAGTGACTTTCTCAATTAGCTAACTACATACTTCATTGGTTAAGAGGGCTCTTCCTGTACATGTAACGTAAATGGGCCTGAGGGTGAAGAACAGTCGTCCCTTGGAGCTGGAACAAGCCTGGAAACCATCTAACAGGACACACAGATTAGGAAGCTGGGGGTGAGGAGGGTTCCGTGAGGTTCCCAGGTTCATACAGTTAAAGAGCGGAGTTGGGTACAGATTCTCAGCTTCTCTGACTTCTGAAGGCTCCTCCAACCTGCAATCTGTGTTCATCCACAAAGTGGACAAGCACTGATAATTCTAGAAGCACTCCTCAATGAAGCAAAGTTGTCAACAAAATTCCACCTGTGTTGAGGCCGTGGCAGCTGGCTGCTGGGGCCACTTGGAAGAGATCCTTTCATCCCTGAGGCCAGGGTACAAACTGCTGTATACTCGGCTCACTCACACACTTTGGTCCACAAATCTAAGTTCCATCTATTTCTTTCCTTTCTCAGTAGGATGACCTACTACTAATAAAAGTGATTCTGAGTTAAGTCTCCAAGTAAGGCTGGCAAGGAAGGAGGAACAGAGCTCATGCTTCAGGACACACCACCGTGGGCAGATGGCAAGGAGGGCCCCCTCCTCCCAAGCTGGCACCCGCTGAGTGCTGCCTGTGAACCCAGCACCCTCCTCCCGCTTCCAAGGCGGCACACGCTGGGAATCTCCTGAAAACAAGCTCCTAAGGAAGACATATGGTGCTTACTTGCTAAGAAAGAGTGCTAACAAGACAAACTGGGAAGGAACCAGGGAAAAAGCTGACTGAGTTTCTTAGTCCCAGGAGGAGGTGAGACTCAGGACCTGAACAGGCTGCTGTGCAAAGGCATGCCCCAGACAGGGAAGCCCTGAGCGCTCCTCCTCACCCTCCCCTACAGTCAGAGCAGCAATCAGTGCTGGTCACTTCCCCAGGCAAGTGGTGGCTCTCTGAGGTCTCACATCCTTGGGGGTGAGGAGGGGCCCCAGTGGAAAACCTCTCTCAGCCTAACTCTGTGGAAACATTCTTCAGTTCTAAATCGACCAGGAATACAGTCCCTTTCTAACCCTCTAGAAAACAGAATACTGAAAAGCTCGCATTGCTGAGTGTCTTTAGGGGCAACTGGCACCTGAAGGTTTGTGGGAGAATGTGGGATGTCAACGCAAGAGCTGTGCTGAAGGCAGACGGAAAGTTATCTTAAGGACCTGCTCTAGTCAGCAGGCGGAGGCAGGCTAAGTATGCATCAGTTGGTTTTCAAAATATGGTATTTACAATACGCAGCAGATGTTCTTTGAATTCTAATGTGAAAATACAAGCTCTTTATTTTTACTGACAGACTAAAAAGTACACTTAATATAATAATCCTGCAAAGTCCAAAGACTACCTCACAGTTTGGAAAATACTATGTTGAGTCATTAGTCCCATTACTCAGTATTTACAAAACTCACCAGATAAATGTGGCACACTGAGACTTCCTGGTAACAACCTTCTATTTTTTTTTTTTTTTTTTTTTTCAGGAAGAACACAGCAAGGCTTCCCAGAAGCCTCAATTTGGGAACTTGGGAAAAAACCTTTTTTTTTTTTTTTTTTTTTTTTTTGCCAGGAAGAACACAGCAAGGCTTCCCAGAAGCCTCAATTTGGGAACTTTTTTCTGAAATATTCTGAAGCACAACACATGCACACATGCTAAAGCGTTCAGGAGCTCTTTGCTCAGGGATGAGTTTTTACTGTCATTCATTCTTTAAAAAAAACCTAATGAGTGCTTCCGAGGGCAGGGCAGTACAATGAGGCTCAGAGTCAGCATGAGCACTCAACAGATCTTGCCCTCAAGGAGCCCCATCCACGGGAGGAGAGCCAGGTAAACAGAGCAGTGCAGAGCTGCGGGATAAGCACAGGACGCTGGGGGTGGCCTGGCCAGTTTTGAGGGTGGTCAGGCAATCAATGGAGTCATGGGCCAGTGACAGTTTCCCAGAGGAAGCTCCACTAGAGAGGTCAGAACGCTCTCTGTGGAGTGGGCATGAGGGAGAAGGAGGAGCTATCCAGGGATGGGCCTGGCAGGAGCAGGCAGGGCAGGAGCTGGGGTTGCTGGAGAACTGAGTGGTGGCAGATAAATAAAGGAAAGGAGCTTGGACTGGAGTCAAACAGCAACCTATGCTTCCCATCTTGGGCCATCCGCTGATGCCATTTCTGCCCACAGGAAAACCAGGGAGAAAGCACGGTCCTTGTGAGGCGAGAGCTCATGAAAATGTTCGGCACGTAGTAGGTGTTCATTATGTGTTAATTTGCTTCCTTCCTTAGCATTCTCAAAGCTCTGCAAGGCAAAAGTTTTCTTGACTCCTGACTCACCTGGAAGAATAAATTATAGTTGGGGATGACTAGAGTTCTAGTTTGTTCAGCCAATACCCTGCGATTGTGATTCTGCAAGTTATGCAATAAACACCCTCTCCCAGTGAGGGCCTAGACTGCACCAAGGGCTGTATATACGTAAAATATTCAAAGGTAGGGCTTTCTGGTGTGAGTTTTGTTGGCACTTCATTTGAATATAAACAGAGCCTTTCGTTCATTCAAAATTCTGACCAGCAAGCTTGGAGCACCTAAAGCAGTGCCAGGCAACTGGGCTGGTTTCTGGACCCATAGAGCTGCCCTCAGGATTCTTACTTCATGATGTGGGAAAAAGACGAGCATACAAACACAAATAATGTGTCTGACATCATGACAGAGCACTCTTTCTAATTCGGTGGTTCTCAGCCTTGCTGCAAATGCAAATTAATGGGGAGCTTTTAAAACAGTACTGATGCTTGGCCCCACCCCAGAGACTCTGATTCAAATGCACTGGACAGTGGCCTGTGCATGTGGAGTTCAAAGGCTCCTCAGGGGACTCTAGCATGCCCATAGGTGAACAACCTGTCTAGAGTGTACAGCTCCTTTGTTCGCTGGCAGAAATGGTCTGAGTTATCAGCACAGGGACAGCGGCTCTCGGGCTCTGAAGTGTATAAGAAGGGAAGGCCTAGGCTCCTTGCAGCAGGGCAGGGCCAGGCCTTTGCGTATTTGCAAGTACCCGGGGAATTCTGAGTCACAGGAAAGTTTGAGAGACACTGCTCTCACACAGCCGTGTCTTGTACAAAGCATGACTAAAGCAGGGTATCTGACCTTTCAGAGAGAGGCCGCCCAAGGGGAGAATTCCCTAAAAACCCTTCCATCTTCACATGGCTTTGCTGGCCCTTCTTAGCAGGCACAGCAGTGGAGTTCTGGCCTCTGTGTGCCTGTGTTTGACAGAGTGTCTGCACCTTAAAACTCCTCTCAATTAAGTTGTTTCCTCCAGCTCTTCTCACCATAGTAATGACAATGCTTTAAGGCCCTCCAGAAGTGCTGTGTTTTCCTACAGATTCTCAGATTTTCTTCTCAAAGTCACACTAGGTCACCCAGAACAGGAGCCCTTGCTCTTTTTGTATGGATAAGAAAACTGAAGCCCAGGGACTTGTCCAGAAAGACCTAAGGCTGGTTGAGAGTAGACTCAGTACTAGAGCAGAGCCAAGATTCCCTGACTTCTAACTTTGACGTTCTTGTCAATACATCAGTGTTCCTCAAAGCACAGTCCAAAGACCAGCAGCCTCAGAATCCCCCTGAAACTTGTTTAAAAAGCAAATTCTTGGGCCCCACTCAGATCTACTGAGTCAGAAACTCTTGGGATGGGACCTGCCGTGTATTTCAACAAGCCTTCCAGGGGATTCTGATGCACCATTGAAATCTATTATGCTGCCCACTGGAAACACCTTTTGCCTCCAGCTACATAGTGATTGGTACTTTCATCAGTGCATAGTACAATCAAATATTCTAGTGTATAGTGCACCAGTCAGCTACAGGAACACTGGAAAATTTGTGAGCTGGTTTGGACTCATGAAGTATTCAGAAAGCACGTGCCCTCTTTTACCCCTAAGTCCCTGGGGAAACATTAGGGGACCATGGCTGAGATGTAGCTCCATCCAAAATAGCATGTTCATGTCTGCATTCTCTTAGATAAGTTTCAGAAAAGTTCTCATTTACAGGAGTGAAGACTTGATGAATAATTCTAGTCTTTCAACTTTTCACCCATCATTTTTTTGCACTGAAACATTGCTGTGAAATAGAAAATGAAGTCTTTCACTGGTACCAGCCAAACCTACAAAGTGGCTCCTTTATGATGAATTCATGAAAAATGTAATGTTATGAGAGGAGAGAAGGGTATTTACAGTATCTGAGCTTAGCAAAGTGGAACAGGGAGCCAAAGTATGATTTCTTTTTGGCTCCCAAGGCACATGGCACACAAAATGTTTCTGTGAAGAAAAAAAAAAAAGGCAGATCTGGTTCCGAGTTCAGCGAAATAGCATGATTTCCATTTGGCTGTTTTTGCAGCAGTTGCCTTTTTAGGCAACTCCTCATTTCAAGGAAAAGTTTGAAGCTCATTAGAGTCACCTGCCTCCTTCCAACAGAATATGCCCTGGGGAGAGAATGCTGGGCCTGCCCACCATGTCCTCAACACCAGGGAGGTGCCTGGAGTGGCCAGGCTGGGCTGGCTGCGTGGGATGATGACATCTATGAGGTTTTCTGCAGACTTTGTTTATATTTTCCTGGGCTGGCAACTCTAGGCACTGAAGGATTTGGTGAAAATATGTTCTTTTATATTCCCACCTGTGGGTAGTTCACTGATAGTTACAAGGAATGGCTACGCTAGGACAAGGTGGGCTCTACATTTTGTGAAAGATTTAGGACCCAGACTGTGGGTCATCCCACACCTTAGCTGGATTTGATTAAGGTCAAATTCTAAGGAAAGACAGAAATCAAAACTTAGACTATGAAGTATAGTAGCACGGTGCTAACATAAAAAGGAATCACAGAATTGCAGAATTGGAGGGGATCCTCATCAACCTGCACCTTTTGAGCGCCACGCTCAGCCAGGTTGCTCTATCGGAGCGCCAACTGACCAAGAGAGGCAGGCAACGCCATCTTGGAATGGACCTGACAATTAAACCATTTTTCTCCTTAACTGAGCTTGAGTTGCTTGAACTTTTTATGTCCTTTGAGGAAATAAAGAACAAAAAATTTAAGATTTAATCTTCATTGACATGATAGCTCTTCAAATACTTAAAGACAGCTAACATGTCCCTTTGTCTAGGCTCTGCCATTATCTAATAACCTAACATTGGTTAAGCCATTAAAACTCACCAGAGACCACATTTCCTTCACTTAGGAATTGATGGGTATTAGGACAGGGATCCCTTTCTAACCCTACATAACTATACAGAGGTCAGTTAAGATGTGAAAGCATCTTCAAATGGCATCAAATGTTATGCAAATGCAAGGCTTTACAATGAAGATGTCAGGTTTGCTATAATCCTCTCAAGCTTCCTTCATCTAAGCCTTGTACTTGGATTGATTGAAAATAATAGTTCAGCCACAACCGGTTTGGCTCAGTGGATAGAGCGTCGGCCTGCGGACTGAAGGGTCCCAGGTTCGATTCCGGTCAAGGGCATATACCTGGGTTGTGGGCACATCCCCAGTAGGAGATGCGCAGGAGGCGGCTGATCGATGTTTCTCTCTCATCGATGTTTCTAACTCTCTATCTCTCTCTCCCTTCCTCTCTGTAAAAAAATCAATAAAATATATAAAAAAAAAATAATAGTTCAGAAACTACTGAGAACTCTCTTGACACTGACATATAGCCTATCATCGACAAGTTTAGTTTTTTTTTTACATCTTCTATATTTTATAGAGGTTAAAAGATTCATTCATGAAAATATTTATTCAGAATATACTATATATAAGATACTTTATCAGCTGTTAAAAAAAGAGACTCTGTCAGCTGTTATCGAAGTTATAACAAGACAAATGCAAGACTCCTAATTTTCAGGGTCCAAATAAGAGAAGCACATAATACCTGAAATACAAGACAAAGTGCTAAAAAGTCCTTTACTACCTGCCCCTCCCCCTCCCAACACACACACACAATTCTAGAAATCCAAAGGAGAACGAAATCCTATTCCAAGATTTCATGGAAGACAAAGGCTTTGAAGGATGAGAGGATTTCAATACATGAGATCTTATTGGCAGAAATAAAAGACATCATTTTAGATAAGTGATACAGGATAAGCAAGGGCCGAAAATGAGAACTTGTAGAGGAGAAAGAATGAATGAACAGTGTTTTATTTCAGCTAAAACACAGAGAATATGGAGAAGAAGAGTGAAAATTAGTTTGGAAAGAAAGACAAGGTTTCAGTTGTAGATAGCCTTACAACTTGGGCTATGGAGTACAGAATGTATTTAGTAGGCTTAGAGGGACTTAAAAGATTCTTGTCTAAGAAAATGACAATTATGACAATAATCAGTTGTGAGTTAATATCTGGCAGTAATATATGAGATGCAATGGAGCTGAGACAGAGTAGGGCCTGGTGATAGTCCAGGTAAGAGACAATGAAGGCCTGGACAACAGCATTGAGAAGAATAAGAGAAATACAGTCTAAATAGGACAAAAGGACTGTTACACACATGATGGCTGTCATCCATGGCAACCAAGGAGCTGAAAAAACAAAGTCCAGTTTTCAACACTGGGTCACACCATGGCCAGAATCAGAGAAGAAAGAACGCCTGCCAGGGTATGAGTTCTGTTTTGAGCAATGAGTCTAAGAAGCTGGCAGGACACCCAAGTGATGAAGATAGTTTTGGAAGTTATCCATATATTTAGGAGCCAGATGGTGTTAAGAGACTAGAAAGGGAGAAAATAGACAGATAAGAGAGGGGGCATCCATACTTAAGAAGGCATTGAACACTGAAGCCAAAGGTAGATGGTGAAGGTGGAGTATGAGAGAAGCCAAAAGAGTATTTTAAGATGGAAGGACAGTCAACAGGGTTCTGTGTCATCTAAAGTCTTGGGGAAAGGGACCAGGGATGGTTACTAGGCTTGGCAAATAAATTAACGCCATGAACCATGAAGAGAGAATTTCAGTAAAGTAATGAAGGTAGAGTCACGAATGCAAAAGGTTAGGTGGGAGCGAGTGCAAAGGAAAAACCAACAGCGAGAGCAAACTGTGCTTTCAAAAGATCTGACAGTGATGGCAATGAGAAAAATAGAATGGTGCCTTGAGGGGGCAGCAGGATCGAAGAAACTTTTTAAAAGTGTGGACTCTTGAGTATTTTTGTAGGTTGAAAGGAAAAAAATGATGTTAGTCAAAAGCCAGGAGGAGGGAAGAAATAGAAGGCACAAACGGAGGGGTACACCTTAGATGAAAGGGTTGATTCTTCATTTTTAAGATGAGAAGAGGGAAGAGGAGAACATATTGGGTAAAGCTGAGTAGGGGGCTTAGGAATACTGAGATCATTCATTCTGCAGATAAGTGGGAGGTGACTAATAATGACGTTTGAATCTATAAGTAATCTGAGAGTTGGTGAAACAATGGGAGAGAGGCAGAGAAGACAAACAAGGGAGCATGAGTAGCACTGCAAAAGCCAATATTATAGAAATAAGTAAAAGTTAGACATGAGTGAAATCTTTCTGGCTATAAAACATGTCAGAACCAGGAGCCTTCAAAGGAACATAAGAAAAAATTTCTTTGGAAATATTTTAAAACTAGAGGCCCAGTGCACTCAGGGGCGGGGGTCCCTCAGCCCGGCCTGTGCCCTCTCGCAGTCCAGGACCCTCAAGGGATGTCTGACTGACGGCTTAGGCCCGCTCCCCAGGGGGAGCGGGCGTAAGCTACAGTCTGGCCTCCCTCTGCAGGAGGCAACTGGGTGGGCCAGCAAGCGGCCAGCCCTGCCCCCCCAGCACCCCTCCCCTGCCACTGGGCGCCGCAGCCCTTCCCCCCATCGTTGTACCCTCCCTGGCTGGCCTGGCGCTGCACCACCCCCTCCTTCCCACTGACTGGTCATTCCACCATTTGGTCGATTTGCGTATTATGCTTTTATTATATAGGATATAACTGGACTCAGGTTCAGTCAACTTAGAAAATTTTAGAGGTTAAATATCCAGAAAAGGCAAACCATGGAGCTAGAAAGTAGCTTAGTGGTTGCCAGGGCCTAGAAGTAGGAAGGAATAGGTATGGGGTTTCTTTTTGGTGTGAGGAAAATAATCTGGAATGAAACAGTGGTGACAGTTGCACAATGCACTAAATGATAGTGAATATACTAAAGTCACTAAATTGTATATGTGGAACTTCATGTGAAGCATAGCCAGTAATGCCTTTTCATTTAAAAACTATGTCATTTAGAAAAGAGTATTTCAGAGGTAGGACTCATGATGCCTATGGAGAGGCACCAAAGCACGTCTCCCTGGCACGCCTGAGAGCCTCCTCGTCTTAGGTCTTACAAGGAGCTCGCCAGGCTCCTCTGAGCACCCGGCTAAGACATCATGACTGTTTCAGGAAGATGACCGAGGATGGACCTATCAGTAATTGCCCAAGGCAGCAGGAAGACTGAGGGAAATGCTAAGGTTCTCAGTGCTGTGTTCTAATCAGTGCTTCCAGAACCAAAGTCCATAGACTGACTGCTTTAAACTACCTGGGGAACATTCCCAACGTACCTATTCCCGGGCTTCACCATAGGCCTCACAACTTAGAATGTTGGGGACAGAGCACCGAAGTCTCTGTTTTTATGAACTTTCTGTGTTGGCAAACTTCTGTGTCATAACCAGCCCCACTGCTGAGTAGAAGCATGAACGGATAGGAATGGTGAAACTGGCGGAGTGGTGGCCGGGCCGTTGCTGGAGTACGGTGAGGCCACAGCTCTCACAATCCCCATCGTGTGCCAGGCCATCAGACATAACTTTTCTAGGTCCTGACTGCTATGGCTCACATTTCTGAGCGTCTTCCCATTGGTCCTTGTAATCTAGAAGGTCCCTGGTCTCATGAGGACATTCTGCAGTTTGCTTTAAGGAAATCAGTTCTTCTGTAACAAGAGAAAATGCAGGCGCTGTAGTGTGCAGATCAGGCTGCTCTAATACTGGCTTAGTTGTTTGGCAGAATAAATATTAAGTAATACAATATTGCCACCCAGTTTTAACTTAATTGGCAAGTCATATTGTAATACCAGAGTTATGATTTCTTGGAAATCGAGAGGGTAGAAGAAAAGCCAACAATGCACGATTACCTAAAAATGCGTTTTCTCTTAAAAAATGCGCATCTTCGTTTCTTTATTCCTTCTGCACCCACCATGAAACCAGCGCTCAGCTAAGCACAATCAGGTGGGTGCTTGTCCTCAAATAGAGCACACTTACTAGTAGTGGAGAAGCGGGAAGGAAGTGCTGATGGGGGCAGCAAGGTCAGTCTGTGCAGTGGGAACGCAGGACCACAGACTGCGTCCTGAGGAAAGTGCACCACGACCCCAAAGCAGGCAAACGTGACAACAGCCTGTGCAAAATGCTTTCACTTGCCCAGATTCTGGAACTTGGGAGCAGTGCTGTGCCGACCTTTACCCACTGTATCTCTGAGGTGCTGGCAAGCAGACATCCCCCCTCCACGTGGGGAGGCAGCCAGACCCTGATACCAAGTCCCTTCACACTGCCCAGGGATTTTATTACTATCTCATTCTCTCACTGGAGCCCAGAGGGGAATGAAAAATAGCCTTTCTTCATGATAAAGATCAGGGATTTCTGCTCAGAAGCTTATCTGTCCACTACCCAATACCAAAGCAAACTCCAGATCCCCTTCAACCTCCTATGATGAGGCTCAGGAGAGAAGCTCTGACATTCTCTACTGACATCCCCAGCAGTAGTTCTGCCCGTAGTGCTGAGCACCAAGGCCTAGAGGAAAGGCCTCGTCACTGAAGGCTCTCCTCCCGGCACAGACACCCTCCTGGCACAGCCGGCACCACACCCAGCTGCCTGAGCTGAGCTGGAGTGGCAATCATCTTTGTGTGGTGTGACAGGAGTGGTATTTTGCTGTAGGCCCAGATTCTGTTAAGATGGCAGAAGGAGTGGCCTGTCACCCAGAATTACTTCTCGGATGCCAATTATATGTTTCAAAAATATCACCTATTAAGACCCAAACACTTTGTTTGCTGGCTGCAGCCCTTTGAACAGGTTACCATGGATTTACGCTGGCATAATGGGCCTGCGTGATGTATGCTCCCTGTCAGCGCTGAAACAACAGTCAGTGCATCTGAGCAGGCCCACCTGCCAAGCAATATGTGCACTGCTCAGCTAAGAGAACGTCCCCCACTGAGCAAGTGGCAGAGCCCTGGAACACAGGCAACTGTGCGCGCATGTGCACAGGATCACAGGCACGTTGGGGTGGGGCTGTGGGGAGGGGCAGTGAGGTAGTTCCCCTCAAGCTTCCCTTCACAGTGACAGGCAAACAATCTCCCTCCCTCCCTCTGTCCCTTTCTTCCTTCCCTCCTTCCTTCCCTCCCTCTGTTTCTCCCTCTCCTTTCTTCCCTTCCTCTCTTCCTCCGACCCCCACCCCCCACTCCATGAACTAGCATAGGCTGCTAATTGCATACATCATTAACACAAGTGGCTGGAAGTTGGCTAGGGGATGCTGCTGGACTGGTTTCTGAAGCCACAAATGGGGATGGATAGAAGAATAATGCAGAAGTGGCTTCTCCTGTGGTTAGGAACTTTGTCAGCACACAAAGGCACCGTCTGATGGGGGTCCCGCTTCTCAGAGGAGGGAGGCTGCAGCATGTGTCACTGCACTGGCTGATCTGAGGGCTCGCCACCACCCTGCTTCTGGGTGTCTATGGAGGTGCCCCTAGACAGAGAGGCAGGCTTCGGCCTTTCCATAGAAAACAGGCTTTCCAAGGCCAGGCACTGGGGCTTTTGGCTGGGAAGGCTCTGGCTAATTAGCGATAGCATGAGGTCTGTGCTGCGAGGAATGCCGCAGAGACACAGAACAGATTCTGCTTTTAGCTACTTGTGAGAGAGAAACTACGACGAATGTGCTGCTTCCTAAGTGAATCAGCTCTCTGCAGATTGTGTAACAAGGAACAATAAATGGCTTTCTTGCAGGCAATGGAGGCACGGAGCAGTCGTAAAAAAGGGCTACGATTTTACTGTGGATTTTAGGTCAATCCTCCCTAACCTCTTTTCAAGATCTCCAAACATTTCTTCAGATCCCCAACCACATGGAGTGATGTGCCACAAACAGTTCTTGTCAAGGTCCATGGCAGGCTGCTCACTTGCATTTTACACAGCTCTGTTAGGCACATGGGCCAGAACAAGCAACAACAAGCTCCTCCCTGAAACAAGTCCTGGTTAGATTATGGGAAAGCCAAACAATGAAGTTTCTCGCAGCCACTCATGGAAAATTATAGTTTAGTTTTCTATTGAGTAACAGTTAAAGAGTAGTAGAATATATCAATAGAAAGAAAAAAAAAACCCAGGTAGAACTTGATCCTGTTTATAGAACAACATAGAGACTTCATAAATGTTTGTATAGATAAAAAGAGGCTGAATGGATGCTGAAAAATTGATCTCTCTGGGTGAAAGAGATTTCGGGTGGTTTTTACTTTCATTACTCTTCTGTACATTTTAATTTTGTTAATAAGGATGTGTCATTTTGTAAAAATCCATTGAGTTCTTTTAATAAAAAAGCGAGAGGATATCCATAATGCAATCCAGCAGGAGATAAGGAGGGAAGAATCATGTGGAACATTCCAAGGAAGAAGTGAACAAGGAGATTATGAATAGGTATGAAGAAAAAAATACATTTATTAGAATTTAGGGAATTGAAGTCGGTTAACCTAGAGGTTCAATAAGAACCAGGAACGTTCTTCACGCACAGGTAAGGCAAGAGATGATGATGATTTGGAGAGAAGATGAAATTACAGCCATGTTGATCTTGAGGTGCCGCCCTGAAGGACAATGGAGTCTGGAGTGAGAACAGGGGTCTGGGGAATCACTATGTGGGCTCCATGGGCATTGACAGTAGAAAGTGAGGGAAGACACTCAGTCTGCTTGGCTTACTTCTGTATTGCCCACCCATAAAACGGTGCTGGGCATATGGTAGAAACCTGAAAGTCCTTACTACTTGAGTGAAGAAATACAACACTGAAATTAATAAATTAGTGAGAGGGCAACATCAAGAGAAAGCCAAAGAGAGCAGAAAACCAGCCTTGGGGACAGTTAGCAGGTGGAAGGAGGAGGAAGTCAGAACGACAAAGGAGAAAGGAGGATCTCTAAGCTTACTGTCCTGCCATCTGGTGAAATTCTGTCTCTAATTTTCTTTGAACAATTTTCAAAAATTATTTGAGTCTCAGTTTTTGGTTGATTTTTTTTTAAAACAAAACAAAACAAAACAGAGGGATGATGGTCTTAAAGTTTCCATCCAGGTCCAGAATTCTATGAATCATTCATCGTTGAATTATTTAATCTTTATTATTAAATTTTTCTTACATTTGTGTCCAGGGTTAACCAATGATTTGCAAGTTTCCTGGAGGCTAGAAAATTTCTCTCCCTAAATTGCTTAATACAGTAATGTTTTCACAAATTGTTCCTCAATAAATAAGTTAATTTGACTTGGCCTTTTTGTATTAAAGTACAATTTGCACACAGTAATATGTACCAGCCTTAAGTGTACAGTTTGCTGAGGTAGGACAAATGTATTTACTGTGTTATCTTCCTTCCTGTCAAGATAAAATGCACTTTCATTTTGATTTTATTTTGATATCTTTATTACTGCATCATTGGGAACCCACTTGAACCATCCTTATTCCTTTCTTCTCTTATCAATATCCCATCGATAAAAGTTATATAACCAGTCATTTTCCAGTATATTATTCTAATGTTTTTCTTAGTATTATTCCTTCCTCCCATTTCAGTACTTTCCCCATGTAATAGACAGTAAATTCAACTAAGAGCCTTGTACCAGATCAAACATTATTTATGTAGTATCATTGCCAGGTTTTTTACTTAAAAGAGAAATCATCAACCTGACTATCCATAAGAAGTATTTATCCTATACTCTCCTATAGTAATGAATATTTGGTCATTTTAAGATAAGAATATTTCTTTTTTAGCCAAAGATAAATGTATGTGATAGCATATTTTTAAAAACATGCTGTTATATTTCAGACTAGTTTTGAATATTTCTTTGGTTGAGTCATGAGACTGTGGCTTTTGAGTCATCTGGACCTAAACACCATTCAGTTGACTTTGGCTCCTGGAGTAGGTAAGGGGAGCTCTGCCTCCTCCTGGTTTTAATCAGATACAATTTGATATTTACCCATTTCTGACACCTGGCTCTGACAGAGCCCGCGGGTGCCAGTTCAGACTGGGCCACAGCCCTGACCTTGATGAGTCCTTTGGATCTGACAGCTCCCCTAAGCTCAAATTCTGTGGGGTCACTTTGGCTCTGCTTTTCCCACCTTACAAGAGGCAGGCTTCCCAGTCATAAACCCAAGCCACGGACCAGAGCCCTCCCCTGAGATCACAGCCACGACGTGGGCCTGGCTCTGCCAGCGGAAAGGGGACTGCTTTTGCGGTTAGTGTCAGACGTCAATGCTGGAGGCTGGCTTCCAGGCAAAGTCTCCAACACTCAATTTCTACCAAAACAAAATAAGAACCAACACAGGCAACTGAAATGACCAAAGTCTGTCCTCCCGATGCTTAAACAAACATTTCTACCTGCACTGAATTTTAAGTACTTTTGGTCTCTAGATGAGCAAATATTCCACTATTTGCATTAACTCTGGTTGATCCTGAAGCCACATTCGTCAGAAAAGAGGAGAGAATGTCATTTGTGCCAAAACCCTAAGTTCTTGTTCATGTCAAATGTTACACTGAAACAGTCAGTCTCTAGTGCTGGATGCTGAAGGGTTCCAACAAGGCTGTGCATAGAAGTTAATAAATCAGTCAATATAAACTCATCGAACCACTTCAGACACTTTGCTCAGCATCAGGCCTGTTTTGTACATGGCCTGCCCTGACCCTGGAGAACCTGAATCAAAAAGACTGACCCTGCCCTAACCGGTTTGGCTCAATGGATAGAGTGTCGGCCTGCGGACTGAAGGGTCCCGGGTTCGATTCTGGTCAAGGGCATGTACCTTGGTTGTGGGTACACCCACAGTGGGGGGTGTGCAGGAGGCAGCTGATCGATGTTTCTCATTGATGTTTCTAACTCTCTATCCCTCTCCCTTCCTCTCTGTAAAAAATCAATAAAATATATAAAAAATATGCTAAAAAAAAAAAAGATTGACCCTGTTATCTCCTCAAGCATGATTTCTAAAAGAAAAAAGATTGACCCTGTTATCTCCTCAAGCATGATTTGGATCTGGTCTAAATATTTTCTGCTTACACGCCAACCCTCCACAGCACAGTTATTTGCCCCTCGCACAGCAAATAAACCAGGCAACACCTCTTAGCTGCTACCTTGTGTTGAAGAAAACACCACCACATGAGACAATAGTTAAAATGGAGTTCTCAGGACACTTGAAGTGAATGCAATGATGTGCCAAGACTGAAGATTGGTGTCTTAGCCTAGGAGTCCTCTCCACCTGATTGTGGAGAAAGGATTTCTAGCCTTTGCTTGAATATCCCCACTGACAGGGAGTTTACAACCTTTCACAGCATCAATCCATTACTGTTCATCTGTGCATTTTACTCTGAACTGAAATCTGTCCTTCTAGAAGCCAAACACACAAAAAGGCCTCGATTCTGTCCTCTGAAATGACCCAATCAAGTCTAATGGCTTTTCCACATGACAGAGATTTAGCTACTTGGCATCAAGGCCTAGCCTAAGAGTTGTGGGATTTCAAAGATGGTTGAAGGCATGGTTCTTCTGAGGTTATGATAACTGATAAAAAATATCATGTGAGAACCTGGCGTATTCCCAGCAACGTAAGCCAAAAATAGTCATGAAATTCATAACAGCAGTTGAAAAGGCAGTGCCAGTCCTAACTAAATTAGAAGTGATATGAATAAAATGGTGCATGAAACAATGTTCTCACAAAATCACAAAGGCAGGCCCCAGTTAGTTTGCATAATGCTTACACCAGTTTAAAATCTAGTTGGGTTTTGCTCCATAGATTTACAGCTTTTAACATTTGTTCACCTCTTGGTTTAATCTTAATATTTTACATTTGTATAGCACTTTAAACTTTCAAAGAATTTTACATATTATTTTATATAATTTGATTTTGAAATTCAAAAATGATATCAGGCTACAGAAGATGATAAGCCTTTCATTAACCACGCCAGGAATACAGTGAGGTATACAAATGCAGTCCATTCTCCTGAAAGTCTTCATGAAGCCTACACATATGGGGACTGAAGTAGAGCCCTGTCTGCCACATTCCAGCTATGTGACCTCACTCAGACTTCTTCACCTCTCTAAGCGGTTGCTTCCTCTTCTCTAACTTGCAGGTGACATACTGTGGCCTTAAGTAAATTAATTCACACAAACAACTAAGCCTAGTGCTTGGAACACAGGATGAGTAAATGTTTGTGCTTAATAATCTTTTTTGTTCACCACAGCTAATAACTGATTTCTTTATTATAACATTGATCTTATTAGGACAGACAACATAGAGAAGTATGGTAAAAATAGTTAAAGTATCACAGAGCTTTACAAAAATTGTTACATTGGCAGTCTCAAAAATATTGTGATGGTCGCTGGGTATACACACAAAAGAACTAAAAGCAGGGACTTAGTTCATGGCAGCATTATTTATAATAGCCAAAAGGTGGAAGCAACCAGGTGTCCACCGATGGACAAATGGATAAACAAAATGTGGTATATATGTACAATGGGATAATATTTAGTTTTAAAAGAAAGCAAAGTCTGACATATGCTACAACATGGGTGAATCTTAAGGAAATTATGCTAAGGTAATAAGCCACTCATAAAAAGACAAATGCATATGATTCGATTCATATGAGACACTTAGACTGGTCAAATTCATAGAGACAGAAAGTAGAATGCTGGTTCCTAAGGGTTTGGGGAGAGAGGAATAAAGAGTTATTGTTTAATGGATATGGGGTTTCAATTTGGAAAGATGAAAAAAGGTTCAGAGATGGATGGTGGTGATGGCTGCAAATAGTGAAAATACTTAGTTAAAATGGTAAATTTTGATATAAGAAAATAATCCTATAAATATTGCAATGATATTCCAACATATTTTAGGCTTCAAGGAAATATGAGCTCATTCCTTATCCTAGAAGTACTTAACATCTAACTAGGGAGACAGAAAACAAACTAAAAAGACAAATAACAATCCAAAATAATCTAATTAAGGCATTGAGCAAATAAACAAGCATCTATGAAGCCAGGACTTGCCAATGACATTATCCAGTTGGTGGACATTAGCCATAACTTACATATGCCAGATGTCTTGGGTCAGAGTCATGGACAAAGTCTGGGACCTGAAGTCTCACTCAACAGCACTCAATAACAGAGTATGTTTATTAAATACTAAATATCGAGAGGCTCCCAAAGACACTTAGTGACTGACAGCTTCATCTCACACGCTTTTTATACTTCATCAGGCAAACACAGACAATGGGAAACAGTTACTCTAATTAAGCACTTTCCTTATCCTCCCCTGGCAGAACTGCGTTCAGATAAAGGATAATGGCACTAAATGAACAGGTTAATTAGAGACAGCATTTACCCCTGCAGGCCTTCCACTGGAAACGCCATTTCACACCATTACATCACGCAGGAGAACAAGGCTCCCGGGACCAGCTCCTGAGACAGCCAGTGACCAGCACAGAACAAAGCAAGGAAAGGAAAGAGAAATCATGCTGGCACATCCGACAATGCGGCTCATCCAGGATTTTCCCCGTATTTCTCTAGGGCATGAATTGGCAAACTACAGCCTGCAGACCAAATCCGACCCATAATCAGTTTCTATACAGCCCGAAAGCTAAGATTAGTGTTTGCATTTTTAAAGTGTTTTGTAAAAAAAAAAAAGAAAAGAAGAGAAAACAAAGAAGCGTATAGAGAGACCTATGTGGTCACAAAGACTAATTTGTGCTATCTGGCCCTATCTGAAGTTTCTTGGCTCCAGAGTAAGGCTCCAAAGTTCAGCTTGCCAATCCATAGGATAGGAATTAATATTCAACGTGTTCACTACCAAAGAGAAGGAGGGTAAAGAGAACAGCAATATGTTCACAAGGGAGCATTCTAAACTCCACTCTGTCACCAACAGTCATCCTACAAATGTCGTAATTTGATGCAGAGGTATCCTTTCCGTTCATCACTTCTGTGAGCAACAATGTGCTCTCCTTTTATCCACCTGGGAGAAAAGCAACAGGAAACCAAGCAAATATTCATTCAAGCAACTTTTTTAAAAAATCAAGAAAACACAAACTCTCTACTCTGCGTTTCTTACCTCTTCCTTTCTCTAACCTGGTCATTACTTCAAGCTGGAACATGTTGTTGTAAAAATATTATAATTTAAGGTGGTGTACTGCAACAATTCCATTGGTTTGGGGGTGTTTAGGATTAAGCTTGAAAATAGGTTACAAGTTGAAACTTGGCAGAGAGAACTGACACTCGGGGTAGGCACCAATTGCATGTAATTTGAAAACAGCCAGTTTAGAATTTGCTAATTCATAAGAGCTCAGAAAAAAAGCAAACCTCAACAACCTCACCTAACTGAACATACTTGTGCTCTGAATACAGCTCAGTGCCCATTCAGAAGCTGCCATTCATGCAGCTGATGTTTTTCTTCCCAAAATAATAAATACTTTCTTCAACTGAAATGTGGGTTCATTACAAATAAAAATATTGCTATTGACCGACTGTAAGTGGATTACATATTTACTTTGCTTTATTGAAAGGCCCATGAGGGGAATGACCACAACTTCTGCCTTCTCTTGCATTCCATACTGCCTAGCTGGGCACAACACTGGCACAAAAAAAGCAAGCTGTTATTTATAAAATAAGGAATGGCAAATACAAAGAATGAAAACCCACAAAGGACACTGGTTCATGCTTGCAGGGTATGCGCATTTTAATGTGGTTCCTGGCAAAATCTGAAGTACCTTGGCTCTAGAGTAAGACTCCAAAGTTCAGTAACCTCCAATGGAACTTCAACACCAACTCAACCAGGTTTCCAATAGCTCTGGTCTTTCCTATCCATGTGATTTTGACATGGAAAAAAAATCACTATATATATACATTATTTGTTTCACAAATATTTTAGCACTTAAAATATTAAATCAATGTTATCTTTTAGATAGACCCTCCCTCTGAAATAGTTGAGCATGATGAGCTCACTGTCCAGAGAGTGTGTATTCCCACCAGAGCTTATCAAGGAAGAGTTGAACAAAGGTGCAGAGCATGAGGGCACACGTGCAGGAGTGGTCAGGGCCTGGGCTGCAGCAGTTGTTCTCAAGGGCTGAGGTGCTGTTGGAGCCTTTCCATGGGCCTCTGGATCACAGTTTCCCATTTGCAGAGTGTAGCCATTTGTTTAGGAAGTGCCTGCTTCATATACTTATAGCCTGCACATCTGCGTGCGCGCACACACACACACACACACAAACACATGTGTACACACAGAAACACATGTGTACACACACGTGCACACACAAAACATATACATACACATGCACACACAGAGAGAGACACACAAACACATGTGTACACACACAAACACATGTATACACACACACAAACACATGCACACACACACACAGACACACACGCACTGAATGACCTTGAATTCGGACCTAATCTTTGGGGGAAATAGTGTCTTCTACAATTGTGTGAGGATAAGAACTTAGTTATTAAACTGACAGCAGGCCCTAATACCTATGCCTTTCACCTTCTTTTTCATATGTGAATATGTTTTTAAAAAGGAAAACATACCACTTAATAGGCCACTCATCTCAACCCCAATAAAATCACTCCCCTTCTTACTGTTTTAAAAAGCTGAGTCCTTACTCCTTCCTGCACACTGATTTTCTTGCCCTTTGACTACACATCAAACTAAATGTTACTTACTTACAAGCAATTGACTGCAAGTTTGTTTAACAGCAAGACATCCCTTTAATTAACTGCCCTTTTTTTATTGGAGTTGACAGGCAGTGCATTTGTGGCATCTCAACTGATTACATGAAGTCTTAGGTAGCTGTAGACAACTGGTAGAGAAAAAATAGCCTATATTTAACCCTAACAGATAGGTTTTATGGTTAAGAAACCCCACAGGAAAAAAATCTATAATTTCAAAGAACCACAGATTGAATGTCATTATCATTTTTTTAAATTGAAAGAAATTATTTTCATTAATGGGAAAAATCTGTGTTTTATTCCACTTTTCAAGACAAAATTGTTGTTGAGGCACTGCTGATCTTTCTCTCAGATTCTCTCTGCTTCATGATAGAAATTCTACTTAGGAAGTCTCATAAAGAAATAATAAAAAATGTACACCGAAATTTAACCACTAATATATTCATCACTTCCCTAACTAAAATGGATAGACTGTAAACAATACTTCATTTCAATAGAAGAATATAGGTAAGATAAAGCATAGTGGTTCTAAGAAATGTATACATTATGTGGTCATTAGAAGTGGAACTACAGACTAGTCATATGAGAAAATACTCATGGTGTAACATTTAAGGAAAATAAGATGAATTCTAGCCCCGGCAAGGTGGATCGGTTTTTTGGAGTGTCATCCCATACACCAAAATGTTGCGAGCTCAATTCCCAGTCAGGGTACATATGTAGGTTGCAGGTTCAATCCCCAGTTGGGCCGTGTATGGGAGGCAACCGATCGATGTTTCTGTCTCACATCGATGTTTCTCTCTCTCTCTCTCTCTCTCTCTCTCTCTCTCTCTCCCCCCCCTTCTCCTCCCTCCCTCCCTCTCCCACTCCCTCTCTCTAAAACCAATAAGCATGTCCTCAGGTGAGAATTTTTTTAAAAAGATGAATTCTAAACAGTATATATAATTCTAATTATGTTCACTATATATGATTTAGAAAAAAAGACTAGAAGGATATAAACAAAACCATACTAATTGCTGTCAAGGAGGGGGGGAGTTATAGGTGATTTTTTATTCTCTTCTTTTTACTCCCCACATTTTATGTAATTTACTCATTTTGTAATAAGAAAAAAAAGTGCACTTCAGAAGTATAGTTAGGAAGAGGATTCTCCCACAGGTCTTAATTAGATGATATTCTAGACTCAGAGCTGTCCAGCAAACCACTCCCAGAAGCAAGTCAGGTTCTTAACTAGGATGACTGCCTGCTAACACCTGTTCTATCTTCTCTAGATTATTGTCAGAGCAGACGAGAAAAAAATAGTTGGGGGAAAATGCCTACTTCTGCATTTATAAACAAGCAAATTCTCAGTAGGAGGAGGAATTGTTAAAACCAACCAAAAAATAAAAAAGTAGAAAAACACTCACCCTTGTTATCTAATACTCACATCGAAGAGGTTTTATACCCACACATTTTAAGAAACCAAGAGGGAGTCACAAACCCAATTCAATTTAATTGGGTGCTCTCTTGACACAATTGTTATTAATAAGATTGTATTGTACAAACCTCCCTGAAATCCCAAACGCTGCTGACTACACGGGCAATAAAAAAATAGAAAAACACCCACCCTTGTTATCTAATACTCACATCGAAGAGGTTTTATACCCACACATTTTAAGAAACCAAGAGGGAGTCACAAACCCAATTCAATTTAATTGGGTGCTCTCTTGACACAATTGTTATTAATAAGATTGTATTGTACAAACCTCCCTGAAATCCCAAACGCTGCTGACTACACGGGCAGAAGCATTTAACATCCAGCACACAACATGTGGTTGTGTCTGCTCTTCTGCTCTGGCCCCTCCCGCAGACTCCTCCTGCTTCTTCTCCCCTTCCCCCTTGGATTCTCAAATCAAAGGAAAAGCTTGTCTTGAGCAACCTCCATAAATTATTCACATGATATTACAGTGTATGTCAGCAATCTCGCAGTGTTTAAAAAACTTAACTACAAGCCAATTAAAATGTAAACTGAGAAAGACGGATGGAGCTGGTTGCTCTGGTGTGAACTTGAGCAGCTCATAACAATATGCACTACAACTTCCAGACCTGCGGATTTGACAGCTACTTTCATCAGCAGAGCCTCGCCCTCCCCCATGACTCCTTCCTTTTCTTTTTAATGCAGTGCTTCTCCCAGGACAAATGGTTCCATATCCTTCCACATTCAGCAGATTAGTCCCCTGGGCCTTGCAACCAGCCCAAGCTCTCAAAGTGGAAGTCATTAACAAAGGTTCGCTTCTTTTCCTCTTTGTTTTTAAGGATGTGTAATATACCAGCTCATTTTCTTTACAGCTTTAATTTTTAAAAAGGAAAGAAAAACAGAAAAGAAAGACGATAATGCCGGCAAAGATGAAGTATACAATGAGAGAGGACCAGGGAATCTGAGAGCTAGCCAAAAGGAGATGGTGATGCTGTAAATCAGCAATTTTCAACCAGTGTGCTGAGGTCCCTGCACAATTTTTAACAACATGCAATACCTGACTATTTAGTCAGGGGCACTGACCTTTCCCCCCCTGAGGTTGTCTAGAACAAATGACAACACCCAATATAACAATAGCCATCCAGTGTGAATAAATCAAAATTATACCTATTTTATTTGTCAGATTGGGAAAAAAATACACTTTTTGGTGTGCTGCAGAATTTTCGTAATTAGTTTATGTGTGCCATGAGGTGGAAAAAGTTGAAAATCACTGTTCTAAATTATGTTCCCTCCGTTGTATCCATTTCAATCTTTTCTAAGATATGCTCCACACCAATGGATCTGTCTGCCATACTTCCACTTAATATAAATACAACTGAAAGACTAAATAGATACAAGCCTGCTATTTCTGGGAGGAAGAGGGGCCAAGACTATTGCTTAGCTACAGGTCTATTAAGGCAAAAAACATGAGTCCTTTAAAAAATATATTAGCACATTCTCCTCATCCCTCATCCTGCCTTCCTTTCCATTTCCCCTCTCTTCAAACATTACGTAAGAAATCTCTACCTGCAATGAAACAAAAGGAGTCCTGACCAGGTTGGCCCAGAGCATGAGGCAGATTACTAACATTTCTGCATTGCCCAACTCTTATTTATGGAACTTGAGTTTTCAGTTTCTGAAACTATATAGCTCAAATTTAAGTCAGGGTCGTCTGAGTCCTCTAAAGAAAGGCCTGAACAAAGACACTTCAGATGTTTGGCACTGGACATTTGGCACCAATCTAATGGGATAATGTTCCACTTCATTTCTCAACCTTTTCGGTTTTGTGACTAGATGTACAGTTTAAACAGAAGACACAAATGGTCTTCAATCCTTACAGAGAATGAAACGCACCTAATTCTAGAGAAACTGGTGACCTTGTGGTAATGGAACATCACCTTGATCGATCTATCTCTGTCATCAGGATACATCAGGTCAATTAGAAAGGTCAAAGTTCACACAGAAATGTTCAAACCAACTCCACCAGAGAAATGCTTGTACCTATGAGCCAACTATTAGGATATCATCTATCAGTGACCTATGCCATCAAATTAGTGCCTTAAAACAGAAAAACTAATCAATGAAATAATTCATTACCTTGAAAAACATCACTATTTATTGAACTCAAAGAGATGAATACCATTGAAAATAAACAAATGCCTCATGGGTAGTCAATTTAAATGGAAAAGAAATGAAGCGATTCAACTCTTTGACCAAACTTTGAAATTGGAGGTTTCATTGGGGAAAGCTAGTCAGCTAATTTTAAGAATTCCACAGTAGGTTTTCTCTCTGTTATAAGCTAGAGAGTACTACACACTGCAATCATATAGTAAATTTTTGGATTAAATTCAGGTAGCAGGTATCTCAGAAAAGCTTACAATTCAAAATAAAGGCAGATAGCTATCTGAGCAATACATATAATCAACAGATTCATTATGCTATTTAATCCTGCTGAATTATTACAATGGCAGCTTTCAACCTTCACTGAATATCATAATCATGTAGAAAGAGCTTTAAAAATACAAAAATCTGGGCCACCTCACAGATATTCTGACTCAATTGCTCAGGGAGAGGTCTAAACAACATTTTCAGGTGATTTTAATTTGGTGCTGCCAAGGTCTGAGAACAGCTAATGTGACTGAGAATAGTAATCTCTGGTTATTTGCTGTGGTGGAACATGACACCATAGGCTGGACAAAATATGACAGGCACCTTCAACTTCCTCCTAGCCTTTAACCACCTAAATCTTCCTTCTATTCAGTCTCTTGATATTTCTCTCTCAGGCTTATTTCAAAGTCCCCATAACATGCTTTCTCCTTTATGTCTTACTATTAAAAACAGGGCTTCTGGTCAGAGAAATCACAATGAGGTACCACTTTCACACATAATAGGATAGCTATAATAAAATAGACAAAGAACAGCAAATGTTGGTAAAGATGGAGAGGTACTGGAATCTTCATACACTGCAGATGGGAATGTAAAGTGATGCAGACACTTTAGGAAACAGTCTGACAATTACTCAAATGGTTAAACCATATGACCCAGTATTTCAACTACTAGGTGTATACATGCTAAGAGAAATGAAAAGATATGTCCACATAAAAAGTTACACATGAGTGTTCATAGCAGCATTCTTCATATAGAGTCAAAAAGTGAAAACAATTAAAATGTCCATCAAATGATGAATGAATAAAAAATTGTGGTATGCTGTAGCCGGTTTGGCTCAGTGGATAGAGCGTTGGCCTTCGGACTGAAAGGTCCCAGGTTCTATTCCGGTCAAGGGCATGTACCTTGGTTGTGGGCACATCCCCAGTGGGAAGTGTGCAGGAGGCGGCTGATCGATGTTTCTCTCTCATCGATGTTTCTAACTCTCTATCTGTCTCCCTTCCTCTCTGTAATAAATCAATAAAATATATATTTTTTTAAAAAAATTGTGGTATAGCCATTCACTGGCACATTATTAGAAAACTAGAGGCCTGGTGCACGAAATTCTTGCATGGGTACAGATCATAGGCCTGGCCTGTGATCAGGGCCATCTTCCCCGGCTGCCGGCAGCTGGCCCTGCCCCCCGCCACCACCCACCCCTAGTTCCCTGTTCACCATTTGGCAATCGGGCTGGGGGCAGCTCCTGTGTTGAGCGTCTGCCCCCTGATGGTCAGTGTGTGTCATAGTGACTGGTTGTTCCGCCGTTCAGTCAAGTTGCCTCTTAGCCTTTTATTATATAGGATATAAAGAAATGAAGTATTGGTACATGCTATGGCATGGATGGACACTAAAAACAAGTGAAAGAAGTCAGCCACAAAGGGCCACGCATTGTATGATTCCATTTACATGAAATGTCCAGAATAGGCAAATGTACAGAGACAGAAAGCAGAGTAGTGGTTGCTGAGGGCTAGAAGTCTGAGAGGTAGGAGGGGGCAAGGAAGAAGGTGATGGTTAAGAAACGCAGCATTTCTTTTTTGGGTAATGAAAATGTTTTAAAATTGATGGTGGTGATGAATATAAAACTCTGTAATATACTAAAACCACTGAAGTATACATTTTAAGTGAGTGAATTATGTGGTATGTGAATTATATCTCAATAAAGCTATGAAAACCATTAAAAAAAGAAAAGAAGCCTTCTTCTTTGAGGCCTGACTTGGCAGCCCACTTAGCTTCCAGTCTCTTATTAGGGTTGGAGCTTGTCTAGCTTGTGCACAGCCCCCACATGGTTCTGGGCTGCGATCCTGAACCTAGTCTGTTGATAAGACCTTTAGATTCCAACTGACCATCCTGGTCCCAACATAATATCGATCGGACAAGCACGTCCAAATGACACTAAAGACTGGAATTCTATTTATCCTGACGGTAACAGGGAGTTGTTAAAGTTTTGTAGGGAATGGTGAAAGGAAGACACGTGAATTATTAGGAAGTCCTTTAACTGATTTCTCTCATTATATGTTCTCCCCAGCTGACCAAGTATACCTTGCCTCAGTGTCACTCCTCATGTAATAACTAAATAATTCCTCCTTTCCACCTACATTGTACCAACTCGTGGTAATTAGGCTCCACCCTGTCAGGTAAACAGTATGTCCCATATTTCCTTCATCTAATCTCTCTTCCTCTTTCTGGCCATTCTCTTTCCTGTCCCCCATACAGACCATTTTCACTCTCAGCATCAGATCTTTAACTATACCAGCACTCTTGTATCTTGTATCCTCCCTCTCTTCCACACTCTCCATGTTAAAGCTATTCTTCAATGTCTACATTTCAATATCCCACGGAACTATTCCCACAAATTTCATTAATTAGGGTAATAAATGATATATATTACACAAACCCCAAACTCATATCATGCACTTTGTCCCACTGACCAGACTATATTATTTGAGAGCAAGAATCTATCTATATATATAAAAGGCTAAGTGACCATCCGACCAGTAGTTTTGACACGCAATGACCACCAGGGAGCAGACACTCCAACTGGTAGCTATGACGCGCACTGACCACCAGGGGACAGACGCTCAATGCAGGAGCTGCCAAGCTGCGGTGACTTGGCAGTAGCGGTTCTTGGGTGACGCACCATGGAATCAGAGAGGAGGGAGCCCAATTCTGGGGTGCGTCACCCAAGAACTGCCCTCTCGCAATCCAGGACCCATTGGGGGATGTTGGAGAGCCGGTTTTGGCCCGATCCCCACAGGCCAGGCCGAGGGACCCCACCTGCCAGAGGGACCCTGCTCACTCCACAGACGCCCTTCAAGCCATGGCACCACCCCAGGTGCAGCCAGCCAGGGAGGGACTGCGGGAGGCTGGCTCCAGGGCATGTCCAGCCTGTCTCGCCCAGTCCTGCCCTGCCCCACCAGCCACCTTCTAATTAATTTCCTTTCAATGCGCACGAATCTGTGCACTGGGGCACTAGTCTATATATATAAAAGCCCAGCGACCGAACAGCAGAATGACCGGAACAATGGGAACGACTGGTTGCTATGACGCACAATGCAGTGGCCAACTGGCCCGATCCGGCCCGAT
>NW_005363938.1:6702550-6705879 GCF_000412655.1 Myotis brandtii
ATGTGCACTGACCACCAGGGGGCAGAAGCTCAACACAGGAGCTGCCCCCTGGTGGTTAGTGCACTTCCACAGTCAACTTCCAGTGGCCGGCCAACCTCCTGCGGCCCCTACTCCCCACCCCCAGGCAGGCCTGCCCTGATCGGGACTGGGCGAGATGCCCTGATCCGCCCTGATCACCGTCCAGGCCGAGGGACTCCACCCATGCACGAATTAGTGCACCGGGCCTATAATAAAGTTCTCTTGATTCCACACAGTGCCAAGTGCTGGGCCAGCAGCAGATGTACTTACAGTGTAAAAGGAACTCATTTTTATTTCCAAGGATTGATGTACAATTGGTTTCTCTTGCATGTTCTCTCTCTGCAGTGGTTTCCCTTCCCATTAGGAAAGCCTGCTCTTTGTGCATTTCTTTTTCTCTAGGCTATGTGCTATTACAGTAGAAATCACTCCCTTGGGAAAATTATTGATGGGCAGCTTCTAATTTTAAGCTACAGCTGAAGTAAGAAACTGAATCACAGCTGCATTACCATTTCATTCTGCAAGGAGCCCTGATGATAAATATTTAACCAGAACAACTTCCTTTTCCTTTGCTGCTATGTTCGCGTTTAATTATTTCAACAAATGATTCTTTCAAACATTTACCACTCTTGTCAAACCCCTAACTACTGGTGTATCATGTTTTTGCTGCCTCCTCACTAAAAAAATACAAACCATTCCTTTCACCTCCATACTTACTGATACCTATGGCTTTACCCATTGTTCTGGTCATTGGCACTGTCCATCAAATATTTCTTATTCTCTCTCAGTTCTAAGCACTTTCTTTGCCCCATGAGCTTGGATGTGACTTTCTCTGTGAGAAGCGTAGAAGCAAATGCTGAGATGAAGCCTCCATCACCTGGATCCGTGAGAGCTAAGATGAGCAGAGTCCCCTTCTTGATTCATGTTGCTTTAATAGCCTTATATCTGGGGGCTATGTGTTCTTGCACCAAAATCTAAATGATCCTGCCCAATGTCTAATTTTATTACTGCCCGTCCCTTCTCTAACCCAGAAGAGCATGTCATCCTCACTTTGAAGTTGCCTCTCTTCTTTTCCATATTCCATTCCTCTTTTCTCTGAAACCATATACATTTCCCATCACCCTAAACACTGACTGCACATTCATGGTCCCTAAACATACCACAGCCTCCACTTCTTTACCTTCTGTTTTGATCTCTTTTTGAACTATTCTAACCGGGCCTTCATTGTCATCATTCCACGGAAGCAGTTCTTGCCAAAGATCAGTGGCCTTCTAGGTAGCAAAAATCTTAGAAGACTTACATTCTTCTGCCCTATGGTATCAGATATGACCATATATATAAAAGAGCTTCTACTTTCTGAAACCTCTTTTTGTTTTCAAAGCCATTCTTTTTCTAGATTATCAAACAATACCTCCATTTCCTTTGCTAAATAATCCTCTTGTAGCCATCATTTGTGAATATACCCCAGCCTATCTTTTCAATTAGGGATTTCATAAATCAGTATCTATAATTCCGACTTTTATCTTCACCTCTCAGCTAAATTTCTCTACCTAGATGTCTCACAAGACCTCAAAGTCAACATCTCTCAAACTGAATGGATTCCCCCTTAATCTCATCCTGACCTCAGTCCTCCACCTGTACTGCATGTCATCATCTACGCAGTCTTCAGGCATATTCCTCAGCATCATTTCCAGATCTCCACACTTAGTCAATCACTCAGATCTGCCAATGACTACGCTTAAATCTCTGAAATGTTCCCTCTGCTCAAATATCACCACACTGCCCTGATCTAAAAGAGCCCCTGTAGTTTTCCCTGTGGTTGCCAGCATCACCTCACTGAAATCCAAATCTGATTATGTTTTTCTTCTGCTTAAACACCTCTCTGCAATCTCCCGATTTATAGCCTAATCAACTTTCCTGTTTTACTAACTATTCTGCTCACAACACCTCTATTCCAGACATACTAGTATAAGTAGGGCTATCTAGGTCCCTAAACATATCACAGCCCACATCCTCCACTTCTTTGCCCACACCGGCCTTCACTTCCCCTCTCTTCCTGGTGAGCTTTTACTCATCCCACAGCACTGTCTTATTTGAAGTCACTTCCTGCAGGAAGGCTTCCCTACAGTCTTGGGCAGTTTTACCTATATCCTCCATTAAGTTCTCCTGACACCTTTGTTCATATTTCTATTAGATCACTTTTAATGCATTGTGATATTTGCTATGGATCTGTCCCTAAGAGAAGTTGGTTTCAAGTTGCGTTTAATGAGCCTACAGGGAAAGGAGTCAGAGACAAAAAGGGCAGGTTTTCAAGAAACCTTCTCTTGCTCTTTTACAAATGAGCGGCTCACATAAGCTTTGGTTCAGAGACTTAATTGATAAAGTAAAGTTAGAAAACCATTTATTGGAACATAAGTTCCTCCATGTGAGGTATCATAACTCTGGAGTCCTATAGCATGATGACTGGTACTTGGTAAGTACCCAAAAGATGATTTCTAATGAATTAATGAGTTGTTGGGCAATGCTACTTACCATTGCCCCCTTTCATTTGAGCTATTACCCTAAGTACAGCATGAAGGTTGCCCTGGGAGACCAATGGCTCCCAGGAATAAATCTGGCCATTAAAACGATGATAGCTGTCATCAAAACAGCATAGCTTTAGAAGCAACTAAAGTACAAAGTTTCTTAGCAGCTTTGGTTCATTACCAAAGCAGGCATTATCCTAAAATTGATCTTATCTGAAGGTTAAACACACTTAGTTCCTTGTCAGAACACTTAACTCTCCAATATGGTCAATTACTAGATAATAGTGTCCACTTTCTCATGTCTTACTACGTAAATGGTCCGATCAATAAATAAGTGCACACTGCATTATTAAGAGCTTACTGATATTAGACACAAATGGAAGGAGTCTATGAACTAGTCTTTAAAAAAATACCATTCAGGTTCCCTGTCAATTGCAGGCGCTTAGTAAGTCTCTATTGTGCTGAAGCCACTGAAATATAATTTCCTTTGAACCTTCGATCTACATTATAGGCATCACATGCAAAAATATGGACTCTTTTGTTTCAATCTGTTCTGAGTTTGAGTGTCATTTTATTTATTTTAGTAATAAAGGGATGTTGACCAAATGAATTTGTTCCTCATCAAACCACAAAATATTTAAAGATATCAAAATACTGAACCCTTCACTCTAACACAGTGGTTCTCAACCTTCCTAATGCCATGACCCTTTAATACAGTTCCTCATGTTGTGGTGACCCCCAACCATAAAATTATTTTCGTTGCTACTTCATAACTGTAATTTTGCTACT
>NW_005363938.1:6706279-6707238 GCF_000412655.1 Myotis brandtii
TAATGTAAATATCTGATATGCAGGATGTATTTTCATTGTTACAAATTGAACATAATTAAAGCAGTGATTAATCACAAAAACAATATGTAATTATATATGTGTTTTCCGATGGTCTTAGGCAACCCTTGTGAAAGGGTCGTTCGACCCCCAAAGGGGTCTCGACCCACAGGTTGAGAACCGATGCTCTAACAGGAAGTAAGAATATTTGTATTCTGCATGGTGATGAAATAGGCCCTCTCTTCTGCAGAAAAAAAAGTGGGAGATTTAGGGCAGACCAAGAAGACTCTGAGGGGAAAAACCTGATCCAGGAATTCTTTCACCAAATGTTCTTTCTTTGTAAATGTTGTCTTAGAAAGAATTTTAGTCACTGTTAGCTTTAAAATCCTTATTGACCTTTTTTACAATAGGCTTTCCCAGCATCTTTCTACATTTACACAGGATGTCTAAACTGAACTACAGCACCTGCAGAACAAAGGAAGAATGGTCTAACTATCTATAATAGTATCATTGCTAGAGGGAGATGAGTTCAAATTGAGCTAAATACAATTTTTTTAAATCATTTTATCATTAAGAATTACCCCCAACGAATCCAGGAATGTTTTATTTACTTAAAACTAGATTAAACACTTTAGCCAGTATTTATACAATGTTTTACTTCTGCCTCCAATACCTGAATGTCTACAACCAAAGTGAGAAAGACAATGGGCAACATGATATTTGAGGCATATAATTACCATGAACTTGGCCATGTCCTTCCATGGATCGTGCCAAAATTCTTTAAAAGCCCCCCAGACATATTAATCTATCTATCCATATATATATACTGAGTGGCCAGATAATTATGACCACCTGACATTTGTAGGCAAATTAGCTATAATTTCATGCTGAAGTTGCTAGAGGGCCAGACCATTATAAATAGGGAAGCAGGTTGTTTACCATGACAGTAGAAGTGATTTTTT
>NW_005363938.1:6707493-6721326 GCF_000412655.1 Myotis brandtii
AAGGTAAAGTCTCCCTCATGTTCTTGAAACCACTCCTGCACAATACGAGCACCGTGGCATGGCGCATTGTCTTGTTGGAAGAAGCCATCTCCATTGGGATACGCTATCAACATGATAGGATGAACTTGATCAGCAATGATACTTAGGTATGTTGTGCTATTCAGACGCTGTTCCACATGAATTAAAGAGCCCAAATCATGCCAGGAAAACATGCCCCAAACCCTAACACTGCCCCCACCAGCTTGAAGGGTTGTACTCATGCATGTGGGGTTCATGCTTTCACGCTGTTTCCACCAAATTCTCACTCTGCCAAATGCATGATGCAACTGGAAACGTGATTCATCGGACCACAAGACTTTTTTCCAATGCTCGACTGTCCAATCCTTGTGTTCCTGTGGGAACTGGAGACATTTTATCTTGGTAACTGCAGACAGCAAAGGTGTTCGAACAGGCCTTCGGCTTCCATATCCCATACAATGCAGTGTATGGCTAATTTGCCTACAAACATCAGGTGGTCATAATAATCTGGCCACTCAGTGTATATTCATTTCTATGATGTGTAAGATGCTCTGGTAGCTATGTATACTAGCCAAGGCATTGTCTCTGGCTCTAAGGAATTTATAATCTACTAAAATAAATAATATCCTAATATTAAAAAAAAGATAGCCTATAAAGTAGTTAGTTTGTTGAGAAATGAGATGAACAGGCTATAGGGGAGACCTACTAGAGGCCAAAGAAGGAAGAGCTCAACGAGGCTGGAGCCTTGGGAGGTTTGCGGGAAAAAGCATTATTTGAGCTGTTTCATTGTTTGTTTTTGTAGTACAGAATTCAGAGAAGCATAAAAGAACACAGTACTGAGTATATGACCAATATATGTGGAAAACAGAGTGAAAATTTTTGAAAAGTATAATTATTGTATACATATCTGATGATTTATAGGAGAATAACAAATAGCAAACCATAACATTTGGATATTTCACCTGCAGAAATATCACCATTTAAATAATTATCCAGACTTCTGGCCAAAACAGTGAAGTAAGTAAACACCAGTGCTCACCTCCTCCTGTGACCACATCAAAATTACACCTAAATTACAAAACAACCATCATGGAGAACCACCTGAAGACTAGCTGAACAGAATGCCCATCAATAAGGATATAAAGAAGAAGCCACATTGAGATGGATTCGTGCACCAGTGGGGTCCCTCGGCGTGGCCTGTGGGGATTGGGCCGAAACTGGCAGTCCAATGATGCCTGCCGCTCCTGCCTGCCACTCCCACTCATCCTGGCCCCGCTGCACCTACTGCAGGCTTGTGACCAATCAGTTCCGATTGGGAGAGCCTTGAGCCCTGTGTCTGGTGCCCCTTGGTCAGCTGAGTGGTGCTCCCGCTGTGGGAGTGCACTGACCACTAGGGGGCAGCGTCTGCATTGAGCGTCTGCCCCCTGATGGTCAGTGTGCGTCATAGCAACTGGTTGTTCAGTTGTTCAGTTGCTTAGGCTTTTATATATATAGATAATACTTATTTTAGAGTAGTTAAAAAATAAGAGTACATAAGTCTTTAAATTTTTCCATTCTTTTTGGTATAGCAATTCCATTTCCAAGAACATGTTCTAAGGAAATCCAAAACTCAATGATCAGAAAGATGAAAAAATGGACAAAACCTAAGTATCCAGGAACTAGGAATTAGTAATCTAACAGTACTGTGTATCCATGGAATGGATCAAAACAGATGTAGAACAACAGTTGATAGAATGAGAACATGTATTGCTCATGAAAATATCAGAGGGGAAAACATTATGTCCCACTAGAATACCCCCGTGTATTACCAAGACGAGTTAAATATACACACGCACAGGAAAAAATTGCGACAAAATGTATCCCAAAGTCTGCTTCTTTAGTTCTGAATGGGGCCAATGCCATCTCAGAGTTATTGAAATAATTACCTTTCTTATTGGACCTCTGCCACTTAGCACTGAGTACCTGCCTTTCTCCCATATGTCTGTGGCCACCTTTATGTTCTCATTGTGGCTATGAATATACATGTCTTAGTGCCTTGCACAGTTCTTGAAAAATGTTCTTCTAGTATCTGTTGAATAAACGTTTGAGTGAATAGAGCCAGGAACTATATAAAGCATTTGCTGTACCTGTTAAAGGACAGTCCACAAACCCTAGGACTTAGGATTCACCTGTTTGGGAATGCACCATGGTGACAGTTCTTTTCAGGTTAAAAAACATTCTGATGGAAAAATGAAAAAGAAAGAAAGAAAGAAAGGAAGGAAGGAAGGAAGGAAGGAAGGGAGGGAAGGAGGGAGGGAAGAAAAGAAAAGAAAGAAAGAACTATTATTCTGTCACATGTAAAGATAAATATTCCAACTTCTTAAAATGATTTTTTCTGGTTTGGAATATCAGAGTATAATTATTTTTTAAGACTGTAAGAAATATTTGCTTTTCCTGGAAAGAAACATTTTAAAACTAGGTCCTACTATGTATTTCAAGATTTGAAGGTCTTTTCTGATACAGAATCTCAACGAATTGTGTTGTGTAGTCTCTGCTCAGCCTTCCCAGATAAGGCAGGGAAGTCAGGAAAGGGAAGGAAGGAAAAACAGAGTGGAGAAAGGGAGGGGACAGGGGGAAGGCTGGATATTTGGGAACTGATCAGTTTTACTCCCAATGCTGGTCTGGTTCTTGTTTTATTGAACTATTTCACCATCCTTAATTGTCATCAGTATAAACACCTAGCCTGATGTTAAAAGGAACCATTCCTGCTGATGGAAGTAATAAATGACAGTGCCCTAGGAATGGAATCCTGAGTTCTGCATAAATCAGCATTTGTCATCTTTTCAAAGCTAAGAAATTTTTGTGGTCTGGTATTTCCAGGAAAGGCTCCGTTGGGTTTCCATAATAATCACTTCATATACTCTAACTTTTCCCTTTGAGTTGTCAAAAGGTTAAATCTACCCTAAATTAGAATTCTTTAAGTATGTGTGAGTGCGCGTGAGTGTATGCATGTATAAATACATACATACATACATATGTATAAATACCTAAGTACATACTTACACACATATATGTATAAATATTCATACACATATATAAATATATATAACTTGTCTTCTTGAAGTTCTCCGATTTCAGAACGTTTTCCTCCAGAGTTGGAAGGTCTCGGGCAGAACCCTGCACCCCCCCACCCCCCACCCCCCAGCTCCGCCTAACTACAGGGACTCGTTTACCCAGGGGGCATGCGTGTCAGGCTGAACCGGTTCCCTTGGACTTCTTTTCCCCTTTCTGTGACCTGACCCTTGCTCCTTTGGAGGATGACTGGCCTGCTTGGACTCTATGGGTTAGCACTTTGGGGGTGCTGCTAAAGAATTCAAAGGGTGTCAGAATCTACTAGAGGGAATGATGACATCTTATAAACCTATTCATTATTTAGATGGGAGCTTTAAAACTCAGGCAGATCTGAAAAGCAGCCATGGACATACCCCTAGTACACACAGGCCCATAGATCAGGACCAGGGCTCAAAGGAAAGGAGGCTGGGGCATCATGAAAAATCAACACTGGGTCAAAAACCAAAGCTAAATATTTTGCTCTATCACTTTACTCTATCATCATCGGTGGCTGGCTTAATTTTCAAGGATCTACATTTGTATGAGGGGCTGGTGTAAGTGATGACCCCTTGAAACAAACCTGCGACATCCCCACTTTTTCCCCAAGTGGGGAAGAGAAGCAACACACAGGATGGCACTGGGAAGTAAGACCAAGGCCAGTTTATCGAGATGAAGCGATTCGGGAGTGGGGCAGATAATTTTGGAGAGTAAATGCACTGCGTATCCGGAGAACTAGGCTTGTACTCCAGGGAAGACCAGCAGCTCAAAGGCCTCTGGGCAGAATGGTGACAGTGAACCCTCATAAACACAGCTCAGGATCAGCCTGCAGGGAGAAGAAACATTCCCAGTAGCAACTCACTTGTCCTGACTCAGTTCCCTCTTTTATCTCACTGATGAGAGCCAGGAAAGCCAAGTCCATGATGGGAGAAAAAAGAAAGTAGGAAAGTTTCTTAAATTTGAAATTATGTAAAATTAGGTCCTACTTGAGAGAAGAAGGCAGCACACACCGAGACCACTGTGGGCCTAGTGTTTTACATATGTCCACTTATTACACCCTAACAACCTGATGCAGGTAGTACTGCCATTCTCTAGATGAGAAAAGTGAGATGAAAATGTGTTCTCCTAATATTTCCATCTCTTGAGAGAATGGGAAAAGGAGGTTACAAGGACCCATTTCAAGACACTTGCTTAATTTTCCTTTTTCCCTTTCAAAGCCAAAATTAGCACACTTCCCCAAAGAGTTTTCTTTTGGAGGGTAAAGTGTCTCATTTACACAATAAAAATATTAATTGCTGTCTGTCAGATGAAGATGACAGACTAACTGAATACCTTTTATTTTTTAAGATCAAAATCAAGGTCATTAAAACATGAGCTCACCCTCCCCCCCAAAAACCCCAACTAATAATATAAATATATACAAAGAACTTCAAATATTTTAAGGACTATTACTCACACACTAAAGTCAGAATTCCCACTGTTAAAGATCTAGGTAATTTAGTCCTGGCCTGTGTTCTTAGAGGTTAGAGCGTCAACCCTCACACCGAAGGGTCTCTGGTTCAATTCCCATTCCCTGCCCATGGTCAGGGCACATGCAGGAGACAACCAATATATACCATATGTAAATCTGGAGGAAGAATGGGTTTCAATAATCCATTGTATATTAAAAATACTATCAGTAACAAATTATCCCATTCTTTTTTTAAAAAAGAGGTTGAATAGAGAAGTGTTTAAAAATGCTAGCAAGCGTCAAACTTCCTCACTTTGCTTGAACTCTGTCAGTATGTTTCTTCATTTCTTCTCTGGACTCCTGAAAGTGGAAACATTCCTAATTTGGCCCCTCAGCTGTAATTTTCCCTCACATGGTCCTTGCATTGTAGGGTTCTCCCTGCATCTGGATAGCAGTATGTTATATTTTAACCACCACTAAAAAACCGTATTTCTTATACAAACATAGTCTCATAACATCTTTCTGCACAAGCCCCAGCTGACTTCCAAGTATTGCATCTGAAAACTAAGCATTCACATCCATTTAGCTTTTTGGACAAGACTTGGATCCATTTTATTCATTGCATTTTATTTTTGCTGGGTAGGAGGAGTGAGGCTATTGAGATTAATACAGAAGGGCAGAGGCAACCCTGCTCCTATCTAGGCAACAGAGTTGTTGCCCTGAGACCCAGGCATAAGGGAGCCCTTCTCAGGCTCTTTTCCAGTTGTGCCCCTCTCTGTGGGGCAAGAGTCCATGGGGTCCATGAGGATGAGCCCACCTGGTTCACATATCTCCCCTTCTGAACCATGTTCTGCATACCAGAGGCACAGGGCTCCCCTATCCAGATGGCCCCAAGTGCCTTCTAGGGCCTGCATGAGCAGGCTTCTCACCGGGGGACTGTCCTGAAGGCACGCCATGCTGCTACTATATGCACCTGCAGGCCTCAGAGTGGCCCCGGGGAAGCTGTTTGCTGGCCTGCCAAGGGCGTAAGGTATGGACGGAGCTTGGATGTGTTGGATGGCTGCCCACTTTCCTGTGTGCAAAGCCCTTTATGGAAAGAACCAGAATTGAAGAGAGAGAAGTAAGGGGCTCCCATGTGTATTCTGGTCCTAAAAATGTTCTGGCAGAAGAAGACCAAGAGGTAGAAATGATTTTAATGGTGATTCATTTAAAAGAGAATAGCATTCTGTGCTGGCTGGTGTAGTTCAGTTGGTTGAGCACCCTCCCATCCACCAAAGGGTCACAGGTTCGATTCTCAGTCAGGGCACATACCCAGGCTGAGGGTTCAATCCCTGGTTGGGGTGCATGTGGGAGAAGACCAATCGGTGTTTCTTTCTCACATCAATGTTTCTCTCTCTCTCTCCCTTCTCTCTCTAAAAATTCATAAAAAAAACATATCCTCAGGTGAGGATTAAGAAAAAAGAGAGTAGAATACTGTTAAAAATCCTCTCTTTGGACTTCCCATCTAGATCAATAAGAGAAAAGTTATCAGGATAAGATATTATCGAAGAATCCTAGTGGCTGAGTTATTTTACAAGTAAACCCCAGAACAATCAACTATAGGAGAGAAAAAAAATCAGCAGATATAACCTAGTCCTTAGAACATGTGTGTGTGTGCGCACACACATACCATCCAGAGAGGGTTGTGGGGCTATGACTACCAAGGTTACAGACACTCGACGTCATTGCCAACCTTCATGCTATCATTATTCTAAAAAATTTACACCTCCCAAGCCAGTTTATGGCTGCATGTTCCAGTTCCAATACACACCTTTAAAATTGGCTTCAACTTGCCAGTAGCTTTTGCTTAAGAGAATTTAATCACAATGTATAACACACACCTTCATATAATACACAAAACCTCAGAACTGGCTTTCTTCCCTTTTTTAAAGTATTTATTATAGGTGTTAAATTACGGTAATTCCCAAGCTCAACCCCTAAGAAACTGAGCTGTCTATGTCAAGCTTACTTCATAATAATTTTCTAAAGAGTCAAGCCAAGATATTTCCTTCTACACCTACAAAGACCATGCATTCACTGGTAAGATGCACAGGTCTTCACTGAGTTGTTGGGACCTTAGAGAGAAGGGTTGAGACATGTAGGTCTTCAGAGAGAAGAGAAATGCCATTGTCAAGGGAGAGACCAGACAGAGGGGAAACAAGTTCTGGGCCAGGTGCTCTCCTAGAAGAAAAAAGAACGATTACACAGAAGTAAGGAATGGGAAGAAGGGACCCAGAAAATGTACAATGATCCTCCTGGGTCAGAATTCAAGACAGACTTTGAAATAAGGGTGGTGTCTCCAGTGAATGTGGGCAGCACCTGAGTAGGAAGGCCAATGCCTTGTGAAGGCAAAGAAGGCGTGCAGTGGGGGAATGAGAATGCTGGGCTATAGACCTCAAAGCTTGGGAGTGTGAACTGCTCTCCCCGCTGCACGGACTCGACCCACCCATCCCAATGCACCAAAATGTTCCTCATCAAAGTGCCTGCCAAATCTACCTCCTGCCATATATCTTGGCCAGCAATTCCCAGTTAGAGCCAAAATACTTGGGTTCCCCTCTCTTCTATCCAGTGGATTAATCCTGCTTCCAAAGTATCCCACACACAATGTGCCACCCCCCCCTCACTTTTTTAATGTGCTCCAAGAAACACTGTGGGCAATTTTCTGGAAATTTATGCAACATTCCTTAAGGGGTCATTTTGAAGCAACAGGAAAACCTTCATGAAATTCTACTAAAGAACTGGGACTGGTCCAATTTTCCTACACAAGTTTTTACTAGATGGAAATCCAGAAGTTTTGGCCTCTTCTATCCATCATAAAAACACCCTTTGTTTAAACAAAGTCTCCACTGATGCATTTTCCAGCGCATAAGGTAATTTCCAGTGTGGTACAAAACTCACTAGGGTCCTTTAAAATCTGGGGTGGAGGGGGAAGGGGGGAGAAGGAAAAAAAGCACCTACACAGCAGAAGCCTTTATGATCTATAACTGAGAACATACTGCATTTGCAATAATACCACACTGAACCGCCTGGGCTGTAATACAGTAACCCCCTCACAACATTGACCAGCCGCAAACAGAACCAAGAAACCTGGCAAGGAACTCTATCTGCAATAACAAACCTGACTTGCAGTAACAGCCATCTGTACAAGTGCCAATTATCCTTCTCCTCAAATGATTAGGTTCCATCTAGTTTTGCTGACAAGCAAGTTATGCCACATTTTAATAGGCAATAAAATGTATTATTAAATAATTAGTAGGTAAGGAACAGAAATTAGAGGCTACTTCCCTGCACATGCCTCCCCCAGTACTTCATCTATTGATGTAAAGCAACTCGATCCTCCAAAGAGGACAGCCTGAAACCTGATCCAGCAGTTTATTGTGAGACAATTATGAAGCTAATGAGTGTTCACAGAGTCTGAGGCAGGAAAAGAAATCTAGAAAATTCCACCTCGCCCCAGTTCCTTCTGATCTGCAGCAGGGTCCCAGGGGAGCACACATTTCTTCCAACGGCCCCTTGTTCCGAGCACATTAATTAAACGGTTAGAGGTAAAGGAGCATGCTGCCTTTCCCATCTCCCCACTCTCCTGTAGGTAGTGTCTGGTACTTGTTCAGCCCTAAAGGTACAGTTACACTAACTGAAAAAAGCCCCACTAAGACCAATTAAGGTCTTTACTAAGAGGCTGAAAAGAAGACAAATGAAGGCAGAAAGCCCGATTACAAGGAACCTTTGTACAGATGTAGAGCAATTAGAGTGGTCCCGGGGGAAGGCAGCGTGGTTCCAGAAGCACACGGTTTTACAGCCTGTCTAAACTTGGAACAATCTATCTTTTTTTAGGTGGAGAATAAAAGTGAACCCTATATTAGTGTCATATATCAGCTGCTAGTGCTTGCGATTGGTTCCCCCATGCCTGCTAGAGCCATAAAGCTTCTCAGAGATCCCCGGTGGAGGGCAACACCATTATACACTCCACTCTCTCAGGCAGGGAAAAAGGCCTGCTTCGTGTCAGAACTGCTTAACAGCGGGGCCGCTGTGCACATGCCCAGAGAGGGGGCTGGACCGGACAGTGGAGGGCAGGACTGGAAGGGAGGGCAAGGGGGGGGGGCGCGGAAAGAGAACTGAGACAGGGTCTCTGGGATACATTTAAGGGGGTCGCCTTAAGGAGAACAAAAGGCTGCCAGTTTATCCTCCCAGGACATTTTAACAGCAGCCACATTTCTGTCATTAGCCCTCCTTTTGATCTCCTTAATGCATAACATGTCGGTGTTTTATCTCTCCATACGTGATAAGAGCCAACAGATGGGTTTCTTGGTTGGGACCCAGATGTAAGGATTTATACTTGGTGCTGGATTTCTGGAAGTGAAATGACCGGAAAGGAGGGGAAGGATCAGAAATTTGTGCATATTCCCTCAATAATTTAGGATCAGGAACTCCTAAGGCAAGGAAAGAATCTAGAAACCCTGGGACTCTGGATATGTCTCCATAACAGCCCTGTCCATAGAAATAAAATGCAAGCAGCACCGGAAATTTAAAATCTTCTAATAGCCACATTAAAGAAGTAAAATTGATTTTAATAATACACTTTATTTAACCCCGTATGTCCAAAATATTATCATTCTGACAAGTAATTGATATAACACATTATTAATGAGCTATTTTACGCAATTTTTTGACAGTGAGTCTTGGGAATTTGGTGTATACTTTACACCTACAGCACATCTCAATTTGGATTCGCCCCATCTAAGTGCCTAGTAGCCATGTGTGACTCAAGGCCACAGTCCCACATGCATGCTCTGTGCTGGGGGAGAAAGAGCACAGGCCCCTGGCCCAGCACTAACTGGGCATAAGACAGTGTATAAATTACTTAAGTTGTCAGTGCCTCAAACTGCTCAGTTTGAAGTTGGGGATATTACAATACTTACCTCATAGGACTGTTGAGATAATCCATGTGAAAACGTAAAATATCCTGGCACCGAGTCAGCACTCAATGAGTATCAGCTATAGTTTTTACTATTATTTTAATAAATAATCTCAAATAAAGAAAGTCACAATTTCCCACCAAAACATATGTTTCATAAAAGATTTTAGGGAATCATTCTATCTGAGGTTCCTCACGTCTGTCTGCATTTACTGGAGTTGCCTAAGGAGGTTTAACAGTGAACTGAGTTCAGACAAAATGAGTCTGGAAGAGTTGCCCCCTCGCCACTGCTTGCATTAGATGATGCACCAGAGCTCCAGGTCTGCTCTGCACTTGGAAGGCTAGACACGGGAGGAATGTGGTAGCCAGAAACCGACATCTGCTGGAGGGATCCACGCTGCCAGACGTCAGCAAATGCCATCACACTTCAGAGGAATGATTAGCAAGAACACTGGCTTCAGGTCAAGAGTTGATCATTGTACAGATTATTTTGATTTTCGATAACTAGGAATTCACGCTGAGGAACAGCATTTTAAAAAGGTGGCATTTAACATTCAACAGAGAAATAATTAACTTTAAAACTTAGCCAGTAAAAGAAAATGCCAAGGCAGGATGGTGAGGCAGAGCTGACAACAAGAGGGGATACAACAGGACATTAATTAGGTACAAGCAAACATCTTCCCTAATAGCTCATGTTCTCATTCCCAAAATGTCAACAATAGATATTAACACCAGATGCTGGCATTACATCTCCCCTGACAGTGAGTCTGGGCCATGTGTGTGCTCAGAGAAAAGACTCGTGTGATTGAGGGGAAAAACCCAATGGGAAAAAGGCTGTGTTTCCTGCTCTTAAATAATTTACAGGCCATTTATGAATGGTGGGGAAATGGGACCTTTCAGGGGATCTCAACTGCAACATGGGGGAGGAGAAAGTTGGGATCAAGAGAGCCACTGTCCACAGGCAGACTTCTCCAGCATCTGGTCCATTCACCGAGGGGCACCTGGACCCCAAAGTGCTCGGCTACCCTCCTGCTGGAGGCTGCAAAGGCACCACTCCTATGAAGTATAGAATCTTCTCTTGAGTACAGGGTACTGAATCCACCACCCTGGGAGTAAGGGACATGACTCCAATATTTAGCAAATTTTAGAAAAAATAATTACTGCTGATCTAAAAAAATCATTTGCCTTTTATTAATTTCAATTTTCATGCTTTGAGTCAGTCATAAAAGAGATATAACAAATATAAGGAATATGACATATTTCCATTCCTGAGCTGTGTGCAAGCAAGTTTATGACGCAGAGGAAGAGACAATGGAAGTTAACGTATGCTCTATGCCCTGTCAGCCAGGAGGGACCACTTTTGCCTCTGATTTTCTGTTTCCAGAGCAAGTGGTCAAAAAAACTCTCTGAATATGGGTGTTGCTTTGGTAAGTGGACTTGGATCTACTAAAAAAAGAGAACAGGCTGCAAACTGGGGGGACAAAAGTTTGGCAGGAACATAGAAGAGGTAACTGATTTATTTGAATTCCACCATTAAAAAGGGTAAACCTCCTTGCCTAGAAGGTGCTTCCCTTCCAGTCTCATTCTCACCTAAGCTGTCCTCTTCTTTAAGTCTCAGCTTAGAATGTCACTTTCTCAAGGATGCATTTCCCATGCCCACCCTCACCCCATCTCCATTATTCTCCATCTCAGCTTCTTAGCTTTTTTTTTAACAGCACCTATCATACTTGTGCTTACTTCATTTGTTTCTCTACTGTACTGTACGCTCTGAGAAGGTTTACTTCTGTATCACTCCTGGAATACAGTCGGTACTCAACATGCTTGATGAACACTGCTGAGGTCTCTGTTGCCTCCTGTTGCTGTTGACGCAATCCTTGGGCCAAGAAATACCAATGAAGATCCCAGCGACTGATGGGATAATTTAGACCGAGAGGTACCCAGAGAAAAACACCCAGAGGCTTCCCTTGGACAGAAGTTGAAAGAGCACAAATGAGTGAGATAGACTCGCTACTCTCAGGGAGTTTACAACCTAGGAACCCAGGAGTGTATGCAGGTAGCCAAAGATTCAGATAAAGAAGTTACTGAACTGAAAAAGACAGGTTAGGCCAGGCATTCAAGGCAAGTCTTGGCTGACACTGCCAGAGCGCAGGTTCTAAGAGGCAGCACAAGAAACCGAACCACCAAGACACACCACCCACCAGAACTAGCAGCCTGGCTCAGGGGTTAAGAGCATGATCTCTAGAGTCAGACAGAATGGCTTCATGGCTTACAAGCAGTGACATTGGGGGCAAATTCCTTAAACTCGTTACACCTGTTTTCATTATTATTATTATTTGTTAATCCTCATCCAAGGATATTTTTCCATTGATTTTTAGAGAGAGTAGAAAGGAGGGGGAGAGACAGACAAAGGGAAACATCAATTGAGAGAGACACATCAACTGGTTGCTTCCTGCACATAACCCGACTAGGGCCAGGGATTGAGCCTCCAACCGAGGTATGTGCCCTTGACCAGAATCAAACCCAGAACCCTTCAGTCCGCAGGCCAATGCTCCATCCACTAAGACAAACTGGCCAGGGCTATTATTATTATTTTTTATTGATTTTTTTTTAGAGAGAGAAGGGAGGAAAGGAGAGAAGGCGAGATGAAGGGAGAGGGAAAAGAGGGAGGGAGGGAGAGAGAAACATTGATTTGTTGTTCCACTGATTTATGCATTCATTGGTTGCTTCTTGTATGTGCTCTGACCTTGGCGTTTTGGGGCGATGCTCTAAGCAAATGAGCTACCTGATCAGGGTTACACCTGTCTTCTCTCTGTAAGATGGGAATAACAATAGTATTTATGTCACAGATTGTTATGAGGATTAAATATTGTAAAGTGCTTAGAACCATGCCTTACATGTAGTAAACAGAATAAAGGTGAACTATTAAAAAGAACTGTCCTCTAAAAAGCCATGGAATTTGTTTACTAGTTAACACCACCCAGCATCTATTTGGCCCATCGCTTCCAGCATTTGGGCACAGCCTTTACTTTTTATATCTTACAGTCCTGTTGCTGTAGCATCAGCACTGGCTGCGAGCTTGAATCCCAAATGCCTGCTTGTGTCCACACACCCTGGTCCAGCCCCCTATTTTGTCTGACCTTTTGGTGCCAATGGACAACATGCAGCCTCTGTCCATGTGCTTGCTATTATTTCATAGTTGGCCTCTCTTCCAGGAAATATTAGCTTTATAAAGGCACAGTATGACACTCAGACTGGGACCTGGCCCCTGACATCCAGATAATTACGAGGAGAAATGAGATTTCTGTGCTTAGGCAATCTTTGCTAATATACTTCATTCAGAAATCAACTCTTCCTTGAATTCAGAGCCCCTGAAGCAATATAAAATAATTTCTGTCTGTCCATCCATCTCAAAGTATCTATTATGTATAAAGCCAGATACTAGGCACCATAGGAGGAAAAAAATACAACAAGATCTGTCTTCAAAGGGTGATTATGTTACAGTCTAACAGCTCAGAAATAGCTTGCCAAGGAAGGCACTAACCTCTGATTTTCCAAGGATCAATTACATTCTGGTTTTGAGCACAGAGATTTTAAGTATTGGAGTGTCAATGACTTGAGCCACAAAAAAAGCCCTTAAAGTACCACTGGTAAATAATCATCTTTGTGATGGTTTTTGAATTTCACTTTAATCAAATCCAGTAAGACGTCCCAAATATCATTTATCCTTTAACAATCAACTCTCAATCTCTAAATCCTGGCTTTTACTTTAATCACTCATGAAAATTCCATTATTCAAGTGCTGATTATGGTCCGTCTTGCTGTGCACCAAGCAGCACAATCACGAAGCCCACAGGCTGCTCTCCACCCTGGAACGGAGTCAGACAGGGGTCTGGAAGTAGCGGGCGCTGAGTCAGACTGCCTGGGTCTGCACTGGCAAGTTATCTAGCCTCTTCAAGCCTCAGTCTGCTCACTTGTAAACCGGATGATGGTGGTAGTAGTGTCTCCTTCACATGGGGTTGGAGGAATTCAATGAGATGAGTATAAAATGCTTAGAGTAGTTCTTGGTCCTTAGTAACTCTGCCATTTTTGTTATAAAAAAAGTTGTATTTTGTTTGTTTGTTTGTTTTTTATCAAGAACTAGTTGTTTTGTTCTCTATATGCCTCCCTATTTCTTGGCCCTCTGTGACGGACAGAGCACATACTCAAACCCTAGAAAAGGGTCCACCAATTCATAGGATGAAATCCCATTAGTTCACTATTACTTGGTTGGAATTCTTGGGTAGCAACTGCCTGGTGAACACTGAATTAAAAAACATTGGTGGTG